>NC_064851.1:94462293-94817293 GCF_024139225.1 Suncus etruscus | reverse complement strand
AGCATTGCTATGGACTCAGTATAAAATCTCAAAGCTGCTTAAGAAGCAAGTTTAAGTTTTAGACAGAAGTAGTTGTTCTTAATTTCCTTCTTTTATTTCCCTTCTCCTCCTTCTCCTCCTCCTCCTCCTCCTCCTCCTCCTCCTCCTCCTCCTTCTTCTACTACTACTTTTACTTCTTCTTCTTCTTCTTCTTCTTCTTCTTCTTCTTCTTCTTCTTCTTCTTCTTCTTCTTCTTCTTCTTCTTCTTCTTCTTCTACTTTTACTTCTTCTAGTTCTTCTACTTCTTCTACTTCATCATCTCTTCTTTATCTTCTTTTCTTCTTGTTATTATTATATTATTTCTATTATTAGAGGAATGACTTTCATTCCTCAACATCTGAAAAATTGGATAATCCATCAGTTATATAAAATAGAACTTGTCAAAATTTCTTTCTATCTCTTATTTAGTAAAAATGAACCCTTTGTCTAATAAATCACAACCTTGTTCCAATGTAATTAGAATCATCTTAAAATGAACCTCCATGGTCCTTTCTGTCCCATCTAGTCAGCTTTTTATTCTCACTGTACCTTCTTACATATTCTCTCACAATCTTTCATTACAGTGACCATCTACGTATTATTGCTAATTTTATTCTGTTGCCTACTTAGTGTGTCTTCTTCACTGACATGGATTTTTCTTATCAAATTATAGTTCTCATAAGTTCATCAATTAGAATTTATTAAACACAGAAAAATAACATGATAGATAAATACTGGAACTATAAAGATCAATGGCAAATTTTCCCTGTATTCAGGTCAAGTTGAAGGAGTTGGATAAGAAAAGATATAATTAGACAAGTATAAAAAAGCTAACTAGTCTGAGCACAAGGAAAGAAGATGGATTAAAAATGTAGTATACCCCAAGAAAGAGCAGCACTTCTAAGCTTAGTCCAAGAAGTAAAATCTCTTCAATAAGAAGAAAGCAAGATATCTTATGTATTTTACTAATATATATTGGGGATGGAAGGTAAAATTGCGGAACTGTAAACATAAAAAACAATGACTTTTTAATGAACCTATTTAAAACTAAAACTATAATGTATACTCTAGATAAGATTTGTATTTTAGTTTGGGAAATTTAATAAATTATTGAGATCTCCTTTAAGGAAGAAAATGGAAATAGCTGCCTTCAAATTCAAATGACTTAATTTAAGCAATTATTAAGGGGACAGATCCATTGAAATATTTTATAATGTTTTCTATTTAGAAAAAAAACATATTCCTCACTTTATTTATAATGGAGTATCAAATATCCAGGAGTAGAATTAAAAATCAAAAGAGAAGATTACATAAAATGTTTGAAAAAATGCTATTGAAATAACAGTAAAACAAACACTGAATATTCCTGAAAAAAATTTCACGTGTAAGCACACAACTTAATACACATTTAAAAAATTCAGAGGCAAGTGTAGGTAGGATTATTTACTTGCATATTACTGACCCAGGTTTGATCTCAGTACCCCAGATGCTCTCAAATTCTGCTAAGGACTATCTCTAAGTACATAGTCAGGAGTAAGCCCTTAGACACTGATTGGTGTGGGCCATAAAAACAAAAAGAGTCAATAGAAAAGTTACAGAGTTTCCATCTCTCAAAAAAAATATGTTTTAAAATAATAAAGAATGACAAGTCTGTAATCATGCTTATATAGGATATTCACTTCTTCAATATTTTATATTAAATATACAATAAAATTTAGAATTTATTTATTTACTTTAATTATTAATCTGTAATCTAGGAAACCCATACATTTAGCAACTAATAATTATGTGTATAGTGAAATGTTCAGTTTATATATCCTGAAAAATCAAATTAGTTTCGCAATTAGTAATTTCATGAAATTAAATATAAATATAATATAATAGATATTTCTATCTAATTAATTCATAATTAGACTTGTTTGCTTAAGCTAGTACATTTTACTTTTGTTTTTTGACACATTCACAACACTGAATAGATAGATGGCATTTCTTCATTTGGTTTCGTGGAAAAAAGTATTTATGTGCCAAGGAGATAGCTCAAAGGCCTAGAGCAGTTGCTTAACATGTAAAAGATCACAAATTTTAATAAGTAGTCTCATATGCACCCTTCACCTCTTTTCACTCCCCATTTCAGTACTAAGGTGCCTCTGAAGAACTGCAGCTAAATTTAACACCAAAGACTATTGGGTCAAGAACTGACAGGAGCAGACCCCAGGACACTGATCACTACTGGGAAGTCCATCCAAATAAAAACAAATAAGCAACTATTTAAACATTACCACATATTTTAAAAGTAATTTCTATATTTTACTTTCCAAACAGATATTTTGCTTTTCTTTTTTGGATCATACCCAGTTGTGCTCAAGGCTTACTCCTCTCTTTTTATTTAGTAATCACTCCTGGTGGTGCTAAGGGGACCAATTGTCATGCCAGAATTTAACCAAGGTTGACAAAAATGCAGCCAATTGCCTTAATCCTTGTTCTGTACAATTCCATTAATGACTTATTAGTGTGAGTTTGCTCTCCATTTTAATTTATTTTACTACCATAATTGAAAATATCTCAGAAGATTTAATACATATTCTTCTATACTGGTTTGTATTTCCATTATATTATTTCATTATTTATTTTATTTCTTCAAAATGAGTTAATTTATTAAAGATGTAATATAAATAAGATTATCATCAAATTTAGTGGGCAGACATTAATAAAATTTGAGACACATTCCAATGAATGTTGAGCTATGATTAATATCCTTTTTTATTTTACTTTCTTTTATTTATTTATTTTTGTTTCTGGGCCACACCCATAGCTACTTCTTGTTCTGCCCACAGGAATCTCTCATGGGACCACACAGGATAACAGAGATTGAACTCATTAATGGCAAACTCTAGACTACCATATTCTCTCCAGCCCCACCATGATAATTTTTGCCAATAAACTCTATGATTCACACCACTCTTAAAATTAGTGATAATTATTTTAAAATGGAAATTCCCTACTAACTGCTTTCTAGCTGCTACATATAGCTGATATAATATAATTGAAATTTCACAGTTTGAATATAGTTGAAAATGACATTCTGCCCAGGAGATATAACTTAACAGGATCACAAAGTATCACATTTGCCAGATATCACCTAATTTAATGTTTTATGCATATAAAACTAAATTTTTCTTTAGCTACAGTTTTGTTGCAAAACTACATGAAATATTTTAAATTTCCAGCTAAATCATGAGATACTATTTCTGGAAAAAGAAAATCCAATTCTATAATGCTATCTTCTTTTAAAGACTTTTACTTCAACAGTCACACATTGATAATTTCTTTCTTTATTTTTTATTACGTTATTAGGGATAAGTGACCTAATTTTTATTTGTTGTACTCAAGGCATACACTTCACTCTTTATTTAGGGATTAAGTCTGGCAAGGCTCAGGAAACATAGGGGGTGGTAGAATCAAACCCTTTTCGAGCAAGCATCATATCTGTTGTACTATCTAAAGTAGTGAATTTTTTACACGTTGATACAACTGTACTTCCCAGAAAACTGGTCAAAAATATCATCTAAAAAAGTTAATTGAATAATTTATAAATTCCTCAATATATTTGTGGTTTTTGTGATTTAATAAAATTAACTATATGAGATCAAAATTAGCTAAAATTAGTACTGGAGCAATAATACAGCATGTAGGATACTTGTGTTGTGCACATAGACCTGGGTTCCATTACAGGCAACATATTTTGTTCCCAGAGGCCCATTAGGAGGAGCACTGAGCACAGAAACTGAAGAAAGTCCTGAGCATGTCCCGAAACAAAACAGCAATAATAAATTAATTAAAATTGTTAGTATTGATAGGCCAAATAAAATACTGAACAGATTCAAAGTATAAGCTATTCTATGTTATTGTTAAATTTAAATTTGCATGTTAGATGATACCTGTAGTATTTTATTCAATAAATTATTGCTAAAATAAACAATGGGTGCTAGAATATAACATAATTTTATTTTAACAAATGAATGAAAAAAGTTATTAACTGTTAAGCAATTCTAAATAAAAACAGTATTTTGAAGGCATTCCATTTCTTATTGAAACACAATGTACAAAATAATTTTTTATTTAGAAAGCAATGCTTGACCTGAGTGATAACATAGTCAAGCATTTATCTTGCACACAGCCGACCCAACCCAGCTAGATCCCCAGCTAGATCCCCAGCACCCTATGGTACCTAGAGCCTCCCAGGAAAGATTTCTGAGCACAGAGTTAGGAGTAAACTAAGAGTACTACCAAGTGTGGCCCTAAAACAAAATAAAAAACCCCACAATATTCATTATATCTAATCATCAGGGAGATTCAAATCAAAACAATAATGAGATATCATTTCACACCACAGAGACTAGAATACATCACACACACATGCACACACACACACACACAGAAATAAAAAAACACACACACACACAAGAAAAACAAGTGCTGGTGTGGATACAGGGAAAAATGGATTTTTATTCACCAATGGTGGGAATGAAGACTGGTCCAGCCTTTAATTAAAACAATATGTTCATTTCTCAAAAAGCTAGAAATTGGGCTGACATATAATCCAGCAATACCACTCTGAGGGATATATCTCAATAATAACAAAAAAAACAATGGAAAAATGTGCTTTGTACTCTTATGTTAAGTGCAGCACTATTTATAATAGCCAGAATTTGGACAACCCAGGTGCCCAACAACAAATAAGTGGCTAAAGAAATTGTGGTACATCTACACAACAAAATACTTCGTAGCCATTAGGAAAAATGAAGTCATGAAATTTGCTTATAAATCGTTGTACATGGAGACAGGTATGCTGAGAGAAGTGCGCCAGAGAGAATGGAATAGAGAGACTAATCATACTCATTTGTGAGATATGTAGAAAACAAGAAATACTATGGTAATGATTCCCGGTGACCATAGAGACAAAGGTCAGGAGGTCCATCTCAGGGTTGAAAGCTCACCATAAAGAGTGTTAAGAGTAGCTAGAGTAGAGAATGGTCTAACAGGACAATGAATGATGGAACTGATCACTCTGAACAAGAGCTCGGTGATGGAAGTGGAGAAACTAACAGGCAATGCATCACTACAATTAGCAATAATGCAAACCACAGTGTAGAAAAGAAAAGAGAGAGAAATGAAAGAGAAAAGATATTTGCCTGCCCTAGAACAAGGGGTGTGTGGTGGAAGTGGGAGGAAAAGAAAGACATTGAGAAGGGCACACTGTTGAAGGATGGTGTACATTGCATGACTGAAACCAAGCAATGAACAATTTTGTAACCACAATGCTTAAATAAAGTTTAAAAAATAAATAAAAAGCAATGATACTCATTCACCTTAACAATATTTTATATAAGAACCCAACTTTTTAATTTATCTTAATATTTATATTAATTCATTTATAACACTCTAGTCATAATGCCAAATTTAATAAAGTAATATTATTATAACATCACAATCAACATTCAGAAATAGAATTGGAAAGGATAATAGAATGTAAAATCTATAAGAAAATATTTTCTATGCATTTATTTATTTATTTATTTATTTATTTATTTATTTATTTATTTATTTATTTTAACTGAGGAAACTCACTTCACTCTACTCCTGACTCTCTGCTCAGGGATCTCTCCTTCTGGAGCGTAAGAAACTTGGGGTCAAACCCAGATTGGGTTTGCTGCTTGAAGGGCATTAATCATATCAGCTTATTTTTCTAGATCCGTATTCATACTTTAAAAAGATAAAATAATATACAGAGACAATAGAGATGAGGGTTGGAAGGACTGACCCATGGTACGAAGTTTAGAACAAAGAGTTCAGTTAGAGAAATAACTACACCAACAATTATCATGACAATGGTAGTGAGTGAGAGAAATAGAATGCCTATTTTGAATACAGGGAAAGCATGGGGAATAATGGAGATGAGGGGCATGGTGGTGGGAATGTTGCACTGGTGAAGAGGAAGGTGTCCTTTTTTATAACTGAAACCCAACTACAAACATGTTTGTAATCATAATGCTTAAATAAAGATATTAATAAAAATAAAATTAAAAAACTGAAATCTAAGACCAAGGATATAATTCAGTGTTAAAAGTATATGACATATAAGATGTGGCTGTTAGTTCAATGTCTCTTACCACTAGTCTATCTCTTGAAACCACAAAAAAAGAAACCTTTGATAGGTTTTTAAAATATTGATGTAATAAGTAGATCTTAAACTTGTAAGTAATAAGTGATAAAAAAAATTTCCTTAAGTTTAATGAAAGAGGAACTTTTGTTTAATTTCCATATTCTTCATAGCTTGTACTTAAAAGTAAAATCAACTCTCAGTGTTAATTTTTGTGACCAAATAAGTAGTTTATAAGTAGTTATATATTGAGTTCTTTGGTTTTTGAAATGAATAAAATAATTCTAAGTATGTTCTTCTTCTGTTAAGGTTTCTTGGACTAGCCCAGTAAAATTTAAAAAGTAAAATTGTGTATATGATTTTGGTGTTCTAGTTGTTTGATGATCACAGTCAAGATGAGTTAGTAACATATTTCAAAAAAAGGCAAATTAATATAAAATTAGAAGAGAATAAAAAGAGATTTGAAGACACTAGATTTGAAGATAATAGTGAAGACAGGAGTGAAGAAGTAGTAGACCACAAACCAAGGAATTTAGAAGCTTCATAAGGCTGGGAAAGACTGAGGTTTAAATTTTCTCCTATCTCCTCTGAAGATAATATATATAAGATTCCTGCTCATTTATACTGATTTCATATTTATAGTGACCAGAATGTCAGTGAATGGGTTTCTGTTTTTTATGCCACCAAGTTGGTATTAATTTGTTACAGCAGTCACAGATAAACAATGTACCTATCTAAACTCTTCTCTCTTGTCAATGAAAGGTAATCCTGAAGAGCATGATAATGTTTAAATACTTCTGGAAAGCTGTAATTACTTTAAAAATTGAAATTCAGTACCTTTACGAATGATTTCAGTGACTCAATCAATTCATTGTTATTCTATGAATTTCACAAGACAGAAATACCATTTTTCCTTATGTGCTTTATGTAACTGCTGTTTAGATCAATGATGAGAAATTATGTACTTTTGTTTTATGAGAATTAACAAGTTATTAGTCTTCAAATATTATAATTAAATAAAGTTTACTGTTTTTGGAAGTGATTGAATAATGTTTTATAGGATGTAGAAGTCAATATATTTAGTCATAAATATTTTCAGACAATAAAATGTCACATTGAGTTGTTATTAAATGTTTAAAACAACTATTCATTGAAAGTTACTTTTAAGGTAAATAAGAGGTAAAATAATTAATAATGACTATAAATTTGATGAGTCAATAATTTTTATTTGGAAAACAAACTATTATTTGTCAGTTGATATTATATTAAAATACAATACTGTTATTATTTTTCATATTGTCAGTTCTTTTGTTTTGTCTCTTTATATTATTATATATATTATCTATATATGAGTAAAATCATTTGATATATGTCTTCTTTCTGACTCATTTGGCTTATATGATTATTTCTAGTCCCAGCCATATTGTAGCAAGTTACAAGGTTTCATCTTTCCATTTAATTTTATAGTATTCCATTGTGTATACCACCACTTCTTTATCCTTTTTTTTTTTTTTTTTGGTTTTGTGGCCACATCCAGTGACACTTATGGACTCATGGGTTACTCCTGATGATGCTCTCGAAATCACTCCTGGCATGGGGGACCATATGGGACTCTGGAGGATTGAACCGCAGCCTGTCCTAGATCAGTTGTGTGGAAGTCAAATACCTACCTCTGTGCCACACTGCTCTGGCCCCTTCTTTATCCATTCTTGTGCATTTAGGTTGCTTTCATATGTTGGCTATTGAACTAAGTATTGCACTAAGTATAATTGTTCATATATCTTTTTAATTAATGCTGTTTATATATTGGTAGACTATGCCAACAAGGGGAATCACAGGGTAATATGGGTTATCTAGTGTTACTTTTTTGAAAAAAATTCACCTCACTGCTTACTTAGAGGCTGAGCTAGGCATAATCCCATGATCAATAAGGGTTCCTTTCTCACACATCCCATTAACATGGATTGCTCCTAGTCTCTTTGATATGTGCCATTCTTATTAGTGTTAAATGATATCTTATTGTTCTTTTTATTTTTCATTTATCTAATAATAAGTGATGACATGCACTATCCATAAGCTACGAGCCATCCATATGTTTTCACTGGGGGGTCTCTATACATCTCTCTCACATTTTCAAGCCATTTTAGACATAGAATAATTATCAATATCATTATTAGATAATTTTAACATAGTGAATTCTGCAATACACATCTAAGTGGAAAGAATGAAAAACATTGTTTTTAATCATATATTTTTATTTTTATGACCACCTTGATCTGTTAGAAAAAAATCTGTGCATCTAATTAACTATGTATCTTATGCTTCTAAGTATATATCTAACACATTCTAGGACACTTAAATCATAGACACTATGATTCTAATTATACATCTAACACATCCCAGGACACTTAGAAATGTTGAGTACTCTCCTCTTACAGCAAGAAATACATTTTTAAAAGATAATTATTCAAAAATTTTATTTTAGTCTTTACACTTTGTTTTATGAAATAATTAAAGGCAAATATAGAAAATAGCACTATTTAATCATTATTTGGTGGACTAAACACAGATGTGCTCAGATTTCCTTCTTGATCTCTGCTCAGGGCTTACTCCTGGTGGGGTTCAGGGGGGAAATTTTGGGTCTCTGGTATCAAACCTGGATCAGCTGTGTGCAAAGTAAGCACCCTGTCTGCTTTAATATCACTACATTTAAAAGTGTTAGTCTGAAATATAGCTGCAAACTTTAATTGTGAGAGATTTAAGAAGATCTATTTTAAGCAATAATGTATAATTTATTTTAAAATAAAGCCTTTCATCTGTTTAATCTTCTCAGTAGGGTAACTAGTTCCTCAGAAATTTTTGTAGTTTATATAGCCAATTAAAGAAAATCTTAGAATATCATAGTGTCAATGCAGTTAATATTTCTTATACATGAACAAGTTAAATGATGCAGTGTTAAACTTAGCATATATAAAGTAAATATTTTCTCCTCAATATTTTAAAATAATACTTGAAAACTTTGCAACCATTTTGAGTGTGTGTGTGTGTGTGTGTGTTGGTTTTTGGGTCACACCCAGCATTACTCAGGGGTTACTCCTGGCTCTATGCTCAGAAATCGCTCCTGGCAGGCTCGGGGACCATATGGGATGCCGGGATTTGAACCGATGACCTTCTGCATGAAAGGCAAATGCCTTACCCTCCATGCTATCTTTCCGGCCCTTTGCAACCATTTTTGGATTGTGAAATGTTAAGTTCATTGAAGACAATTCTATATGTAAATGATAAATAATAAATCAGAACTACATAGCATTTTCCCCATCTTGAAAACATTAAGTGTATAATTATCAAATTACTTTACATTAAGACCTCAAAGCAGGGATCAAAAATACTGTTTTAGAATTGCTCTGATCAACTGTTTAAAAATGAAAACAACTACGGTATTTAGTTTGAGAAGGATTTAGGCTGCCTGTAACATAATATTGACCTATGGTAATTAAATACAGGTTTTAAAAATATTTACTCTATATAAATTATCAGTGATATTTGGTTATTATTTCTATTCTGCTCAACTTTTACTCCAAATCCTTAAACAGTTCTTAAACCTTGCTGACAAATAAGAATTATCAAAAAATATCTTGATTTCTTCAGTAATAATTTTATTATTTTATAAATGTTTCAAACATGAAGATTTTATTTCTCTATATCTAATTTGTTCACACTCTGTCCCTTGTCTACCCAACCATTGATAAAAAGAATTGGGATTACCATGGTTGCTTTTAACCAATTTTTATCTTTCACATTACCTGACTGAAGATTTGCCCACACCAAGAGCTTTGCTTTCCTGAAAAACACCTAAAAAGAACTGGGATTCTTATGTCAGGGGAAAAACAAAACAAAACAAAACAAAAAAAGTAAGTATACTTGAACTGGGTAATCTACTGCTGCAGTCTGTGCATGCTATTTTTTTATTCTTTAATATGCAAAAATAGAAAATGTTATTTTCTATTTTTGAGTTACTTTGCTTTCTGTATAAAGATAGTATATATTTTAATAAGTCAAAACATATTCAACTAAGTAGAAGATTAACTATTACACCTATAATTAAAAAGATAAGTCAGGCCATTCTATTAGAAGAGTAGATATCATATGTTGTGTCTTATAAAATCCTTTAGATTCAATTTAAGGAGGATACAGAGTAAAAATATATGTATTTGTGATGCCTAATTGAAAATATAAAGAACTAAACCTTAAAAAATAAGAAAATTTATAATGGAAATTACTAAGAATGTTTGAATAAGAAAATTAAAAGCATTAGAAATAGAAAATTATCAAGAATAATTAAAATTCTCTTTACTAATAATGTGTGATATATATTTGATGGTTGACAATTCTGATTGTAAACAGGCTACTACTTTTCCCTTTTGGAATTAGAAAAGTAACAGGTCTCTACTAATCAGAAATGTTCCATTATTTCTTAGATTTTCTAGTCTTCATCTCATATTCAAAATAATTCTATTATTGTGGTATATTAAAATAAGCAAAATATCTTAAATTGGGGAATACTGTACTTACCAATATTACCTATAAAATAACTTTCTATCGAAAACATTCAAATGTAGATAGATATTGTTTTAAAATAATTAAATAAATGTAAATATTTTGGTTGAGGCTAAAATATGGAAAGTTAATTTTCCTTGGGTTTGTTGCATCATAAGAAAATAAGTGTGGCTTAGGTCATAAATGTCTACATATTTAAACTTACTATAATATATTTTCCAAATTTCTTTCTTTAGGACAAGATTTGTTTGAATTTTTTTCTAGGGTATTAGTGACATAGTCGTCACACTAGTTTTCTGACAATATTTTATGTGATAGCTGTCATCTTCTTAGTTCCTGTCAGTGGCAAAACCTTGGCCATATTTCTGATAAATTCTGTTTCTAATTCTGGCATTTTAAGCTCAAGATTTCTGCTGTATTAAGAATCCCAGAGAAATAACCCTTATTAATAGATGTACAAATACTCAAATAAATTTTCAAAACAATTATTTTGCTTGCTTTATGGGTCTCCCAAATAGTGCATGGAATGAGAGCTAGATGGGGAAAATATAATTCCTGTGGTCAAGATAGGTGGGCCTATGAGATGCATGTTCAAGTTCAGTGATAGTGTTGCTCAGAACCAATAATCCTGGGGGTGCAGTGGTACCCTTCAGTGCTCAGGGCATACACTCAGTGGCTCAAACTGAGGGCCATACAGTGCAATGCACAAATTAAATTTATAGTCTACTGCATGCATTCCATTACTTGAGTAATTCCTCAAGGGTGGGGAGTCAAAACACCGTAACAAGCTAATTTAACAAATTAAATCTTTAGTTTTGATGAAAAAAAATAACTTGTATTATCAATAAACTTCTAATCAGAGTGTATTATTTTAAAGGAAATTTAGCATTTCTCATATTTTATTTCTCATTTTAATTAGGGTAGGGGAAAAAAGAATGTCAGAGAGAGCAGAACTCATAGAGATTGGAAGGAATTAATATATCTAAAAGGACTGTTGGTAGCCACTAGATAAACTGAAATAATCCCCAGTAAACAACCAACAAAGAAAATAAGGCTCTTAATCCTACAACTAAATAGAAACAAATTTTGTAAGTAGTATAAATGTGCCATAAACATATTGACCACAGAAACCCAGACAAGAACCTTAGTATAACTATCTTGGTTTCTATATAACTAGACCCTGAGCATAGTATTCATCCTAGCTCTCTTGGAATATATCCGACAAAATTATGAAAGCAAAAGGTGTATTACTATAAGATTCTATCTGGAATGTTATCTTATCAGGAAAAAACAACTAATGCATTATGAGGTTCCATTGGTTTAAAAATATTCTTCACAGAGGCCAAATGTTATAAATATACTACATATAAAGTAGTTTTGATTTTGTATAATATGTTAGACTGATTGTTGATATATGTATTTTCTTTTCATTTTTTAACTAATGAGCACTGTAGCATAGTTATGTTGTGACATTTTGGTGAAATTTAGCTGTGAAAACATACTTTATCACCACATGGCAAGTCTACCAGGATGTCACAGAATTAGCGTTTCTTTCTAAAACTTTGTGTTTCTAGTTTGCTTTTTATATTTTTAAATTAATATTGTCTTAAAGAATAGCAACCTGTAACCACTTGAAATACTTCACATTAGCTACCATATTTTTTTGTTTTTTATATAGTTGTCTCCAAAATAAGCCAAATTCCAACTTTTTTAAGATTATAGTATTTATCTTGTTAAGTTCTGTCAGTACCTTGTATATCTTAGATATTAGCCATTAGATATCTGATGGGTTGTGGCTGAATAGTTTCTCCCATTCTGTGGGTGGCTGTTGTATCCTAGGCATTTTTCTTTTTTTTGAGGTGAAGATGCTTCTCAGATTAATTTATCTCCACTTCCATTTATTCAGATGGTGATAATTCCTCTTTGAAGATGTTTTGACAAGAAAAAAAAAAAACAAAAAACTACCCCCCAGAAATAAACAGACAATTCCTCAAAGGAGAAATACAAATGGCAAAAAGGCACATGAAAAAATGCTAAACATCCCTAATCATCAGAGAGATGCAAATCAAAACAACTATGAGGTACCATCTCACACCACAGAGACATAACAAAGAATAAGAACAATCAGTGCTGGCAAGGATGGGAGAAAGGAACTCTAATTCCTACTGGTAGGAATGCTGTCTAGTCCAGCCTTTATAAAAAACAACATGGAAATTCCTCAAAAAACTGGAAATTGAGCTCCCATATAATCCAGCTAGACCATCCTACTCCTAAGGATATAACCTAGGAACACAAAAACATAATACAAAAATGCCTTCTGCACACCTATTTCATTGCACAGCTTTTACAATAACCAGAATCTGGAAACAACTCAGATGTCCCCAAAGAGATGAGTATTGAAAGAAACTGTGGTACATATACACAATGGAATACTCTGCAGAAGTCGGGAAATAGAAGTCATGAAATTTTTCTATACATGGATGGACTTGGAAACTATTATGCTGAATGAAATAAATCAGAGAGAGATAGACACAGAATAGTCTCATTAATCTGTGGGATTTAATAAAAATAAAAGTCATTATTGTAATAACACACATAAAAATAGAGATGAGAACTGGAAGGTTCAACTCATGATATGAAGCTTACCACAAAGAGTAGTGAGTTCAGTTAGAGGAATAACTACACTGATAATTATCATGACAATGGCAATGAGTGAGAGAAGTAAAATGTCTATCTAGAATACAAGCAGGGGATGGGCAGGAGGAAGATGGGGGGCATTGGTGGTAGAACTGATGCACTGGAATAGGGGGTGTTCTTTTTTTACAACAGAAACTCAATTACAAACATATTTGCAATCATGGTGCTTAAATAAATATATTATTTAATTTTTTTTGTTTTTTTTTTTGAGGGGGGCCACACCGTTTGATGCTCAGGGGTTACTCCTGGCTAAGCGCTTAGAAATTTCCCCTGGCTTGGGGGGACCATATGGGATGCTGAGGGATTAAACCACAGTCCTTCCTTAGCTAGCGCTTGCAAGGCAGACACCACGCCACCTCACCAGCCCCAATATATTATTTAATTTAAAAAATAAAAATTAAATTGAAATCATTTGCAAAAAGCAAATAAAACATGAAACAAGATATAATTTCTTTATTTAAGCACCAGGGTTACAAACATGTTCGTGATTGTGTTTCAGCCATAAAATGTACACCCCATGACCAGTGAACTTTTCTGCCAACATTGTCCCCCATTTCCCTGGTACTCCATCCCCTGACTGTCTTTGAGACAGACATTGTACTTCTCTCTATCATTGTCATGGTAGTTGTTAGTATAGTTATTTCTTTAAATGATAGTTGGTAAAGTATTTCTCTTTAATTATAAATAATTTACATAGTACATTAATTTATATATCTATTTGTAAATATAATTACCTTATATCTTTATATAAATAAGCATTTAAATACTTATTTTTTTTTTTTTTATTTTTAAATTTTTATTTCTTTTTTTTTTTTTTTTTTTTTTTTAGGGTCTCCCTGTTTTTAGGTCAAAGGCTTTTCCTTTCTTTTTTTTTTTTTTTTTTTTTTTAATTTTTTTTTTATTTAAACACCTTGATTACATACATGATTGTGTTTGGGTTTCAGTCATAAAAGGAACACCACCCATCACCAGTGCAACATTCCCATCACCCAAGTCCCAAATCACCCTCCTCCCCACCCAACCCCCGCCTGTACCCTAAACAGGCTCTACATTTCCCTCATACATTCTCAATATTAGGACAGTTCAAAATGTAGTTATTTCTCTAACTAAACTCATCACTCTTTGTGGTGAGCTTCCTGAGGTGAGCTGGAACTTCCAGCTCTTTTCTCTTTTGTGTCTGAAAATTATTATTACAAGGGTGTCTTTCATTTTTCTTAAAACCCATAGATGAGTGAGACCATTCTGCGTTTTTCTCTCTCTCTCTGACTTATTTCACTCAGCATAATAGATTCCATGTACATCCATGTATAGGAAAATTTCATGACTTCATCTCTCCTGACAGCTGCATAATATTCCATTGTGTATATGTACCACAGTTTCTTTAGCCATTCATCTGTTGAAGGGCATCTTGGTTGTTTCCAGAGTCTTGCTATGGTAAATAGAGCTGCAATGAATATAGGTGTAAGGAAGGGGTTTTTGTATTGTATTTTTGTGTTCCTAGGGTATATTCCTAGGAGTGGTATAGCTGGATCGTATGGGAGCTCGATTTCCAGTTTTTGGAGGAATCTCCATATCACTTTCCATAAAGGTTGAACTAGACAGCATTCCCACCAGCAGTGGATAAGAGTTCCTTTCTCTCCACATCCCCGCCAACACTGTTTATTCTCATTCTTTGTGATGTGTGCCATTCTCTGGGGTGTGAGGTGGTATCTCATCGTTGTTTTGATTTGCATCTCCCTGATGATTAGTGATGTGGAACATTTTTTCATGTGTCTTTTGGCCATGCGTATTTCTTCTTTGTCAAAGTGTCTGTTCATTTCTTCTCCCCATTTTTTGATGGGGTTAGATGTTTTTTTCTTGTAAAGTTCTGTCAGTGCCTTGTATATTTTGGAGATTAGCCCCTTATCTGAGGGGTATTGGGTGAATAGTTTCTCCCACTCAGTGGGTGGCTCTTGTATCCTGGGCACTATTTCCTTTGAGGTGCAGAAGCTTCTCAGCTTAATATATTCCCATCTGTTAATCTCTGCTTTCACTTGCTTGGAGAGTGCAGTTTCCTCCTTGAAGATGCCTGTAATGTCCTGGAGTGTTTTGCCTATGTGCTGTTCTATATATCTTATGGTTTTGGGGCTGATATCGAGGTCTTTAATCCATTTGGATTTTACCTTTGTACATGATGTTAGCTGGGGGTCTAAGTTTAATTTTTTGCAAGTGGCTATCCAATTGTGCCAACACCACTTGTTGAAGAGGCTTTCCCTGCTCCATTTAGGATTTCCTGCTCCTTTATCAAAAATTAGATGGTTGTATCTCTGGGGAACATTTTCTGAGTATTCAAGCCTATTCCACTGATCTGAGGACCTATACTTATCCCAATACCATGCTGTTTTGATAACTGTTGCTTTGTAGTACAGTTTAAAGTTGGGAAAAGTAATTCCTCCCATATTCTTTTTCCCAATGATTGCTTTAGCTATTCGAGGGTGTTTATTGTTCCAAATGAATTTCAAAATTGTCTGATCCACTTCTTTGAAGAATGTCATGGGTATCTTTAGAGGGATGGCATTAAATCTGTATAATGCCTTGGGGAGTATTGACATTTTGATGATGTTAATCCTGCCAATCCATGAGCAGGGTATGTGTTTCCATTTCCGTGTGTCCTCTCTTATTTCTTGGAGCAGAGTTTTATAGTTTTCTTTGTATAGGTCCTTCACATATTTAGTCAAGTTGATTCCAAGATATTTGAGTTTGTGTGGTACTATTGTGAATGGGGTTGTTTTCTTAATGTCCATTTCTTCTTTATTACTGTTGGTGTATAGAAAGGCCATTGATTTTTGTGTGTTAATTTTGTAGCCTGCCACCTTGCTATATGAGTCTATTGTTTCTAGAAGCTTTTTGATAGAGTCTTTAGGGTTTTCTAAGTAGAGTATCATGTCATCTGCAAACAGTGAGAGCTTGACTTCTTCCTTTCCTATCTGGATTCCCTTGATATCCTTTTCTTGCCTAATCGCTATAGCAAGTACTTCCAGTGCTATGTTGAATAGGAGTGGTGAGAGAGGACAGCCTTGTCTTGTGCCAGAATTTAGAGGGAAGGCTTTCAGTTTTTCTCCATTGAGGATAATATTTGCCACTGGCTTGTGGTAGATGGCCTTCACTATATTGAGAAAGGTTCCCTCCATTCCCATCTTGCTGAGAGTTTTGATCAAGAATGGGTGTTGGACCTTATCAAATGCTTTCTCTGCATCTATTGATATGATCATGTGGTTTTTATTTTTCTTGTTATTGATGTTGTGTATTATGTTGATAGATTTACGGATGTTAAACCAGCCTTGCATTCCTGGGATGAAACCTACTTGATCGTAGTGGATGATCTTCTTAACGAGGCATTGAATCCTATTTGCCAGGATTTTGTTGAGGATCTTTGTATCTGCATTCATCAGTGATATTGGTCTGTAATTTTCTTTTTTGGTAGCGTCTCTGTCTGGTTTAGGTATCAAGGTGATGTTGGCTTCATAAAAGCTATTTGGAAGTGTTTCTGTTTGTTCAATTTCATGAAAGAGTCTTGCCAAGATTGGCAGTAGTTCCTCTTGGAAAGTTTGATAGAATTCATTAGTGAATCCATCTGGACCTGGGCTTTTGTTTTTCGGCAGACATTTGATTACTGTTTTAATTTCATCAATGGTGATGGGGGTGTTTAGATATGCTACATCCTCTTCCTTCAACCGTGGAAGATTATAAGAGTCCAAGAATTTATCCATTTCTTCCAGGTTCTCATTTTTAGTGGCGTAGAGTTTTTCAAAGTAGTTTCTGATTACCCTTTGAATCTCTGTCATATCAGTAGTGATCTCTCCTTTTTCATTCCTGATACGAGTTATCAAGTTTCTCTCTCTCTCTTTCTTTGTTAGGTTTGCCAGTGGTCTATCAATCTTGTTTATTTTTTCAAAGAACCAACTTCTGCTTTCGTTGATCTTTCGGATTGTTTTTTGAGTTTCCACTTCGTTGATTTCTGCTCTCAGCTTTGTTATTTCCTTCTGTCTTCCTGTTCTTGGGTCCTTTTGTTGAGCATTTTCTAGTTCTATTAGCTGTGTCATTAAGCTACTCAGGTAAGCTCCTTCTTCCTTCCTGATGTGTGCTTGCAAAGCTATAAATTTTCCTCTCAGTACTGCTTTTGCTGTGTCCCATAAGTTCTGAGAGTTTGTGTCTTTATTGTTATTTGTTTCCAGGAACCTTTTTATTTCCTCCTTGATTTCATCTCGGACCCACTGGTTATTGAGCATGAGGCTGTTTAACTTCCAGGTGTTAAAGTGTTTCTTCTGAGTCCCTTTGGAGTTCACAAATAATTTCAGAGCCTTGTGGTCAGCGAAGGTAATCTGCAAAATTTCTATCCTCTTGATCTTATGGAGGTATGTTTTATGTGCCAGCATGTAGTCTATCCTGGAGAATGTCCCATGTACATTGGAGAAGAATGTGTATCCAGGTTTCTGGGGATGGAGTGTCCTATATATATCCACTAGGCCTCTTTCTTCCATTTCTCTCCTCAGGTCTAGTATATTCTTGTTGGGTTTCAGTCTGGTTGACCTGTCCAGTGTTGACAAAGCCGTGTTTAGGTCCCCCACAATTATTGTGTTGTTGTTGATATTATTTTTCAGATTTGTCAGCAGTTGTATTAAATATTTTGCTGGCCCCTCATTCGGTGCATATATGTTTAGGAGAGTGAATTCTTCCTGCTCTACGTACCCCTTGATTAATATAAAATGTCCGTCTTTGTCCCTTACAACCTTCCTGAGTATAAAGTTTGCATTATCTGATATTAGTATGGCCACTCCAGCTTTTTTATGGGTGTTGTTTGCTTGGATAACTTTTCTCCAGCCTTTTATTTTGAGTCTATGTTTGTTCTGACTATTCAGGTGCGTTTCTTGTAGGCAGCAGAAGGTTGGATTGAGTTTTTTAATCCATTTAGCCACTCTGTGTCTCTTAACTGGTGCATTTAGTCCATTGACGTTGAGAGAAAGAATTGTCCTGGGATTTAACGCCATCTTTATTTCAAAATTTGGTGTGTCTTTTGGGTAGTCTTGTCTTAGATTAGGTCTTTCAGTTTTTCTCTTAAGACTGGTTTTGTGTCTGTGAAGTTTCTGAGCTGTTTTTTGTCTGTGAAACCATGTATTCTTCCATCAAACCGGAAAGTGAGTTTTGCTGGGTATAGTATTCTGGGTGAAGCATTCATTTCATTCAGTCTTGTCACAATATCCCACCACTGCTTTCTGGCATTGAGCGTTTCTGGTGACAGGTCTGCTGTAAATCTCAGGGAAGCTTGCTTGAACATGATTTCCCCTTTTGATCTTGCTGTTTTCAGAATTCTGTCTCTATCTGTGGGATTTGTCATTGTGACTAAGATGTGTCTTGGGGTGGTTTTTCTGGGGTCTCTTTTGGTTGGTACTCTTCGGGCATGCAGGATTTGATCACATATATTCTTTAGCTCTGGAAGTTTCTCTTTAATGATGTTCTTGACCATTGATTCTTCCTGGAAATTTTCTTCCTGGGTCTCTGGGACTCCAATGATTCTTAAGTTGTTTCTGTTGATCTTATCATAGACTTCTATTTTCGTCTGTTCCCATTCTTTGACTAATTTTTCCATTGTCTGCTCATTTGCTTTAAGTTTTTTGTCCAATCTCTCCTGCTGTATGGAATTGTTATGTATCTCATCTTCCACAGCACCAAGTCTATTCTCAGCTTCTGATACCCTGTCCCAGAGCTTATCCATTTTGTCATTCACTTCGTTTACTGAGTTTTTCAGGCCTGTTAGTTGACATGTTATTTCAGTTTGGAGTTTTGTCATTTCTGCCTTCATATTTTCTTGGTTCTTATTAGTGTTCTGTTCAACTCGATCCATGGTTTCTTGGAGTCTGTTGAGCACCTTCCATATTGCTAGTCTAAAGTCCTTATCTGAGAGGTTGATTAGTTGTTCAGTCATTATCTGGTCCTCAGAATTGTCATCTTCATTCTCTATGTCTGATGCTGGCCTGCGCTGTTTCCCCATTGTCACATTTGTATTGTGGGTTTTTCTACGTGTTGTAGTGGTATTCATTGTCTATATGATGTAGGCAGCACACTCCTCTGGCTCCTCCCTTTCTGGATGGGCTGACTTGCCTCTAAGGGAGGGGAGTCCTCCGTGGATGAAGCCTCACACTGGGTCAAATCTTAGGCCCGAGCATGTAACAGAGAAGACAGTCCAGAGAGAAATGTTTGCTTCTGTGATATAGCGCCGTTCTTAGTGTGATTTTTCCTTCTTGTTGCAATGGAGTTCTTTCCTTAGAAAGAGTGCACGGCCGCGTAGCGAAGCGGAGCGGCCGTGCTCCTCTGAGCCTCTTTTTGCCCCACTCGCAAGAGTTTCACGCAAGAGGACAGTAGACAGACATAGACAAGTCACACTCACAGTCTTTCACAGCTGAGCCCCACTGGGCCGGTGTACTTTCGCGGATTTTCCCCGCCTGGTGTCACACACAGGGAGCCAGCTTTTGCAAAGGATAGCCGGTTTTTATGCTCTGAAGTCCCTCCCTGAAAATGGCGTCTGGGCGAGCGAGGTTTCTGGAGGCTCTTTTTGCCCCACTCGCAAGAGTTTCACGCAAGAGGACAGTAGACAGACATAGACAGGTCACACTCACAGTCTTTCACAGCTGAGCCCCACTGGGCCGGTGTACTTTCGCGGATTTTCCCCGCCTGGTGTCACACACAGGGAGCCAGCTTTTGCAAAGGATAGCCGGTTTTTATGCTCTGAAGTCCCTCCCTGAAAATGGCGTCTGGGCGAGCGAGGTTTCTGGAGGCTCTTTTTGCCCCACTCGCAAGAGTTTTACGCAAGAGGACAGTAGACAGACATAGACAGGTCACACTCACAGTCTTTCACAGCTGAGCCCCACTGGGCCGGTGTACTTTCGCGGATTTTCCCCGCCTGGTGTCACACACAGGGAGCCAGCTTTTGCAAAGGATAGCCGGTTTTTATGCTCTGAAGTCCCTCCCTGAAAATGGCGTCTGGCTTATTTTAAACTTTGTCTACATTATAAACCATTCTCTGAAATCTGGAAAATATCAGTGTTCAAAATAATTTTCAAACAAAGATTCCTGAGTGAATATAAATGATTTTACTGATCTTTTTTAAATATATATTTTTAACATAATAATACTTAGTTGTAGTACCTAGAGGTTAGTCCAACAATGGTGATAATGCACAGAGTGTTTCACTACTTATATCAGTCACTTAGATAGGCAATAATTTTTATTGGAAATAATGACTGTAGAGAAATATCAACTAAAGTATTATTTGCATCATTATGTAAGAATTCTTTTATAAGTTATGTTTTATAAGTTATGTTTTCTTAATTTATTTAGGAATTTATTTTAAGAAAGAAAATATCAGATCTCAAAATAAACATGAACTAGACACACTGCCAGCAAAAATTACAAGATTCAATCAAATATTTTGTCAGTATATATAGGCTCAAAGAAAATATGCTGATAATGTTCAACTACATAAATGACCTTGAATGAGGACTTAGTGTGAACAACTGTTACAAAATAAATGATAAATTAAAAGGTACATACTTAAAAAAGATTATACAGATAAATGTACTTGAAACTATGAAAGGTAAAGAATAGGAAAAGACTAAAAGAAATTTAAAGAACTTTAATGTCTCCACTCATCACACAAAAAGAATTATTAAAGAATAAAATCAAATAAATAATTTAAAAATGTTTAAATTTCTAATTCACTTGATTGTTTTTAAAAAAGAAATCTCAATTGCATTTACTAAAAAACAAAACAAACTTAAAATACAGATATATGCTAGTAAAAGTTCAATTTTCCTTATATTGAATTATATTTTATCTATGATAAAATATATATTTTAACTGTTCAATTGTATTAATTATAAAAGGTGAAAACTTTAAGAACAAATTTAAATTTATAAATACCATGATAAAGAAATAATTCTTAATTAGTACCCCAGCCTTAGGTGACTACTGTTTTGAATTTATCAATATAGGTTAGTTTTTCCTCTTCTGGAACTCCTTGTTAATATAATCATAAAGTGTAAAAAGTTTGGTTTCCTTTACTTGGTAGGATATTTTTAGTTCATGGTCAGAAGCTTGTTATATTTTATTGTATTATATTTAAGAGATGTATCATTCATTTTCTAGGTATTTGGATTTTTCCTGCTTTTTTAACTGGAAAAAGTCCATATTAGTTATCAGGGAGATGAAAATTAATAAAACAGTAAGATGTTATCTCAGACTACAGACACTGAGAAACATCAAAAAGAACAAAAACAGCCTATGTTGATTTGAATGAAGAGAAAAAGGTATCCTAATTAATTGCTAATAGAAATGTAGAATGGTTCAGCCTTTTTGGAGAATATTATGGCTATTCCTTAAAAACAAAAAAAACCTAGGAATTGAACTCACTATGACCCGGCAATATTACTTCTGGTAATCTACATAGAAGCCCAAATATCACAATGCAGAAAAGACATCTACACTCCCATGTCATGAGAGCACTATTTACAATAGACAAAATCTAGAAACAATTAAAGTATCTAAGAACAAATGAGTGCATTAAATAATTGTGGTATATCTACACAATGAAAAACTGCATGGCTATTAGTAAAAATGGATTCATGAAAATTAGCTTAGGCATGGATGCTATGGAGAATATCACAATGAGTAAAATGAATTAGAGGAGGATAGAATGATTCCACTTTTTTGTTGAATATATATATAAACATATATATAGTATAGTATAGTATTGTATAGTATAGTAATAATACCTAAATATAATAGAGACAAGAGCCAGGACGACTGGTCCATGGTTGATAGCTTGCCACAGAGAGCTAGGGTGTGCAGTTAGGTAAGAGAAGGAACCACTATGACAAAGATAGTTGGAAATGATCACTCTGGAAGAGAACTGGGCTCTGAAAGGAGGTAAAGTGATTTACATGATAGCCCTTCAGTAGCATCATTGCAAACCTGTTTCTAAAAGAAAAAAAGAGAGAGAGAAAGAGTGGAGAGAGCAGCGGTTGATAAAGGAGAGATGGGGAGAGAGGAAGGAGAGAGGAGAGAGAGAACTGGGAGCATGGCAGAGGAGAAATTGGGGACATTGGTGGTGGGAATTTTGCAGTGGTTAAGGAGTGGGTGTTGGAAATTGTATGACCAAAATACAATCACGAACATTTTTGTAACTGTATCTCACAATTATTCAATTTAAAAATTACTTTAGAAAAAAAGAATAAATGTATTAATACCATTTATTTATATGACTGTCCACTTGAAATTTTAATTTTACTTTAGTTAATAATTTAGGATTAATTTCTGGATTATACTGTATATCATAAAAATTAACATACTAGTTTTTATAATGTTTGAATCATATACATTAAAATTATATGAATTTTGTTGTTTTATATAGTTTCCCACAATTGATATTCTCAGTCTTTTCAATTTTAACTTGTCCAGTTTACAAAGAAGGTAATTATAGAGCTTTAATTTATATTTGCTAAAATGTCTATCTTTTTTCTCATATGCTCATTGGAAAGATATACTCAATGTGTAGGATGGGAGACTGGGTCTTGATTAAAATATAAATAAATAAATAATATTGACAAATATAAAACTATAGAAAACTAAACCCAATATCAGAAATGAAAAGGACTTGTAATAGTCAGATATTGAAAAATAGAGCCAGAGATAGTATATCTCTAGGACACATATCTTACAGCCAACCTGAGTTTTATCACTGGTACCACATATGGTCTCCAAACACTGACAGAATGATCTTTGACTTGAGCACAGTGCTTAACCTATGTGGCTTAAGCAGTATTGCATTGTCAAGCTCTAGCATCAAATTGTAGGTAACTGGTTTTTAGTAACTGCTGGTAGTAACCCTCTCATCTTCTAAAGGCTAATTAAACTGTTCCCACGTATACAAAACATTCAAACAAGAAACTTTTCTACAATATGTTACAACAATATTTTCCAGATAAACAATAACTACCTCTACCCCAAGACCTGTATAAAATCTATATATAATCATCTCGAGCAATTTTACTTGTAATAGGCTAATAATAAAATCAATTTAAATGTGTTCATGGAGAAATAGTTGAACAAGCTGCGTTATTCATACTATGACTCTAGGGACAAAATATGATAGCAGGGATTGGACCTGGGTCTGCCACCTTGCAAGGCAAACACCTTTTCCTCTATGCTACTGTTCCAGTTTTCAGGAGTTGACATTTTTTAATAAATGAAAACATACCTAGATCTCAGAAAAGATGATATATTTAGCAATTAAACAAAAAGTAGAATTCTACACATTTCACAAATCCTCAAGTAAGCTTTGCTTCAATTAAAGCAGATTTTAATTCACTGAGGTTTCATAATACAAATGGATTCTCCTAAATGAATATATTTTTTGATTTGGTCAAATGATCCCTGAGCACAAAGTCAGGGTTAAGCTCTGAACACAGCCAGGTGTAACTTAAAAGCAAAATAAGAAATACTTCAAAAATAAAAATCATGGCCATAATATATAGTTGCTCACTTCTCTACCTGATGATATGGCTAAGAATCATTAATGGCTTAAAGTTAACAGTGAATATATGAAATTAATAATTTAGAAAATATGGTAAAATTTTATATTTATTTACCAATATAAGAAGGGGCAGAATGAAAAAATAATATTCAGCCCTTGTCCATGCATATAGAACATGATATTAAGGAGAGAAGCTCAGTGAAATAAAGGGCAAGATCCTTAAAATGAATAGAAATATTTTTGGTCCAGAATGTATAAAAACTTACAGGAGATCATGGAATCAAATATAATACCTGGGACTCAAAAATTACAGAATAATTTTCTAGTAATAAATAAATTTATAACAATGGCAATTCCACTTATATTTCTGTAGCTCAGTGAGCATAAATAAATGATCTGTTTAAAACCCCACATTCACATATGTATGCAATTGTTAAGGGTCCTCAAAATTATTTTGAATTTTTCTTGACTCAGTAAGAATGCGGAATGAAGAGTCATCTCTAATTGGGTAACTGATGAAAAATGCCCTTATAGTATCAGAGGCACAATGAATAAACAAATAGCAAGATGGAATATTCTGAAGTATTGGTTGTGGCTGAAAGCAGAAGTTAGCTTTAAGTTATATACTGATTAAATATATATATTTTAAATATATAATATAAATATACAAACATATACTTTAAGTTATTACTGATTTAAAATGTTTGCTCTTCTAAATACTACCTTTTGCATAATTTTGAGTTACATAAATCTGTATCATTTTTTACATGTAAATGCATATGGCACTACTAAAAACTGTCAGAAGTGCTTCTAGAATACCAGTATATGTTACTCCCAAAATGAAGTTACCCCCTCAAGTGCAGTTACCCTATTTGCATTTTGTCTGCTCTATAGACTCACTGTTTCTCAAAGAGATGTAAACCAAGCCATTAAAATTTATGGGTATACCAGCCAACCACACTTGTGGCAATTTTGGAGTGTGGGCAAGTCCCTGTCATGCCAGAGCCATGCTTGCTGAACCCTTCACTGACAATGACTGATTTGCCAATGGCCATGCTTCACCACTCTTATATTACTCTCTGCATTGATACCAGTCTAACCAAAACTCCAGGTGCACCGGTATTTGGGCTGATATTTACAGGAATATTTTGGAGTGAGTGTAGGTGGACCCCCTCACCACCTTCTCATATTTTCAGAAGCCCAGCTGCTGAAAACATGCCCTGCAAAAGACATAGTAACAGGAATAGTGTTTGGAATTCCAGGACCGCATGGGCCACAAATTCAATTTTTTTTATTACTGCGAATCCATCAATTTTGATGCCAATGTGTATCTGAAGCCATCCAATGTTCAGAAACACATAAAGTAACAAAATATCAGCTAGCAACAAGGCCTTGCTAAACCTCTGATAATGACTTAATGACTTCATTGCAAAATACAATGATTTTCACAAATTCTTTTGCTTCTGTAATTTTATTTTTTTCTTTTCTAATAACTTTATTTACACTTAACGAAATAAATTCTTATGATCAGTGGCAAACTATATTAAGTAAATTGATGCCTTTTGAAGTGGCCCCCATTTGTATCTCATTTGTTATCATATCTCAATCAGTTAGTATTTTCCCTTACCCTAGGGGAGGGGCTTGAATTTTGGAATTGAATAAATTGAAGGCAGGAGAGCTGAACAGGGGCTGTCATCTTGTCTTATGGTTCCGTTTGTTGGAGAGACTAGCTAGTGGGTGAACAGCTTGCAGTGTAAATTTTCTTGCCTGCTATTTCCTTAATATTTTGTGTGGATTAATTATTTCCTGAGAATTATCAAAGAGCCATCTTCTCCTGTACTCCCCGGATAGGGGTTGGAGTATATCCCTTTCTGTTTTGGGAACTTTGGGAATCTATTATGTAGAGTGAAATAAGTCAGAGAGAGAGAGAGAGAGAGAGAGAGAGAGAGAGAGAGAGAGAGAGAGAGAGAGAGACATGCAGAATGGTCTCACTCATCTATGGGTTTTTAAGAAAAATGAAAGACATTCTTGCAATAATTTTCAGAGACAAAAGAGAGGAGGACTGGAAGTTACAGCTCACTTCATGAAGCTCACTACAAAGAGTGATGAGTTTAGTTAGAGAAATAACAATCTGAGAACTATCATAACAATGTGAATGAATGAGGGAAGTCAGAAGCCTATTTAGAGTACAGGTGGGGATGGGGTGGGAAGGAGGGAGATTTGGGACATTGGTGATGGGAATGTTGCACTGATGAAGGGGGGTGTTCTTTACATGACAGAAACCAACCACAATCATGTTTGTAATCAAGGTGTTTAAATAAAATATTATTTAAAAAATCACACCCCTCAAAAAAAAAAGACCTCAACCCACTGTTCTAAAGGTATGCTTTTCATGGAGTTGATGTGGGTGGGATGAATGATACTGTATAGTTCTCAGAGCTCTGCTGGGAGTGACCACCAAATATAAAACCAGCAGTAGTTCCAGAATTCTCTAGGAGTGTTTCTAAATTTAAAAGGGAATAAAAGGGGCAGAGCAACAGTACAGCTAGCAGATTGCTTGCCATCCCATCGGTCAAACCAGACTTGATCCCATGAAGCCCATATAATCTTCCAAGCCACAATAATAAATAAATAAATGAATTACATTAAAATAATAATACTGGCTATTCATCAATATATGAGAAAATGTTAAGGTGAAAAATCCATTATTTTTTAAATTTTCTCCACAGATTTTTAGGTAATATCAGAAATAAACATAAAATTCAGAAATTAAATTTTGTGTACCAAAGAAGATAAATTCTGAAATCCTGAGGGAAAATATGACAAGTATAACAAATTTGAATAAAAATATTAAAACATCAAGTTATCTCCAACAATTTATAATGCATTTATCATATCTTTATGTTAAGACATCATTTCATACTCATTTATATTTATATAAATATCATTTATATACTGATGTATATAGTATAATTGTTAATGTTGATATATAAAGTATATTTATATGCATATCTATGTTAATTATCAATATCAATATCAATACATATACATATACATCTAAAAATATAAAAATATATTTAAAATGTATATGTTTCATAAACAGTTACTCCTATTTGCTATGAAATCCATGCAAAAACTTTATACATGCCAAAAACTATTTCATGAGGCTTTAGCAGAGGAACAATATTGAAACTCAGTATAGAAATGATTTGTACTTGAAATTCCCTAGCATTAGAGAAATGATTGGAATTTTTTCTTTTAATTAAAACTGTCAGCCTAGAGGGACTTAAGTATGATCAGACCAAATCCAACCAGAAAACTTCATTAACAAAGAAAGTTACAAAAAAGTAAAAGACATTATTTACTAGCAGTGAAATATATTGGTCTATGTATAAGACATCATTTGTTGGCTTATAACTCTACTGCAATTAATCATGAGTAGAATTTTAGAAAAAATTTAATTTCTATAAATTGTGAATTGGTCTAGTAGTTTTATGATTAAAGCAACTGAAAATCATGAAAAGAATATTTTGTTCTAATATAGTTCTGAGCCTAGAGAAATATACATACATAGAGGCCTGTAACCTATGAAGTATCTGATGTTTCTTTTTCCCCTTTACTTTGTATTAAAGAAGTGCCTAATGATATTGCGAAGAATATTTGATTAGAATTGGACTCAATCAAACCATTAAATAAAGATCACATAAGTGGGGGAGAGACCAACAGACTAAGCACATAAGTTGAATGAGAGGAACTTCATTTCACGCTTGGAATCAACCAATTCTCTCCTCTCTCCAGAACAAAACGTAACTCTTTCCAGCACTGCCTCTTGAAACCCAGAAATAGAAAAACAACTTGGGGGTAAAGGAGGGAGATATGGGATACATTCTAAGAACAAGGATGGAGGGAGGATGACACTGGTGGTGGAAATGCCACTTTCATTGTCACTATGTATCGTAAATAATTCTGTGAAAGATTTGTAATGCATTTTGGTAACAATAAAAATTTATTAGAAAAAAGAAAACAACAATAAAAGTTAGAATTGTTAATGCTTTGGGTTTCACTGATTATCTCATTTGTTCAAAGCAACAACAAAAAAAAACTTCATATAGGATCAGATATTTGTATAGCTTAACTGACACCTTGGAAGAAAGAGAATATGAGTTTATTAGAAGCACTTATTTAGTACCTTAAATCTTTAATACAGAAACATGATACTAACAACAGAGACTGTGTGAAAAATAAAAGTGTATTTGCACTACACACAATGGCCTGGATTGGACAAACTAGTTTGCCTGGAGCTAAGAGTTGGTCTTATGCCAGGAAACTTCAGGGGTAAGGTCTCCTTGTATATAGGCCAAGGCTTTTCCTTTCCATGTCCCTCATATCTTGGTGGGCCTATGCAAACAATAATTGCCATTCTAACACCATGTTTTACTGTGCTCCTTTGACTCTAATCCTTAAGAAAAACAACCCCCTTAAACTTTTGAGGTTCACAAACTAATATGCATGTGCATGGAAATGTAAAAAAAGTACTTTGCCTTCAATGTTTAAGGAGTTACATAAGCTTTATGTCTTTAGATTGCTTTGTGTGCTGCTAAGAAATATTATGTACTATAATCTGGGGACTTGAGGGACAAAATAATTGTACATGGGTTCAGTTTTATTTTTCTTAATGTTCTTTGGCTAAAAGTTTAAAGTTAAGATATCTGCAATGGGACTACTGAGAAGTCTGTTTATGGGTGATTGTCCTTCCACTGTAACTTTACCTTGTCCTCTTTCTTTGCATTTTTGTTCTCATAATTAAAAATAAAAAATAAAAAAATAAACCAATGGGACTATATCAAGCTTAAAAGTTTCCACATAAAAGAAGAAACATGGGCTCAAACTAAAGGAAATTTAACTAAATGGGAAAACTATTTGCACTCAGCATACCATATAGAGCCTGGTTATCCAAGATATATAAAGTACACACAAAGATTAAAAAATTAAAAGCCCTATCAAAAAATGGGTAGATGCCAAGAAAAGGTACTTCTCTGAGAAAAATAACAAGATCACCAATAGGTAAATGAAAAAGTACTAGCTTAGCATCACTTATCATTAGGAAAATCCAAATCAAGACATGGATGAGTTATCTCACACTAGTAAGAATGACACTTTCAAAAATGGGAATAATATGTACTGGTGAGTATGTAGTGAAAAAGAAATTCTCATCCACTGCTGGTGGGGATGGTGTCTAGTCTCTGTGAAAAATAGTATGGAGAACCCTCAGAATTTGGCATATGGCCCAGATATTCCAAACTTGTGTTATCTATTCCCTGAGATTTTACAAATTCATTCAATAGGATGTATGCACACCTTTAACTATTGCTGTCCTCGTACAAGAACTATGATACAGATTAACAACAAATGACTGGATTATGAAGATGTGGTATATTAAGCACCTTCAAGGAACAATAAAATCATGCAATTTACTGCAACATAACTGGAACTAAAAGATATCATGTTGAATGAAATAAAAAGAAAAAATAATACAAAATTATTTCATTTATCTTTAGTATATAGAATAACTACATGAGGCAATATAATATTGCAAATAGGGGATGCCTAGATCACCCTTAACTCCAGAGCTTAAAGAGGAGGACAGAGAAACAAAAATCAAGGTGATAAGGTAGAAGATGAGAAAGGAAAGCAACAAGGACAAAGGAATCAGGACTTCCATTATATTGGTGGTGTAGGAGACTGATATAGCTATAAAACTGAAGACACACTTGAAAACACTTAAAAATGACACCTTAGCTTATATCATTGAATTTTGTAATGTATTTGCCAAGGGGGCAAATAGGGGGTAGAATGAGGTGGGTGGAGAATGACAGATGACAGAGTATAGGAACACTAGTTATGGGATTTGACACTAGTGATGGGATTGATATAGAAATGTTATCTGTCTAAATTGCAACTATCAATAACTTTGTAAATCACAGTTTTTTAGATAAATAAAAATTGTAAAAAGATAAAAACACAAAAACTACATACCATTAATTTCATGCTGTAGGACATGAAGTACTTGATACCATAATAATTTAAATTAAATTAAATTAAAATTAAAATTAAACCCAAGAAGACAAGCCAAAAACTATTATAACAAACTGTGTTATACTCTTCCACACCTTTACAACAACATTGTCAGTTCTTCTCTAGTCTATCATAAACCTCCAAACTTCTTTGGAACCACTATGCTATTAAATCACAGTGATTCTGTAATTTTCATGTCTACTAATATAAAAACTAAATATGTACATAAAATAAACTTTTTAGTCTCTGATAATATTTTAAATTCTGTAAGGTACTTCCAGTTTTCATATAGTTTGCTACTAACATTGAACATATACATGTATTAACATATATGTGTATTTATATGTCTATATACTATTTATATAAAGTTATTGTTACTCAACCTTAGTCTGACTGTAGGTTCTTTCCAACTGTTAGCTCTCCCTGCACTCTCCCAGTCTCTCTTGTTGTCTACCAGTTTTATACCATAGCCCATCATTTATTCAGTTTTAACCTATGAACGCCCAGAATATTTGGAGGCCTTTTGTGGGACCACAGAGGGCCTCCAAATATAACTATCATTGAAGAGATGTTTGTCTTGATTATTAAAATATTGTTTGGATGGGTATTTTCCTTGAAAATGAGGTTTCCTTTATATTTAATGTTTTTTTATATTAGTGATATCCCTTTTTCCATGTTATATTTTAAATTTTAATTAATAGCATATTATAATTTACGACAGATCAATATTTTATGACAAAGTTACCTTAATAGTAAAAATATTTTAGCATACAAAATGTCCTATAAAGTATAGTTAAAATTAATAAAGTTATATATCAATTATATAATTTGCTTAATATATAGATTATATATCTTCCTACATACTGATGCTCATTTTTATCTCATATGAACATATGTATATATATATATAGTTTCAAAAATAAGAAATCTAATGATTATTTAATGACATTTCACTATGTTGATTTATCTTTCTCTTGGTATAGAGCCTGCTAGATGCACTGTTCTAGGAGGAAAATTTAAGTCACTTGTAATAAACATATTTAAATTTACACCATAAATTCTACAAGTTGTTAATAAATATTTCTATTTTATAATAAAATAAAATCTTTTTTGAATAGGAAGAACTGTAAGTAACAAAATATAATAGAAATATATTTGCACATTTTTTTATCACTTTAATATAGATGCTTAGGCCCTACTCTAAGTATATTTTGCGAAGCAAAGTTAAGGACAATTATTTGAATAATATCTTTTCTTTTCTTTTTTTTTTGTTTTTTTTGTTTTTTTGGCCACACCCTGTGACGCTCAGGGGTTACTCCTGGCTATGCGCTCAGAAGTCCCTCCTGGCTTGAGGGACCATATGGGAAGCCGGGGGATTGAACCGTGGTCAGTCAAAGGCTAGCGCAGGCAAGGCAGGCACCTTACCTCTAGCGCTACTGCCTGGCCCCCTAATAGTATCTTTTCTCCACTAAATTCTGTGAACAAAGGGTAAGTATAATATAAATTATATTTGGAGACTCAACACTTTGGAACAGTAATGCTCTGCCAATTCTATTCATATGCTAAATCCTTACAATTGAAGTTATAAGTTCAGTATGTTGATTCTCTGGAAACTAGAAAAGGTTTTAGACTCAAAGAACTCTTGATCCATGAATAATTTTACCCATGTCAATTGCTTCCAAAATTCTAAGAGTTTCTTAAGTCTTATGAGGTTTCTTTTTATGCTGCTATCCTGAGATAAATCATTTTTTATGTATTCATTACCTTCTCTGACATTGCAACTGTTTCTATAAATTTAGCTGTTCAGGGCTGGCGAGGTGGTGCTAGAGGTAAGGTGTCTACCTTGCAAGTGCTAGCCAAGGAAGGACTGTGGTTCGATCCCCTGGCATCCCATATGGTCCCCCCAAGCCAGGGGTAATTTCTGAGCACTTATCTAGGAGTAACCCCTGAGCATCAAGTGGATGTGGCCCCCCAAAAAATTAGCTGTTAATTTGCTATTGTAATATAATATTTGAAAATTTCAATAGTTTTATTACAGAAATAATGCCAGTTGTAGAATTAGCCAGGATAATTTGGACAGGTCTATTGATAAGTTTACATGCATAAGATGACAGACATGTTGATTCAGGATGCACTCAAGACCTTAAAAATCTGAATACCTCATTTAAAACAAAATGATCGTTCTTTTTATAGCTGTGTTTTGGTCACACCTGGCTGTGCACAGGGCTTACTTCTTACTTTACTCACTGATCACTCCTGCTGGGAGTTGAGGAACCATATGTGATGCCAGAGATTGCCCCTGGATCTGGCATGTGCAAAGCAAGTGCTTTACTCACTGTACTATCTCTAAGATAGTTTATCTTAGAAGGTAAATACTAGGTATTTTCATTTTAATCATGAGTTAAATTATAGGAGTGGAAAAATAGCTCAGTAGTTTGTGGTACAAAATTTTCATGTACTGGGATTGACTTTAAATTATTGCATCACATGTACCCCCACACCAGCAAGTATAAGATGTAGCCCTGGAGGCTTCCAAGCTCTGCATAGGTTACTCTGGTGATGCCAACACCTCATGGACCAAGCTATGAATTAACTAACCTTACTGGTGAAGTATCACCTGGAGTGATCTCTGGGTCCTCTTAGCACCGCTTGGGAGGTTCAAATAATAATAATGATAATAATAATAATTAATAATAATGAATAATGATAATAGAAAATGTGAAAAGAATATGCCATTCACAATTCAATGTATGACTATTATTAATCACATTCTGTGTAAAGAATCTGATGATTTTTGTATTAAACGTGCATCACAATTTCATGTCATACTGAGAGAAACTGAACCAAGCCCTTTTTATATAATTTTTATATAAATTAAAATATTCATATATTACAGACTACTATGAGACAAATATTTAATGAATAAATATTCAAACAAAGAATACCAGTTCTAATGGAATAGTGGAATAACCTGTACTCTGTTTTGTTTTGTTTGTTTGTTTGTTTTTGTTTTTGGGCTACACCCAGCGGTGCTCAGGGTTACTCCTGGCTGTCTGCTCATAAATAGCTCCTGGCAGGCACGGGGGACCATATGGGACACCAGGATTCGAATCAACCACCTTAGGTCCTGGATCGGCTGCTTGCAAGGCAAAAGCCGCTATGCTTTCTCTCCAGGCCCATAACCTGTACTCTTGATATGGAAATTGGAGTGGAGTGCTTCCACATCCTCATTTTCGATACAGGAATCAGCTGCAGAAAATATTGCATATTAAGGATGCACATGTTTCTCACTAAATACTATCCCTGGCTTAGACCACAATTTTGTTCCTTTTCTAAAGAAAAGTGTTCAAGTGTTGGAAGGCTAATATGGATAGTTAAAGGCATCAGTCATTCCATCACCTTAACTCTGATCAACTCTTAAGGGCTTTCCTTGATCCAGAGCTCCTTGAGGATGAACTGATCTCATCTATTTTAGAATTCCTTTTTGTTCTGTTCTGCTTCCCTCAGTTCCTTAGGTGGGGAGTTCTCATCTAATGGCGAACCTATGGCACGTGTGCCAGCAGTGGCACACGGTCTTACAGCTGGCACGTGGGAAGAGGTCTGCAATTAAGATATACAGCGTGGTGGGAAGCGAGTGTGCCGGTGTCTGCTTTGCAGCTCAGCTGGCAACAGGGCCAGATTGGCCATTGGGAGAACTGGGTACTTGGGCTCAAAAAGGTTAGCCATCACTGTAAGAGTTTCTCTATAAATTATGTGTCTCTGAGTATGTTTCTACCTAGCACAGTGGACTTTCTCATTTATCAAAATTTCACAGGAGTAATATTGAATAAATATTTTTGAAAAATGAACCAAACACACACACACACACACACACACACACAATGTACAAGACCAAAAACTTTAAAAGTTTTGCTTATTTTCCTTGAAGATTTCAAAAGATGACTCAGTCTTTTTAAAACTGGGATTTTCTTTAATCACTTAACAAGAACTAACTAACTTTGACTTCTCTATTTATAAAAATCCAAAAAAAAAAGTAAACTATTGTGTATGTAAATATTATATGGAATTATTATGTTACTGGCCCTACCCTGATCGTGATTGTGCCCTACCCTAGGGTATGACCTGGCATTCTGCCCCCACCCTAGGGTGGTACCTGATTCTGCTTCCACCATTGATGGTATCTGATCCTACCATTGGGTGGTACCTGATTCTGGGGGATAAAAACAAGGGTCTGTGGAAGGCAAGAGGCTTTTTACTGGAACTAAGGCTGAGACTTTGGACTTCTGTCTTGTCCACCGAATAAAGCTAGTATTTCCACAAGCCTGACGGTCTGCGAGCTGTTTACCCGCCATTTCACCTCAGAACCGTCGGCTGGACGGGGTGGCAGACACGAGCTCCCAGCTATAGGGGAAAGACCTCATCCTCCATCCCTCCATCAATCAATCTCTTCAGGGGCTGACTTGCAACAGTAAACTATAATTTTCCAAGGTTAATATGCATATATAAATATTTCCAGGAAGCAACAAAACATGACTCTATGGAAGTGTGAGCATAAAAACAGCAACATGGTTGTACAAGTGGGTCATATTTTTGCTGGAATGTTAATCTTATACACACGCATTTTTAAGGGGAAGTTGTGTTAATTCTTTCTATATTCTTCAATGGGATGTCAGTTTTATTTGAAATAGTATGTGAAATCTTGTCTAAAACAACAACTTATCTGTAATTTCAGTTTCTGGAAAGGTGATGAATCTATTATTATGAGGGCTGGGGTTCTCACAATGAAAAATTGCTTTCACTTAAGTATTTCTAATCTTTAGGCTTTCTCTATAATTTCTTTAAAATAAGTTAATAAAAATGATAAAATCCTGAGACTGGAGAGAAAGCACATTGCCAATTCAGGTTCATTTCCTAGTATCCCATATGATCCCCCAAGCCTACTAGGAGTGACACCTGAGTTTAGAGGAGAAGTAATCCCTGAGAAACAATAGGAATCCCCCAAAGATAAAGTCCTATTCAAATTTTTGTGGAAGAAAATATTGTAATAATTTTACTAAACTATTTATTTGTAAAGGGAAAATAAGTTTTCTTCAATTTTTAATGATTTGTCCAAAAACCTCATTTCAAATTATTCAAATATGATTAATTAGTGAATCAAGGCACATCCCTCTCAGTTTAATGTATTTGTCATCACCACATTGTCTCCATCTTTGCAAATTTTTTTATTGTTATTTGGTTTCTAATTTCTCAGGTCAGAGGTTCTGAATATGGCATATCAAGATATTGAGAGAACTATACCTTAACAACCAGGAGGCAAAAACAAATATACTCACTGAAATAATTTTAATCTTCTATGGAAATTTTAGTCAATTTTGATATAGTAGTTAAATTCAGTTGTTACTTAATTTCTTAATAAAGCTATTCATTGACTAAAGAAACTGTGGTACATATACACAATGGAATATTATGCAGCTGTCAGGAGAGATGAAGTCATGAAATTTTCCTTTACATGGATGTACACGGAATCTATTATGCTGAGTGAAATAAGTCAGAGAGAGAGAGAGAAAAACACAGAATGGTCTCACTCATCTATGGGTTTTAAGAAAAATGAAAGACATTCTTGCAATAATAATTTTCAGACACAAAAGAGAAAAGAGCTGGAAGTTCCAGCTCACCTCAGGAAGCTCACCACAAAGAGTGATGAGTTTAGTTAGAGAAATAACTACATTTTGAACTGTCCTAATAATGAGAATGTATGAGGGAAATGGAGAGCCTGTTTAGAGTACAGGCGGGGGGTCGGGTGGGGAGGAGGGAGACTTGGGACATTGGTGATGGGAATGTTGCACTGGTGATGGGAGGTGTTCTTTACATGACTGAAACCCAAACACAATCATGCACGTAATCAAGGTGTTCAAATAAAAAAATAATAAAGCTATTTATACTGTGAGAAGATTATATGTATTTCAGATGCTTTGTAGGTTCAAACAATAATAATATTTGGAATTAAACATAATGTACTACAAGTCACAAATCCATATTTAATATTTTTGATTTGTTGCCAAAATAAACTATTGTACATAACCCATCTCTCAAAGTATCAAATGTTTTTCTAATATTAACTTCCTAATCACTATTACAGAAACCATATAAAATATTTTCCTTGTGTAACTTAAAAATTCTTAGAGGTCTATCATTATGTGTCATTATATGTGTCAGAAATACCATAATAAGCGGGGATAGCAAATCAGGAAACTTCCAACAGAGATGCACAAATAAAATAATAACAAAAATTGTCTACAATAGTAAAAGCTCTGACTCACAATTCTAAAATCCCATCCCCACACCTATATTTATTGCAGTGCTATTTACAATAGCCAGATTCTGGAAACAACTAAGATGCCCTTCAGCAAATGAATGGCTAAAAAGAACTATGGTCCATATACAATGGAATATTATGCAGCCATCAGGAGAGATGAAGTCATGAAATTTTCCTATACATGGATGTACATGGTATCTATTATGCTGAGTGAAATTAGTCAGAGGGAAAGAGACACAGAATAGTCTCACTTATCTATGTGTTTTAAGAAAAAATAAGGACATTATGATAATAATTCCCAGAGACAATAGAGATGAGGGCCAGAAGGACCGGCTCACAACAGGAAGCTCAACACAAAGAGTAGTTGTGCAATTAGGGAATAACTATACTAACAACTATTATAACTATCTTAATGCGTGATAAAAGTAGAATGCCTATATCAAATACAGGCAGGGGTTGTGGGAGGAGGAATATGGCAGCACTGGTGGTGGGAATGTTGCACTGGTGAAAGGGGTGACTATAGTCATGTTTTTAATAATGGTGTTTAAATAAGATATTATTAATAAACCCCACAAAAATCAAGATTTATCTTAAATCTTTAAGGCATTATATGTGAATATCATGTGCTGCTATTATAGAGATTTATTTTTTAAATTTTGATTCATTGAGATTCTGTGATTTATAATATTGTTATTGATGTTTTCTCACACACATAATTTCAAGACCATACTCAATATCACTATACCTACTTCCCTGAATGGGAATATATTTTTAATATGCACAGTTATTTTCAATGACTGTTTAGTGAATTTATGGAATTATATATGACAGCGGCAAAACTGTAAGTCAATGTGAAAAAATAATACTGATATACTATTAAAAACAGTTCTGACTTACCTATGAAAATCTACCTCTATTCCCATGCCTAACTTAGTGATTCAGATAAGTGCCTTTCTATTCATTTTTCTTCATTTGGCTTAGTGGTTTCATTTCATTTCAGTGTTTAATTGGTTGCATAAATTTGTAATGAACACATTTCAATAAATACTACTTGCCTTAAAGAAATTAAAGTTTCTAGAAAATATGTATATTTTCCAACTCTAATACATATTCAATAAGCTTCATTAAGTAATTTGACACCCCCTGTTGTTTGAGATTAGAAACCTTATTAATGAGAAGAAATGTGATAAGAGTCGACAAGATAGTGATGAAGAGAGGAAAATAAAAGAAGAAAGAAAAGAAGTAATATCTCTGATCTATGTTCATAGCAGCACTATTTGCAATTTCCAGAAGTTGGAAACAACTCAAGCACCTGGGAACATATGGTTAGATAATAAAACTGTGATTATATTTATATACACCCAATATATATAAACCCATAAAATGAAGTAATACTGAAATATAAAAAAATAAATCCAGCAATTCTTCTGATATGTGGATAGATTAAGGGCTATCATGCTGATTAAACTCAGCCAGACAACTCTAATATAAAAATAAAAGAAATGTAGTAAGTAAATAAACTACTAATGAAAACAAACACGATGGTCAGTCTAAAAACCTGAGTTTACCAAGGAAGTAGTTAACTGGAGTGGAAGGAAACCTTAAGAATTGATGTTGGCCAGTAATACCTTGTGGCATTGTTCCTTTTTGCATAGGCACATTAAAATGAGAAAAGTTTACATATGCAAACAAGTTCTTATCTACTAGAGATAGAAACACAAATTTTTATACTGCTGTTGGAACTTACATCTTTACACTTGGCATAGTGACTTGGTTTAGACTTCATTTGAATAGACATTGATCATTCATTCCTGAACCATGGATACCATCTGGGGAACAAACATGGTTTCCTACACCATTACCAGCAATAAAAATTCTTCCAAGGAAGGCCCCTCTACTGCCATGGCACTAAATGACTCCAAAGATGGTTCTTAAGACATTCTGACAATCTAGAGACAGCAACAGTCTGCTTAATTTAGGGCAGATTCTATTTTTATGTTTTTTTGGGTGTGTGACTTGTTTCTCTGTTCTCTTTTCACCCCCAAATGCACCAGCAATATAATGAAGCACCATTTCTTCCTGCAAAGGCACACTATAAAAGGGGAAATCTCACATATATAAACAAGCTCTTATCTTCTAGGGATAAGAACTGATACTTATTTACAATATAGGGGAATCTCCCACCTTGAAAATATGTCATGTAGACCCATCTTAGACTCCAGATTAGACATCGACCATCCAGACTTGAACCCTGAACCTCAGATATAGAAATGATACAGTTCTTCACAACAGCTACAGGAACCAAATCCCATCTGGGACATCCTGAATACTCCTCGAACACCAACATGTGCCAGTTCTAATATGAATTCCTGACAACGAGGAAATTGGGAACAAATGGACATAAGAACAGGTTATCCTACCTCACCAATTAATGATAAAACAAAATCAGAAGACTTGTCACACTGTGGGCTGTGCAAAAGTCAAGAACGTGATCTACAGATGACTGGCTGATAGAGCCATGACCGGGCAGTATGTATTCTGGGTCCAACAAGAAAGCCCTAGTCTAGGGTTTGTTCTACAACCTGCACAACAACCATGACCTCTAATTCCAGAGACCTAACTGAGGCAATTGCAACTGTATGGGTCTTCTGCAAACATAACGAAAGATGATATCCCAGGCTCCATCTGAGGTTCAGCGCAAGGGCCAAGACCACCAACCACAGAAGACAGATTAAAATGACACTGAGGAAACAGAACTTCTAAAATCACAAAGAAAGACTTCATCATAAGTTCCACTCCTTGACCTGTACACAGAGTGAGACATCTAGATATAGAGGTCTGTTTTTATCATCCAGATCGGAGCAGAAGTCTTCCATACACCACAAAAGCAACAAGGGGAGAGTAAATGAACTTGAAAGGAGTCTATAGATAATCCCATGACAATATATTCCAAGGGTGGAGAAACCCTTAGGCCAACGGGATTCCCGTTTCGAATGACCCCAATATTTACTGTGCCTATGCAGAAGGGGAAAAAAAAGAGACAAAAAGCACAAAATAATCTTTTTTTTCCTCTTATCTAGTTTTTGTCGATTTCATTGTTTTGGGTAGATATTGTAGTAGTTGTCCATTTTTTTTATTTATGTATTTACTTTTTCTTTCTTCTTTTTTCTTCTTCCTTTTTGCGCTTTGTCATGTTTTCTATCTTATGACCATGGCAATTATGTGGTGCATATCTTTATTGCTGCAGTGCTCACTGGATATCTTATTTGATACCTCTTTTTGAACTGTTGTGATGTTTCACCTTTCTTTCCCCTTCATCTCTCAAACTAAGGAGAGCCTCTAGAATGACTGCCCATAGTCAGCGTACTTGATTTTAACTCCATTTTATTAACTTTTCTCTTCCTCAAACAAAACCACAAAACTGGAACTATTAGAGGGGGCAGGAATGGAGATACCAAAACCAAACAGTTATAAGACCACTAAGTAATAACTAGACACAGAGGGGACCACACTTTCTAGCAGCCACTGGGAGGAGAGTGGAGGTTATGGGAGGCAGGATGGGAGAGGATGTGGGAGGAGGACAATTTGGTGGTGGGAATTCCCCTGATTCAATGTAAATATGTACCTGGAATATTACTGTGAACAATATGTAAGCCACTATGTTTAAAATAAAAATTATATTATTAAAAATATTTAGGGCAGCTTCTCTACAATGCCTCCTAATAGTGAGACGAAACTAGAAAAGGCAACATATCACCCAGACTTCAATATAGGACTGTACAGAAACCAGGATCTATAAATACAGAAACCTGACAGCAACAACTGTGATGGTAAAGAGCTGTAACTGGAACTACAGAGACGTAAGGGGTTGGACAACCTAGTATGCCTGGAGCCTGGAGATGGTCATATGCCAAGGTGTCCCTGGTTTTAGGCCAAAGGTTTTTCCTTCCAAGTTCTTCCATATTTTGCTGTGTCTTTGCAAACAACAACAATTACCCCCCCCCCACACACACATCATTTCTTAGTGTATCTCCTATCTTAAAAAAATTAAGAGGGCATACTATACCTTCTGCTATTGTATTAGCGACTTTATTGGTGATACAATAATTTCACAAATATAACTGTTTATGAACTCTACTCTTTTTTCCAATCCTTTTTTATTTTCTATTTTCTTACTATTTTTAAATAACTTTGCTTTCTGTCATCCTGAAACAAATGTATTATGATCAATTATGTCAACTATGTAATACATTTTCTTTAAATTAATAAATGTATAAAAATAAAGAATTGGTGTTGGAACATGCTGCATAACTGACACTTTAGTCTTAATAGTAAGATTGATCATGGTGCCAAATAAAAACGTAAAAAAGAAAAGGCTCAAGAAATGAGTCTCATCAACAATAAAAGTATAAATAGATGTATTGACAAAAAGTGGTATATTTTGTAAACAGAATTTAAAATGAAAAATAAAATGATATTACTACATAATATATGATTGAGTAAATTAATATAACTATATTGTCCACAACAATCAATTAATAAATGCAATAACAAAAAACTTACATGACATCTGGCTTGCCATGAGGCTGTAAACTTACTAAATAGTAGAGCTGAATACTCTAAATTCTTGTCTCAAATTTGTTATTCTGGGGCCAGAGCGGTGGTGCAGCGTTAGGATATTTGCCTTGCATGTGGCTGACCTAGGACAGACCACAGTTTGATCCCCGTCATCCCCTATTGTCCCCCAAGCCAGGAGTGATTTCTGAGTGCACAGCCAAGAGTAAACCCTGAGTGTCAATCCCCCACCCAAAAAATAATGGGAAGTAGTAGCTGAAAAACAAAATACAAGAATATACAAAATACAAAATACAATTCATATTTATGTGAATAAATATGCTAAAATTTGAAAATTTTAAGTATGCTTCAAGATATTATCAGGCTTACTAAAATACATATAAAAATAAAAGTTACAGACTAATCCAAAATTAGTAAAAATTCTATAACAGAAATTAAAATTTTCATGAATTATTGCAAGGGCAAATTATTTTTAGTATGGTGCTGCTTTTTCATTTAACAATTGATCAAAATATAATCAGTTTTGAAAATGTTTTAATGTTCTCCATTTACTTCAGTAGCATGGTGTAGTTAAAAATGACCAGAAATCTAATTCTAGATGTGGGGTAAAATTATATGACTTTAAGGACATTATTTAGACTTCTAGAACATCTATAATTTACATATAATTTGTAATCTAGTATTGAGAAATCCAAAAATCCCTGTTCATTATATGCTTATATAAATTGAATTAGTCCATAAGTTTCAGGATCTTCCAGTTAGTACAGCATTTCATTGCAGATAAAATGTCGAATCTAAAAGCCAAAAATAATGCATCCATTTTCTAAGTAAAAGGTATTATTATCTTGTCCTATTGTGTTTTTCAACTATCCGAATAAAAAGGGCATATTGTTATAATATATTCAATGTTTTAGATGTTAAATAATTTGTGATTTGAATAAAATTCATAAATTGTTGTCTCTTCCTATTAGAAATTTTATCTCTAAATTCTGCTATTGAAACCATCAATATGTAAATATAAAAATATATATTTTATATATAAGTATATAAATCTAAACATTTATATATATATTTACAAATATAAATATATATAAATATAGTTCACTAAATTAAAAAAGAAAGTACTGAAAGTAAATAATTGAATCTAAATCTCTTTCTAAAGTAGAAAAAGCCTGTTAATTTTTTACTCCAATAGTTATTAGAACAAGAAGGACTCAAGACAGTAGTTATTTAGCTTCTATTTCAGTTTTAAATTTTATTTACTTGCCAAATATTAATGTTATTATTTTTGTATATTAAGCAAGCTTTATTTATATTTGTAGTTAAAATAAATACCAGACCTGAGGCATAAAACATATTGAATTTGAGTTAAAGTAAATTTTCTAATAAATAATACAAGATGCTGATAATTAATGGCAAGGTATGATAGTTTTTTATAGTTATTATTTATATAAAATGAATTTTATCTTTTTTTCATATTTTATATACTAAATAATAAATTGTCAAGTTATTTTACTTACAAAAATACATTTACTGCTAGAAACTTTACCAAATATTTTAAGGGCTTACATTTTGATATGCTAATTTGAATAGCTTTTTATTTTATGAAAATAAAATATTTTTAAAATTTAATAGAACAAAGTGGATATTTTTCTATGGGCTATTGTACATACAAGAAATTAAGTTGTAGATATATCAATATATTTATATTTATAAAACTTTCTATTTTGTTGCTTATCATGGTATACACAATGGCTATTGAGTGTTTTCTCTATATGTATGGCTAAATGAATACTCTAATATATATAAATAAAGATAATTACAACAGAAAAACAATTTACATTTAAAGTCCGTATTTAGATCTTTTGAAACAAAACATGAATTACTGACTTATTTTCTGTTTGGTGACCAAGTTTAAATTAAATTTGGTAGAGTTTTGAGTATATAATATATAAATGAATGACTGTATATGATATACATATCATAAAAGTGAAGATGACTATATTAGTTATTTTATCTCCTATATTCACTGAAGTATTATGAAATATAAAAGTCTTTCTAGTATAAATAAAACAAAAATTTATTATAAAGTTAATATACATTAGAACATGAATTTGTTCTTGGGTTTAGATATGAATATTTCTCTAGAAATCTGAGAAAAATTTCTTTTTTTATTTTTATTGTGACTGAAGTGCATTACACAGAATTATTTACGGTACATAGTGACAATGAATGAAGGGCATTCCCATCACCAATGTTGTCCTCCCTCCACTCCTGTTCCCAGCATGTCTCCCATATCTCCCTCCTTTACGCCCCCCCACCCCAGAATACTAGTGTAACTGGTCTCCACTTTACAGCTTGTTGTAGATTGGGTATCTATTCTGTTGTCACTGACTTTGGGTTTGGTGTTCCAGTCTGATCATTTTTTATTTTCACTACATGTTCATATATGGTCCTGGTATCATCATTTTCCCCCTCAATTTATGAGGCTAAATGATTCAAGTTATGCAATTCTGTTGGAGATAAAAAGGTTAAGGAAAAGAGAAGAACAAATTTGTATCAACTACTAAAAAAAATCACCAAATAATATCCACAAGAGTGAAAAAGAAAGAAAAAAAGTAGGAAAAAAAGAGAAGGAAAATAATATCAAGAACAAACAAAACAAAACAAAACAAGAAAAAAGAATGCTGGGGTGGCAGGGTTTGGTGTCCCCCCCCCACTTTTTCCCCACAAACTGCTGAGGACTCTTTCTAATGAACAAATGAGCAAAAGGTACATTTTTATTCCCACAATTGCTCACCATCTCTACTTATATTCTAGTCCCTTGTGACAATCAAGTCTCTAGGCATTAGAGGACTCTTTATTTATACAATATCAGAATCACAGGCCTCTTATCTTTACAAATACCTTGGGAAAGCAATGACTTGTTCCAGATTTTATAACCATAATCAGTATTTATCTTGTGAGTTACTTAAGATAAGGAGGCGTCTGCTTCCTCACAGATAACAAAGTTCATTTAATATATTTTAGGTGGTCTTGGAAAAAGTCCTGATATTCATTAGATATGGAAAACATTGAAATGTGAGAACAACAAAACAATAATAAATATAGATATCATGATTGGCATTAATAGTGTTCTGTTACCTATTTCATTTGTACATTCTAGCCGGTCTATATACAATATTTGTATATGTATAAATACATGTACAAAATGAAACATTTCCTTTTTCAAGTAAAGTAATCACTATTTGAATTGAAATAATATGTAAGCATTGTAAATTTACAGAAAAATCTAGGTTATAAAGGAGGAATTAATGTTCTTGTGTTTGGAGAATGTAAAATATTGTATTAAAATTTTACTCATATACATCAAGTAAATATGTTCTTACAGGAGCAAATTATTAAGATGTTTTACAGTTATAGTTTATAATGGCTATTGAGATGCTATCCAATCAACTACTACTTATAGTTATAAACGCTAGTAAAAATTGCAATACACTTAATCCTTGCTATCCCTGGAAAGCACACACTTGGTAGCACTGATATAATAGAGCTGTTATGATTTATGAAAGGCTCCATTCTCTATATTTCTTGTTTACCATCTGTAACTATAAGAAGTGATTTACCATATTTGACAGCTTAAAGATCATTTTTATTTAACATGTAATAGTAAACTATGCAAATGGTTTTCTTCAATATAAGAGTATGTTTATGTTGTGAAATTAAGTAAAATAACATGGAGTTTCTATTGTGGTGAATGTATAATAACAAAAGTAATTCATCACTACCCTGAAGTAAGGATTAGCTAGAAGAAGTAAAATATAAAATACAGGGCATAAATGACTGAAAACATAGTAAGAAGAAGGAAGCTGAATTCATTAAACAGATAAAGATGCTTCCTTATTTTTATGTTTCTCAAATATAAAATATGATTTACTATTTAAGCTCTTTAAGGCTGAAGATAATAGTTTAGTGTTTTCTTTATATATATAGTAGATTATATACCTGGACTATGATTAAAACACAGGCTTTGTGTTGCTTGATCAGTTATCAAGCAGTGATATATTAGAGTATCAGTATAAGAAAAGAAATGTAGAGTTTATTAATTAGAGTGAAATGGATATTCCACAAAAAAGGCAAATTTTGAAATAATATTCATACTCACATATTGGAATGTTATAGAAAAATAATATTTCAGGCTTAAGAGATAGTATAGTGATTAGGGCACTTTGTCTTGCATGTGGCTGATACAGGTTTGATTCCTGGTACCTCTTAAGGTCCCCTTAGCCATGTCAAGAGTAGATGATTAGCAACTCCCCCATGTCTAAGCAAATATTCCCTGAGCACTAAAAGCTGTAATCCAAGCCTTAAAAAATATCTTAATGTTAAATGATTGAAAAATCTTCACCAATTTTTATAATATATTGCCTTGTCATAGTTATCTAATAGTAAAAGAAGTAAAACTTATATACAGAGCAATAGCACAGTAGTAGGACATTTGCCTTGCATGTAGTTGACCCAGGACAAACCTGGGTTTGATCCCCAGCATTCCATATGGTCCCCCATGCCAGGAGTGATTTCTGAGTGCACAGCCAGGAGTAACCCTTGAGTATCACCAGGTGTGGCCAATAACCAAAAATAAAATAAAATAAAATAAACCTTATATATAATAATAGTAGTAATACTTATGTACTATATATTAGGAATACTTAGTAAAAGTAATCATAAAGTTTAGAAACCTGAAAATCAGAGAATGAAGATTTAAAGGTAAATAACATCTCTAAAATAATCTTCTAGTATGTAAATCTAAAATCTTACTAGTGCCAAGTGAGCATTCAGCAGTACTACATGCATCGATTCTTTCCCGTGAGGGTGATGTGAGAAATGTTAGCCTTGCACTGAGGACATAAGAACAAGTTTCTATTTCCTCTTGTGTAAAATAATAGGAAACATTGCATTTTCCAGGAAAGAAATGTGAAACAACTCATTTAACAAAGCTTAGCATTCTTAACTGTGAGTTAAATTTTTATCAATTTTCTGTAATTCTCATAGCCAACATTAAAAGCTCTTCAGTGAATAAATTTAAACCAATTAACTTTGGTCCTTCTTAAAATAAAATATACAGCATAGTAGAAAGCAAAGTAGAAGATAACTTTAAATATGCTTATGAGAATATGGTTAACCAAGATTTTTTTATATATGCATACATGTATATCTCTATTTTATATATAACATATGCCATAATAATATATTTATACAGTAAATAATGTTTTCTTACTTTTTCAAAAGTATTCTTGTCTTCACTACTGTCAAAACACTATATCCCTTGGGGCTGGAGAGATAGCATGGAGGGAAGGCCTCCATGCAGAAGGCCAGTGGTTCGAATCTTGGCATTCCATATGGTCTCCTGTGCCTGCCAGGGGCGATTTCTGAGCATAGAGCCAGGAATAACCACTGAGCACTGCCGGGTGTGATCCAAACCCCCCCAAAACAAAACAAAACAAAAAACACTATACCCTAAATTATCTTTAGAAATGCTGCAATTCACATTGGCATACTAGAGTACTGCAGATATCTTTATAGAACAGTTAAATGAATTGGAGAATATGTATGAAAGATATGGAAAACTAGTACTTTAGAATCTAAAATCACTTAAAATGTTTTTACTTATCATAAAAATATTAGGTAATCTACAATAATTGTATTTCTTTATACCATATAAAGACTGAAATTTAGAAATATTTATTTTCTATTCTTACTATTAATGTTAGAAAATAATTAACCATTTTTATTAAATCATCATGAGAAACAAAGTTAATAGTTGTTTATTATTTTGTTCTGATCATACAATATTCCAACGCTTATCCTTCTACTAGTGTTCATTTTCCTCCACCAATTTCTCCAGTCATCCCTCCCACCTCCCCACCCCTCTCCCTAGCCTGCCTGTATAGGAGATTTGTTCTCTCTGTCACTGATTCTGTCTCTATGTTTTTTTTTTCTGTTTCTCAGTCTCTGTTTCTCTGCCTCTGTCTCTCTGTCTCTGTCTCTGTCTCTCTCATATCATAACCTTTTATAGAGAAACTTTCCAGACAACAGAGCACCAGAGCCTCTTTATGCCATTTCCTTCTCCCGTTTCTTCATATTCAATTAACTTTAACAACATTTAAGTAGATTTAAGTGCTTATTTATTTAATGTAAAAATTGAGAAGATCCTTTTCCTACAGATCCCAGGCCCATCCATGAAGGACAACACATTATTCCAGGTGATGCCTGTTACATTTTAACTCTGGATATACTATAACCATATGACTCTGTTGATTTTCCTTTGAGCAGTAGTTCTTTTCTACAGCCTTACATCAACCCGCTTGCTGTGCACTCTAAAATAGTTTAACAACAACATCTCTGGTGATAACAGGTACACTGTAGCATGCTCTTCGTTACATTCAGGTATTGCCATTCATGCCTTCTCTGTTGAGTTCACTGTCAAGGAGATGCTGGTTTTCCTGGGGTCTTTCTCATTTTGTGTTTTAAATTATGCCTTATTTATAGTTCTAATTATTACAAAGGAAATGTTTGTGGCTTTATTATCTACATGAATTTAGACAATAAGCCATTAAAAAAACAATTACCAAATAAACAGAGCTGTTGACAGGTAAATTAAAGAAATAGAAAGCAATGTACGTTTTGGAACATCTGTAGTGCACCAGTAAAAAAAAACAAACATATATATGTAATTCATCATGCCTCTGAGATCATTTTCACTCAGTATCAGAGTGAAAATGCGTTATGTCTAATAATTATGCTCATGAATAAAAAAGGTTTTAAATGACTCTTTCTGCTGAGTTCTTAAAGTTGGAAATTGTAATGGAAATATTAAAAATGAAAATGTAAAAGTGTATGTGAAAGCAGGTCTATTACTTCTTAAAGTTTTATTCTAAATTTTCTACAAGAAAAAACATAATGACATTTTAAAGAAAAAGTGTGGCAGAAGAGTATTAGATTCTATTCATAGAAATACTTTTATAATTTGATTATCTTTATTTAGAATCTTTTTGATTCCTAGATGATGAATCTTTGTTACAGTCCTAGACCCAATTAAGCAAAGTGGAAGATGGTAAAAATAGTCTTAGAAAAACTTTTCAGAGTATAAATATGGGCATATAGTGTGCGAGGGACATCTATAATGTTTACATTAGTTTTGTTGTTTTTTTTGTTTTGTTTTTGTTTTTGGGCCACACCCGGTAACGCTCAGGGGTTACTCCTGGCTATGCGCTCAGAAGTTGTTCCTGGCTTAGGGGACCATATGGGATGCCGGGGGATCGAACCACAGTCCGTCCAAGGCTAGCACAGGCAAGGCAGGCACCTTACCGCTAGCGCCACCGCTCGGCCCCAAGTTTTGAATTATATATTGCAACTAAAACTAATGTTAAAAAGAAACCAAAACTCACTCTCCAGGAGGAACTCTGAGCAGCAGCAGGGCTCTGAGCTGTGGGCATGGTTCAGACCCATCTAGTTGCTCAAGAAACACAGACTTCAGCATTGAGGGAATGAGCAAGTGTAATGCTAAGTATGACAAGAGGGCCCTATGAGATAGCCAACCAAGGAGGTAAGGCAACAGTGAGATTTGCTCATAGCCTCACAGTGTTCCTAGGCAAGGAGCCCCACCACAACACATCAAAACAGACAAACAAAAATACCACTAAGGGCCACATCTTTGAGGCTTCCAGCGCCTGCTGACTATAGGGGACTTTTCCCCATCTCTGCCCCTCCCCCGATAGCATCTCTGAGGCTTCCGGTGCCTGCTGACCTAGGCAGACAGTAGGGGACCTTCCTCTGTCACCGCCCCTGCCCCACCACATCTCTGAGCCCCTGGGACAGGATAGGAACTACGGGCAGGAGGGGCTTCGGGCAGAGGCCTGGAGGGGGAGGAGTTTCGCTGACTTCCACATAGGGGAGGACAAAGGAGCCATTGTCAACAGCGCCCTCCACCATTGTGGCCAGGTGTGGTACTGCACTGGCTGGTAACAAGAGGAGGCAGCAACTAATAAGGCTCCGCTAGAGGGCACTTTAGAAGCCAAACCTCAGCCAGCCCACCCAACAGTCCCACCCAGAACTGCAATCCAGAAAAGGGACCCAGCCCCACACCAAATGGAGCAAAACCAGGCTGAAATTGGAAGTCACTGCTCTCCAAGCCACACCAATAAATGCATAAAAGCATGGGTAGAGTGGAGGACACTAACAGATGGAGATACAGAGAGAACTCTTACTAAGTTCCCAAGTCCACCAAAATGCACAGATCCTAGAGATGAAGATTTAAAAGCAGCCATGAGCAAGGAAATGCAAGCCCTGGTACAGGATATGAGCGAATCCCTAGCCACCGAGTACAAGAAATTCATGGAGAAACAAATTAGCCAAATTAAAGAAGTTCTGATACAGAATATGAGAAAATCCATACAAAAGCAATTAAAGAAATTAACAGACACCGTAAAAAGCCAGATGAGCAGAATCACAGAGATGAAGAAGCACATAGTAGTACTTGAAGGAAAACTACAAACCAAAAATGACCAGGAAACCAACAAGGAATTAAGAGTCAAGGCACTGGAAGGAAAAGTCCAGTACTTATTGAACAAAGGTAAAAGAAATAATCTAAGAATTGTAGGTATACCAGAAGGGGAGGAAACAGGGAAAGGGGAAGAACAAATGGTTAGGGAAATAATAGTAGAAATCTTTCCTACCCTTTGGAAAGAAAACCCCATGCAAATCCAGGAAGTAAAAAGAGTCCCTAATAAAATAGACCCTAATAAACCAACACCAAGACATATAATAATCCAAATGGCAAAAAAAAAAAAAAGAGAAAAAGATGAACTCCTTAAAGCAATAAGGGAAAAAAGGAACCTCAAGTACAAAGGAAAGGACATAAGAATCAAACCAGATCTCCCATTTGAAATAATTAAAGCAAGAAGACAGTGGAATGAAATATTTAAATGACTGAATGAAAGAAATTTCCAGCCTAGGGTACAATACCCAGCAAAACTCTCATTCATATGGGATGGTAGCCTAAAAACATTCTCAAACAAAAACGATCTTGCATTATTTGTGCAAAAATACCCGATTCTAAATGACCTACTCAGAGACGAACTACACAATCTAAACCCCCAATTGTAACAACAACCACCCTACAGAACACAACTGCACAACAGCCCTCTCTGTCGATAATCTCCCTAAATGTTAACAGACTAAACTCCCCCGTTAAAGGACACATAGTAGAGAACTGGATTAAAAAACATAAACCAGACTTCTACTGCCTGCAAGAAACACACTTACAAGTACAGGACAGGCATAGGCTTAAAATAAAATAATGAAAATCAATCTTTCAGGCCAATGGAAAACAAAAAAGATCAGGGACAGCCATTCTTATATCAGACCAAATTCTATTCAACCTCAAGAAAGTGATCAGAGACAAAGAAGGTCATTACATCTTAATCAGGGGTACACTAGATCAAGAGGTACTAACCCTGATCAATATTTATGCACCTAATGTAGAGTCAGCAAAATGTGTGAAGCAGTTACTAACCTGGAGAAACACATGAAGGGAAATGTGATAATAGTAGGAGACCTTAATATTCCACTATCACCATTATGTTACTGGACAGATCCACCAAACAGAAAAATAGCAAAGAAATAAGAGCCCGAAATGAAAAATTAGAAGATCTAGGGTTAATAGACTTATATAGGGCCCTCCACCCCCAGAAAACAGAATACACATTCTTCTCAAGCCCTCATGGAACCTTCTCCAGAATAGACCAGGTCTTAGGATATAAATCTAACCTATATAAGACCACAAGTATAAGGATCATTAGAAGCACCCTATCAGATCACTATGCAACAGAGGTCAAAATTGACTGCAAGAAGAAGCAATGGAGAGAAACTAGTACTTGGAGATTAAACAACATGCTGCTCAATAAGAGATGGATTAAAGAACAACTCAAGGAAGAAACAAAAAGATTCCTTGAGACAAATGATAACGAAGAGACAACTTGCCAAAATTTGTGGGACACAGCAAAAGCAGTAATTAGGGGGAAACTCATAGCAATACAGGCCTATTTCAAGAAAGAGGAAAATGACAAAATCAATTGTTTAAAGGATCATCTCAAGGAATTGGAACAACAGCAGCAAAGAAATACAAAGACAGTCAGAAGGCAAGAAATAATAAAAACCAGAGCAGAAATAAACAACATAGAAACTAAGAACACAATACAAAAAATCAATGAGACCAGGAATTGATTTTTCAAAAAAAAATAATATAGACAAACCACTGGCAAAACTCACCAAAAAAAAAAAAAAGAGCGAAAACACCCAAATCAGTAGGATCACAAATAAAACAGGAGAAATTACTACAGAACCCCAAGAAATACAACATATCATGAGATCATATTATGAACAACTATACTCAGTTAGGCTGGAGAACCCAGTAGAAATCGACAGATTCCTGGAAAAATATCATCATCTGAGACTGGAAAAGGAAGACCTAGAAAGCCTAAACAGACCAATCACTTCAGAGGAAATTGAAGATGTAATTAAGAAACTCCCTAAGAACAAAAGTCCAGGCCCAAGATGGATTTACAGGTGAATTTTATCAAACAATCCGAGAAGACTTACTACCACTTTTCCACAGGTTCTTCCAAACCATTGAAAAAACAGGAATCCTCCCCAACTCCTTTTATGAGGCTAATATCACACTCATTCCCAAATATGGCAAAGACACCACCAAGAAAGGAAACTACAGACCAATCTCACTAATGAACATAGATGCAAAGATACTCAACAAAATCTTAGCAAACCGAATCCAGCACTTTATCAAAAAGATCATACACCATGACCAAGTGGGTTTTATCCCAGGAATGCAAGGTTGGTTCAACATATGCAAATCAATCAACATCATACATCACATCAACAACAAGAAAGACAAAAACCACATGATCATATAAATCAACGCAGAGAATGCATTTGACAAAATTCAACACCCTTTCATGTTGAAGACACTCAGTAAAATAGAGTTAGAAGGAACCTTTCTCAAGATAGTTACTTATATCTATGAACAGCCCACAGCCAACATTATCCTTAATGGCGAAAAACTAGAAGCATTTCCATTAAGGTCAGGAACTAGGCAAGGCTGTCCACTCTCTCCACTCTTATTCAATATAATCTTAGAAGTCCTAGTAATAGCAATCCGACAAGAGAAGGGAATCAAAGGAATGCAAATTAAGAAAGAGGAACTCAAACTATCTCTTGCAGATAATATGATGATATACATCGAAAACCGTAAATAATCCACAGTAAAACTCCTAGAAATAATTAAGCAGTACAGCAAAATGTCTGGCTACAAAGTCAATACACAAAAGACAGTAGCGTACAAATAATGAAGCTGAAGCGAGAAAGATTAAAAATACAATTCCATTTAAAATAGTATCAAAAAATATTAGGTACCTAGGAATCAACCTTAAAGGGAAGTGAAGGACCTATACCAGGGAAACTTCAAAACACTTCAGAAAAAAAATTGAAGAGAATCTAAGGAAATGGAAGAACATCCCATGCTCATGGGTAGGTAAAATCAACATAGTCAAAATGACTATCCTACCCAAACTATTATATAGATTTAATGCATTCCCTATCTAAGTTCAGACATCATTCTTTAAAGAATTAGAGCAATCAATCATAAAATTCATCTGGAACCACAAAAGACCCAGGATAGCCAAACACATATTGAAAAACAAGAAGCTGGATGGCATCTCTTTACCTAACCTGCAACTATAGTATAAAGCCATAGTGATCAAAACAGCATGGTACTGGAACAAAGACAGGACCTCAGAACAATGGGTCAGACCAGAATTCCCAGATAAACCCCCAGATGTAGAGCCAACTAATATTTGACAAAAGATCCAAGAACTTGAATTGGAACAAAGAAAGTCTCTTCAACAAATGGTGTTGGTACAACTGGAAAACCATATGTAAGAAATAGAAAATTGATGCCTACCTCACCTCATATACAAAAATCAACTCAAAATGGATTAAAGACCTTGATATCAGACCCGATTCTATAAAGCTTATTGAGAATAAAATAGGCAGAACACTAGAAGACCTATATATCAAAAAGGTATTCGAGGATGGAGCACCAATGGCAAGAACTTTACATCAAACATAAAGAAATGGGACTACATCAAACAAAAAAGCTTCTGCATGGCAAAAGAAACCCTACTTAACACAAGAAGACAGTTAACTGAATGGGAAAAAATCCTTACACTCAACATGTCAGATAAAGGGCTGATATCTAGAATATACAAAGCACTCAGAAAGTTGAGCCCCCCAAAACCAAATAAAGCCATCAAAAATGGGGATATGAAATGAATAGAAACTTCTCTGAGGAAGACTAGAGGATGGCCAACAAACACATGAAAACATGCTCACCTTCACTCATCATCAGGGAAATCCAAATCAAGACAACAATGAGGTACCACCTTACACCAATGAGTATGGCTCACATAAAAAATAATGGAAACAATCTCTGTATCACTTTCTCCCCCTTTTTTGTTTTTTTCCCCCTTGTTCCCTTTTTTTTTTTTTGGTTCTACTTTTTGTTTTTTGATTTGATTTGTTTTGTGCTTCTTTTGGGTCACAGCTGGTGGTGCTTGGAGGGTGCTCCTGGCTTTGTGCTCAGAAGTTGCCTCTGGTGGGCATGAGAGACCATGTGAGATGCCAGGATGTGAGCCATGATCCTTCTGCAGGAAGGACAGACGCCTTGCCTCCATCCTCTCCCTCCCGGCCCCACTTTATTCCTTTATGTCTTTTATTTAATCCTTTTTTTTTTTTTTAAGAAACTCTTTTTTCTTTAGATATGTCTGAGCATATATATTTTTAGTTTTTGTCATGGGTCTGTTTTCTTCTCTCTTCACCCCCAAATCCACTAGCAATATAATGTAGCACCACTTCTTCCTGCAAAGGCATATTAAAAATAGGAGAAATTTTACCTGTAAAAACAAGCACTTATATATTATGGATAAGAACTTATACTTTTTTACAACACAGGGACATCTCCTACCCTGAATGTATGTCATGGGGAACCAACCTAGACTCCAGGGAAATTGACACCAACCATCCAGCCTTGACTCCTGGATCCCAGACATAGAAACAACAGAGTTCTCCACAATAGCTCCAGGAACCAAGTCCCCTCCAGGGCATTCATAATACTGCTCTGACACCAAAGTACGCCAGTTCTAAATTGATAACCTTACAACGAGGAAATGGGAACAACTAGATCTAAGAGCAAGTTATCCTTCCTCACCAGCCAATGATAAGACAAATCAGAAGACATGTCACTCTTTGATCTGTGCAAAAACCAAGATTGCTATATACAGATGACTGATTGTTACAACCAGGACTAGACAGTACGCATCCCGGGACCAACAACAACAACAACAACAAAAACAAAAAGCTCTAACCTAGCTTTTGATTTACAATCTGCTCAACAAACAAGATCTCCAATTCCAGAGGTCTGACTGAGACAACCTCAAGTGAACAGGTCTTTCAAAAACATAACAAAAGACTCTGTCCCAGGCTCCATCCTAGGTGCAACATAATGACCAAGAACACCAACTACAGAAGATGAATTAAAAGGACACTGAAGAAGCAGAACTGCTAGAACCACAAAGATCCTTCATTATTAGCTCCATTCCTTGAGCTGCACAGTCACCAAGATCTCTAGATACAGAAGACTGATTTTGCCATCCATGACAAAGCAAAAGTCTTCCATACACCACAAAAGCACCGAGGGGAGAGTAAATGATCATGCAAGGAGTCTAAGTTAATCCTATGACAGTATACTTCAGGGATGGAGAAACCCTGTATCTCCTAGGCCAAGGGAATTACCTCTATAATATCCCCAATAATTACTGTGCCTATGCAGGGGGAAAAAGAAGAAAAAAGAACAAAATAATCATTTTTCCACATATATATTAATTGTTTTTTCTTGACATCCTTATTTTGGTGTAGATATTGAAGTTGATGTCTCCTTTTTATTTTATAATATTTTATCTTATCTTTCTCTTTCTTTTTGCACTTCAGCATGATTTGAATTCAGAACTGAGACTATTGTGTGGTGCTTCTCTTTATTGCTCTAGGGCTCACTGGATATTTAATTTGACATTTATTTTTGTATTGTTATGGTGTTTCAATTACCTTTTTCATGTCCTCTCTCAAACTGAGGCTGATAGCTACTAGAAGGACTCTGCCCATTTTCAGCATATTTTTATTAATTAATTTTTTTTAAATTTTTTTTGCTTAATCTTTACCCCATTCTATTGCCTTTCTTTCCCTCAAACAAAACCATATAACTCGATTTATCTAGGTTAGCCTCTCAAATAGAGGGAGAAACAAGGGAGGGCACCAGGACCAAACAGATGTATGATCAATGATAGTAAGCTAGACAAAGAGGGGACCTCCTACCCTAGCAGCCTGGGGGGTGATGGTGGGGGATATGGGTTGCAGAAAGGGAATGGGGAAGAGGGGAGGACAAATTTGGTGGTGGGTATTCCCCTGATTCAATGTTAATATGTACCGAAAATACTAATGTGAAAGATATGTAAGCCACTGTGATCAAAATAAAAATTTTAAAAAACATACCACTAAGCTGCAAAGGTCACAATAGGAAAACAACACAAAACCTAACCACACTTAATAAATGAAGATGGTATTTATGAAGACTCAACTAATAACTGTCACTTATATTGTTGCTCTTGTTAAGGACTTCAGAGAGAATACGTGGAGGATATTTAAAGAACTCAGAGAAACTATGGAACAAACGGAACAAACAGCAAACAAAACTCAAGATATGAGAGTAGAAATAAGAAAACTTCAAACTGAAATAAAGTTCTGAAAAACTTGGTGAAATGAAAAAGAATACACAATTTATAATTTGACTTGGATAAAATTAAAAATGTCAAGGACTATACATGAAGATTGCTTGGGTTGGAATTCTTGAGCTCTGCTATGAATGAGAAACATAAGCAAAGAACTGGAAGAAAAAGCCTGAGCCCAACAAGGCATACAATTCCTCCATGAAAATCTAGTAGAAAATCTACACATTTAAGAAATGATAGTCAAATCTTCATACTCAGTACTCGACTAAAAAATGTTGAGATCTTTAAAAGAAAATATTATGTTAATCTAAGAACATAGTGATTTCCATTCAATATCTAATGTTCTCCCATCTAACAATGTTACTTCGAAAAGTGATTGATCAATAAGTCATTCAGTAGGTAGAGTTAGTGTTATTTTGAGTCTCTTCATTGCATTATAGACTTCCTAGTGGAGGCTAACATTAAAATGTTTGAAAAATAAAAAGTTATTAATTAAAGGTAAGGTAAGTTTGGGCAATTTCAACAGACAATTCATGTGTTTCTGTGGATGATGGTTTTATCTATTTAACTCAAATACACACTTAAGTTCACTTAAGAAAATAGTCATAGCAAAATTTTGTTTGGTCCAGCAAAAGCAACTGTTTAAAAGTTTTGTTTAGTACAGAAATTGCTTTAAAATTCACCCCTTAGGACTTATAAAAATTGCTATATGTACATATATCAAAACAAATTCTTTGATGATAGAGATTGAATGAGTCTGTAAACGACCATTCACAAAAACATAACTTCATACTCTCAAGGAATATTAAGTGATAGGATTAAATAATATAAATAAATGGTGTAATATTAGATTATAATATCTAAAAAAGGAAAAGAGAAGAAAAAATGTGTGTGAGAGAGATAGATTTATAAATAGAGATAGAGAAAGAGATAGAAAGAATATTTACCATAGAGGCAGGCAAGGAAAAGAGTAATGTGGAAGGTGGGAGGAAAAACAGAAACTGATAGTGGGTAATGTGCACTGGTGAGGGGATGGATGTTGGCAATTGTATGACTGAAACTCAATCATGAACAACTTTGTAACTGTGTCTCATGGTGATCCAGTTAAATATTATTAATAAAAAATGAATAGGTGGATTAGTGATTCAAGTTAATGCCTATGATTAAAAATTCAGAAGAAAGTTCTGGGTCTTAGTATAGGTTTAACTGATATTCCAACTTCTCAAAGCATAAAAGCAGTTTAGTGAGTTGAGTAAAGGGAAAGGGTTGAATAATTCAGGCAAATGATATATTCAGCACAGAATATAAGATCCCATAACAAACTGTGCCATCATAATTTAACCAATCAGGAAAGACTTGCACTAATGACTCTAGAGACTTGGAGTAAGACTGATAACAGTTTGGGGGCATTACTTTTAGAACCTATTAACTATAGCAACAAGATGACAAAGAAAACTTAAGTAGACTCTTTGGATATACATGCATATATGTATATATATATCCTAACCTGCTGTATATATACACATATATATGTATATATACATATATATATGTGTGTATATATACAGCAGGTTAGGATATTTTATGACAGAACCAATACTCTTGGAAGATACCATCCAATAACTCTTAGAAGTCCTTCAACAATTTGGAAAATATTGAGAGTGAACTTCACAAGAGTAAAATAATCAGGGCTAATTTTATGGGCATGCTATGACATAACATAAGGAGGTGTAGAAAGTGCAGAAAACTGCACTTTATATTATTTTGGGCAAATTTAAACTTGTAGCCTTTATAATAAGAATGTTAATAAAAAGATTCTTAAAAACTAGTAATTTTGCAAGATGATGAAATTAAGGGACACATAAGTTTCAGCTCAAGGTATGTCACTTTCAAGTTATAATTTTGATCATTTGCAGGTGGCATAGATCTTATAATAATTTATCTTGAAGTAAAATGCTTTAACCCTACATGCCGCTTCATTTTACCAAAGAGACTTGGGTATCCATAATTTATTATAAATACAAGAAAATATAAAGTTATACTTTTAAAATTAAGATATAAATAATATCATTAGAGGTGTGCCTCTATAGACTTCTCACTGACAATGAGAGCTGAGATCAATACTTAGTTTCAAAGTTATAGTTACCCTTCTCATGGGTTATATGCCTACAATTTGGATCAAGTTTAGGGAAATAACTGAATGCATTAAGTCTTTTTATGTAAATTTAAACATAGAATTTCTCCATGCTATTTACAGAAAAAAACTATTCATCTGAAATGCCAGTTGCAAATATTTTTCTGGGCCAAATGTGATCTGTAAAGTCATGGAGATTTGTCTTTCAAGATGAGAGTGACTTTAGTATACATCTTTTAGAATGCTCATAAATTATTTAAATTACACATCCTGTTCACAAGAATAAAATAATATATCAAAGAGCTCATTTAAAAAATAAAACAGTTTAGTACCATGAGAATATGAACAGTCAAGTTTAGTACCATGAGAATATGAACAGTCACAATATATAAGTTTCATACAACCATGTTTCCTAAAACAAATAAAATATATATTTTCTGACTATAATTGTGAGGATTTGTTATACATGGTAGTGTGTTGCTCTTGGAGGAAAGATAAATAAATCACTAAAGCTATGCAACAATCATTGATTGATGGCTGCAGAAAAAGAGCTTAAGTACTAAACTCAGGAGTCAAAATAATTATCATCAGTTCCCAGGAAATCTGCAAATCTATAGAACAAAACAGAGATTTGAGTACTATAGTCTTGTAACAAAGATTGCAGATAAATACACTTCCATGTTTTGTTTTGTTTTGTTTTGGTTTTTGGGACACACCTGGTGATGCTCAGGAGTTACTCTTGGCTATGCACTCAAAAATTGCTCCTGGCTTGGGGGAACCATATGGGACTCTGGGGGATCAGGGCACGGTCAGTCCTAGGCTAAGCAGGCACTGCTTACGCCACCACTCTGGCTGCATTTCCATATTTTTGATCCTTTAAAGTCATTAAGATTTTTTCAAGTCTGTCAAAATTTACTTATTTATAACTGACTGTCTTTTCTATGATGAAATGCATTTGGTAGTGCAGGATTGACCCACACCTGTCATATTTTGGGCCTACTCCTGGATCTCTGCTCAGGAATAACTCTAGAAGTTTTCAGAGATCTTACAGTATGCTGAGAGTTGAACCCAGGTCAGCAGTGCAGAGGCAACTTTTGTGCCATTGCACTAGAAACTTAAAATACATTTTTAAATAATAAAATTAAATCAAATTAAGCCAGCTGATTTTAAGTATAATATCCTCCTGAGGACCTATCCCTAAAGAGATGTCCTCATGGTAAAGAAATGAAACAAATATTATTCTCCTTTCCTTTAGTAGGTAAGCAGAGAAAATACCCAGTACCTGAATCACAAAAATACAAGTTAAATTCTATCCCTTGAAACTAATACATTGAGAGAAGAAACTTTAATAAAAATAAAACTAACCAAATAATTGATTGATTTAAATACAAAAATCCATTTTCAGAATTGCAGTGCAGAAAAACAAAAGAAAGCAAAGCAAATAAATAGGTCAAATATTATAAAGTATTCACCCCAAAGGTTTAATTTCTATCTACATATTGAACTCACTGGGAGGGTTTATCAATATGATTATTGTTCTCCTGCTTCTAAGTCAGCAGGTATGGTCTACAGGCAATTTACATTTCAGACAGATTTCCAGGAGATGTTTCAGTTACAGTGTCCTAAACTTGAGGAGTGAGAGTAAAGTGATTGAACAGGTTGCATTATTTCCATGATAAGTGGCAAATCCTGGTTTGATGGCCAGACCAACTCCCAAACACTGAGCTGGGAGTAGTCTTTAATATTTCTGTTTTGAGATGTAGACAATAACCTCTTCTTATCTCAAAATATAAGGAGTGAGATTGAAGATAAATTTTCTGTACAGTTATTTGAGCTGTTTGTAATGCTCATGTTTAAACAAAACTTTTATCCTTGGTGCCAATGGAACTTAATGAAACAGAATGACACAGGTGAGCTACATCAAGTAAGGAAGAAAGATAGCAACCAGAGAAATAAATCTATGGCTTCATCTCCACCTCTGCTACTGGGAATAACTTGAAAATCTAGGATCAAAAAATCTGCTGCTAAGCCTATTTAGTGGCTAACAAGCCATATTTGATGTATACTTGGTCTGCCCGACATGGGATTTGATCCCTGCCATCTATTTTTTTAAGGGAGCAGTGAACTCACACGTGGACTCATAGAAATTTCTCTTTCTAGGAAAAGAAAGCCAAACCTAGTTCTTACCCAGGCCTTTCAAGTCCATTGTCTTCCCTTCCAGAAAAGTATTTCAGGGGGGAGAAGAGCATTAAAGTGAAATTAGGTTTTATTAGAATATCCAGAGAGTATTTCTCTCAGGAAAGAGACCCCCACCACCTACACAAGAAAGTAGGAAATACACATCTCAAGAGGGGAGATGTGGGTGATGTGTTCTTGCCATATTCATGTGCCCAAGGAACAGCCTCTTCTTTGCTCTGAGTTGGTTTATGTAGGATTTCTCTTAATCTACCCAACGTGGGTTTTCTACCCAGGTTAAGAATCTAATTGTGTTTGCCAGGGGGAAGGGTTGGCATCACCTGATCTTTTTTTATTGGCTGGAACTTCTCTTCTCAGTCCTTAATTCCAGTATTCACAAGATTGTCCTGGTAGCCTTAGTTCTAGGAACAAGAGTAACTTCTTCCAATTTCACCCCTTTGACCAAGAGGAGCAAATTGCCTGCCTCAGAGATAGGCAGGGGAGAAAGTGGGAGGGAAACTTGGAACTTTGAAGGTAAGAAATGTTAGTGGAAGAAGGGGGAGCACGCATTATAAGATTGAAACTCAATTTAAAAATACTTTGCAATCACAGTGTTTAAATTAAAAAAAAAAACTAAAAAGAAATCCATTTCTTTCACTATGTTTCAAGAACTTTTGTTATAGCCAAAAAATTCATTACCATGTAGGGTGCCTTTCTGTAGCTACCTGTCTGCTTTATCCTGACTCATTATATGTTGTTTGTAAGTTTAATTTCTAGTAACTTAGATTTAAGCTTTTACTGTGGTGCAGTGAAAGATGAATCATTCAACATTGGTGGTAATTTGATATTTCATCCCAATAGAAAACACAATGGAGAATTCATTAAGAAAAACTTAAATTAGGGCCAGAGACAAAACTTAATGGGCTTGAGCACATTTTTTGCATGAAAACTAGATTCAATCTCAGCACTATAATTGTCCTTGAAGCAACTTCCAAGAGTGAGTCAGAAGTAGTAAATTGAGAGTTTGCACTGAGCAATATCAAGTGTGTTCCTCAACAAAAATAATAAAAAATAGATTTACTTTCCTTGGTATATATCCAGAAACAAAGATCTAATAATAATAATGATCACATGGATAAATGCACACCTATGTTCACTATATTGCTACTTACAATAGCAAAGATTTAGTAAAGAAATTATGGTATGTACAAAGAATGAATAATTGTCAGCATTAGGAGAATACAAAGTCTCAGTTGGATGTAACTGATAGAATTAGAGGGTTTTTGCTAAGGGAATTAACACAACAAGTACTGAACTAATTTATTTGTCTGTTTCACATAAGCAAAGCAAAGGTAAAGACATGAGCAATGAAAAGAAATCATGAGATACTGCCAACTGAATTGAGGTGGGCAATAAAGGTAATGGATGAAGACTGAATATGGGTTATGGAGGTGTAAAAAAATAGATTCAGGGAAAGCAGCTGAAGGGATATCGACTCTGTTGAGATCTAGCATTTCATGTCTAAAGCAATATTACTGTAAATCATAAAAATTTCAACAAAAATTATTTTAATTGGGGCCTGAGTTGTATGTAGCACTGCAGCAGTAGGATGTTTCCCTTGCATGCAACTAACCCAGGACAAACTCATGTTCAATTCCCAGCACCCATATGATCTCCCCAAGCCAGGAGTGACTTCTGAGTGCAGAGTCAAGAGTAACCTCTAAACACTACTGGTTGTAACCAAAAAACCAAAAAATTCTTCATCTTCTTTTATTTATTTATTTATTTATTTATTTATTTATTTATTTATTTACTTATTTATTTATTTTGGTTTTTGAGTCACACACGTGGCACTCAGGTCTTACTCCTGGCTTTGCACTCAGAATTAGTTCCTGCAGGCATGGGGACCTCTTTTTGGATGGGGGCATCATGTTGGATGCTGGGATTCAAACCACCACCTGTCCTATGGATGTGCTATCTCTCTGGCCCCCCAAAATTTATTTTAAGTACTAAAAAAAATACCTCAGCCTTTAGTACTCTGTATTATTCCCCCAGTCCTTCGATTTTTAAATACACATGTTCTGTGCCAAATCTTCTTAAAACCTTTTGACAGACTATGGAGATATTCACAAATAATTTATACAAAAAATAAAAAGATTTGAAATTACCAATAACTAGGAGAAATAGAATGGCAAACGTATCTAACAAGATGGAACCAATAAAGATTAAATAAAATGTTTAATTTCAGGTCATCTTGCCCAGGAAAGATCTTTAATTATCCTCTGTAAAGGATTATATTAATTAGTGTCTGCATTATTTCTCACACAACAGTCTTATTATCTTCTTACTTTACATAAAACTGGAGAAAGATGCAGATATATAGCTTCCTAAACCAAAGTACAATGGCAAGTACAAGAAACCCTGAAAATAACTGAAATAATGTGCCATAGAATTTGCTGCTGTGAATTTACCCTAGTACTGCTCTTATGACAGATTCACTAGATGAAGGTATTATGATGATGATGGTATTAAAAAAAAACTGTGTAAGTGGCCTTCAGAGAGAAAGGAGAATAATCATAACAAAAAAATTAATCCTTTAATTTTGTGAAGCTAAACTGCAGATTATTTTATATCTCCCTGAAAATGTTCATGTTGACTAAACTATTTCCTTGAAAATTAAAGATTGATTTAAAATTCATATTCACTATATATACATAGGGATAATCACATATAAAGCAGAGATTAATTAGAAAAAATTCTATGCAAGATAAGAAGATGAGCAGTTTCTTTAACTATTGATAATTAAAAAGAGAACACCATTAGGGGTACGGATGCTAAATTGTAGATTTACTGCATACAAATATTAAATTATACTAACTATAAAATAATATAAATATTAAAAGTAATTTTTACAAACAACTTTATAGCAACTTAAAGTGTATTCTATTAAAATGATATCAAATAATATAATTTCCACATAAATATAAGTAAAATATACATAGCAGTGCAATTTTATTTAATTAACTATTCAAAATAACTATATAAAAAGTTGTCTTACTGCTCTGAAATTACATTCAATAAATATTTTATACTATAAAAATTTTATTTGAAGAAAAAGAAAATTATATCCCACACTATATTTATTAAATCTCACTTATTTTTATCCTCATTTGTCTAAAAATGAGTCTTTATATATTTCTCCATTATACACTATAGGTTTTTTTGGGGTAATAAAGCTATAAAGATATTGGTACATAACTTTATAATAATTAGTATTAAGATAATTTACTAAAGTCTCTAATGTATTTGATGGATGTCATCCACATGTTTCTATATGCCTTTCTGAAGAAGGTTGTCAAATGCACTTTTAAAAATTGTTATTTGTGTAAGGATATAATTAATATAGCTCCACAGTTTGTAAAATATATGTATGCTATAAAAATTATAAAAGCAAACATATTAACACACATAAAATGAAGAGTAATACTATTAGGTGTCTATTCACAATGTGGAGCTTAAGAAATAAGTAATATATGAAAGTTAAAATATCTATAGTTATCTTTAGTTTTTGATAGAGTAGTATTAGTCCTTCAACTATAATATGATTGAAGAAATTCAAATGTTCACATAGTAAGTATGACATGGTGACTAAAGTGCAGGAAATAATTCTTGAGTAATAGAGGGAAGAATAAATAACTTGTTATATTAAATATATATTTAATTAAATAATGTCCTAATAATGTATTTTAAATATATTTTGAATCAAACCAGAACAATAATTTAATTATAAATAGTTCTTTGGCAAGTCATTTAGTGGAGTTTTCAGTTTCTTACTTTAGGAAATTACTAATATATGATCATGCAAAAATATAATTTTATTAAATAAGTAATGCATTTATAAATCCTACTAGTATAATTCTCCTCATGTTATTTGAAATAGTGCTTTAGAATACTTAATACTTTTGACTAAATAAAGTGTTATCATTTCAAAAATGCGTGTTAAAAGTCCTCTAAAATTAACTTTCCCAGTATCATCAACAAATAAGTATATGAAGATATAATTCTAGAAGAAGTGAGAATATTAAATCATAGTTGAGCTATTTACAAAGTTAGCAATGCCACTAGCAAGTAAATGGTTCCTAAGTAACAGAGCAGTTCTTAGGAGTGGTGTTCTTTTTCTACCTGCAGGAGCAGTAAGACTCCAAATCTCCTATTAACTCAAAATTCAACAAATGCTACCTTGTGCCCTAGATGTTTAAATTTGTCTATACTGGAGAAAAATGGCACTATGGTGTTACATGAAAAGATCTGTTTAGTGTAAAATCAGAGCAGGGATAATTTAGTAGAAGTGAACTTCATGAATCTGTGTCAACGATTTTTGCTAGGTTCTAAGAAATTTGAAAAATTCAGTGCTAGAAATCTTTATATACTGTCATTTCAGTTCAAAATCATAAGTAATCTGTCTGATATTCAGTAGCACATGAACAGAAACAGAATGCAGATAAGTAACAAATCAGAAATCAGAGAAAAATTGTTTTCAAGAATGGGTTAGGTTGCATAAATTGCTAATTAATATTAAAATTACATTATTGACATTAATATGCAGGGTTTAATTTATGTGTATGTACTGACCTACATAAGATTCACTATTCTTCATGTTTGCATTCACTGAATAATTTTGGAACTTAAATAGCAAGATTTTAGAAGACAAACAAACCTAACAGCATCCATCGCTTCTACTTAGTAACAGTATTATGTATTTGAGATATGATCTAATTTCACTGAGACTGTTGTTCTTTAAAAAAAATCTTAACTTCACATTATATGAATGTACTGGAGACTTAAGTTATATTGTGGAACCTGTGAAAAATTATCAGCCCCCACCTTATCTAAGTTGAGCTGTGAACAAAGATAATTCCTGGTTAAAAGCCAAAATTAGAACTGCCTGAAGTTAGGATGATGTGTGTATTTATGTATATTTGAATATATGTATGTATGCATGTATGTCAGGATGTCCAAAGTGCCATAAATCAATATATTTTGGATTTGTCCAGAAATAGCTATTTTATCTCAGAAAGAGATATTTCTCAAATGGGTTATAAATAAAAGATAAGAAAAACATCCTAGGAGCCATTACCCCTGAGAAAAGGGAGCAATTAAGACAAACTAGTAAATTAGATGTGTCAAACCTAGCCAGAGTGTCTAGGATATCTTACTATATATATGTCAATGAAGTAGGAAGGTGGCTTTCCTTCCTTTATGTAGAGTATATAAAATAATTACAAAAGTTTGATGGGATCTCAGCTCTCTTTGGTCTGGCATCCTCTGTACTGAGCTATCTAATAAAATTTCTATTCTTTATCTCTGGTATCTCCATGCCTCTGTGGTTCTGACCTAACATTATAAATATTTATTTATTTAGATGTTTCCATTAAAGTAGCGTCACATATTAAGCATCACTGAAAATATCAGTAGTAGTATTATTTTTGACTATGTTTATTTCTTAAACTTGTGCTTTTAAAAGTGAGAGGTATGAGAAGTTATTCTTTCCTTCATTTGCTTAATCTAATACAAAGCATACCATATAGTTCCTTGTCGTTTTTACTGTGAAAAATGGCACAACTATAAGCCCCTAAAGAGCTCTGCATCTTATTTCAATGTTATTCTCCTAAAAAATGAATTAAAAAACTTAAAATATTGTTATTTTGTTGTTGTTTTGGCCACATCTGGCTGTTCTGAGGGTTTAATTTACTCCTGGCTTTGCACTCAGAGATCACACCTGGTAAACTCTGGGAATTAGAGTGACAGAGATGGAACTCAAGCTAGCCATGTACAATGTAAGCATTGTACTATCTCTCCAGACCTCTTAAGTAATTTATTTGTTATTTTCTCCTGGCATTTGTGGGAAAATTAATCAAATTATTTTACTGCTTGATTTATTCATAGGTTGTAAGAAAGTTGGCATTTAATTGTTTTTTATAGAGCCTGCCTGACTCTTGTAGAAAAATGTCATCGTGTTGTAGTCCTTTCTCCAATTAATATGTCATCTATTTTAATGCAATTTTTAGTTACATAATTTTTGTGCTTTTAATGTTATAAAGTATACATTTTATGCAGGTATCTGAATTCTTAAACATTCCTGTAAATAAATTTTCATTATGAAATTTCTGCTTTGGAATTTTACATATTTTCCTAACATTACAAAATGGAAAAATAAATGAGACATTAGAAATAATAATAAAAATGTTTCAAAAAATTAATAGAAATAGTCATCAGTTATTTTAAAAGAAAATATTATTTTAGTAGCAACTCCATATATTAACATCATTGTGTCTTATAAATTAAAATTTTTACTTATTTTATATACATTAAAAGCAAACTAAAAGTTGGAAAATAAATTGATAAGTAAAGTTTGAGTGGAACCTTAACTGTGAAAAACTGGAACCGAAGACCCTCAGTTTAAAGAGAAACACAATTTAGTGAGTGATACATTGCACAAATGTAGGGAGCACAATATCTGCCAGTTCGAACTATACTTTTGAAAGAAGGTTAATTCCACAAGAGTGGTCCTTCAGACAGAAAGGAATTTGCATTAGAAGCTTAGAAAATGCATTTACATGTAAACTCTCTATAAAAAAAAAGTCATCCTATTGTAGATTGGAGAACTGACCTTGTAGTTCCTTTCCTGATCACTATTACCAGAATTAGCAATACCACTAGCAAGTAAATGGTTCCTAAGTAACCGAGCAGTCCTTAGAAGTGGTGTTCTTTTCCTACCTGCAGGAACAAGTAAGATTTTTCAAATCTATACAGAATTTACTTCTCTGTAACTTTGTTTCACATTTACTTCTTTGATAGACTCACCATTTTTCTGCTTGCCTAAATCACATATTTCCTATATAGACTAGAGACTATTTTGGGGGAAAATGACAACCTACAATGACAGAGATCTAACTGTTGAGGGCAGATAGTATATTCTGCTGCAGAGAGTTCCCAGATGAATCAGTGTTTCAAAAGCACTGACAAGATTTCTACAAATACCACTCTGAAATGACCAGGAAAATGACAACTATTCCATTAAGGTGACAGCTGAGCACATCAAAAAAGCATCCCACAATTCAAACTTTTACCAGACATCTGAAGGGTCAACTTCAGAATATTTTATAATATTTTCCCAAATAAAAATTTATTTTGAGTTAATATACTATTACTAATATATAGAATATTACACAAAGCATTCTGGAGTTATCACAGCTCCTAAAATCAATTTCTTTATTTAATGTTAATTTGGCTTGCATAGAAATAATCAAAATTATTACTGAGAATTAGAATAAAATAAAGATTCAATATTTTTATTCATTCAAAATTTTTTAAAATTAACCCTCTTGTCCATAACTGCTGATTTTCCTAGGAAATTTAAATCCATATTATTAAGTTGCCATATGTTTTATTATAAAATTTGGAACCACCCTCAAATTTGAAATCTTTCTATTATATGAAATGAGAGGAAATGGGCAAAGTGGCAATAATATGGCTTTAAGCTTAGCTCTTTTAACTTTTATCATGATTCAGAAATTATGCTTCTGCTGAGAAAAAATGACAAAAATAAACAATTCAAAATAAAGAGATTTTTTAAAGAAGTCTCATATATTTCAACTCTATGACAATAAAATATAACATAACTCTTTAACAGTTGCAAATCATACAAAAACTGGAAAACTTGAAAAGATCAAATATTCTAGGATTGATTAGAAAGATGATTAAATATTATTAATCGTGAAATGTTCAAGACTATATGCTTTCAAAGTTAAGTTGTGAGAAGGATTAATATCTTTAGTACTATTTGAAGATTCCAACACTTCACCACTTTAAATTCTAAACCACCGAAGAAAATCTCCCTAATTTATTCTATGAATCTTAAAGAAATGCTAAATCTTCCAAGAGAAAATCTATGATAACTCTCTTATATTGATTACTCAAAAATATAAATAACAAATAACATTTAGAATCAGAATACACAAATTAAAGCAAAGTTTGATAAGTTACAAATGATGAGATATGTTGTCAGCAAGGTCTATTATGAACAATAAATTTCAAAAAGATATAAAATCAAAATATTTTTAGAGACAAAACAATCTAAAAAAAGATGTTCCAGAAGTACGTAGGTGCACTCTGTCCCATGACAATTAGCAGGCAAAAATAATGCACTGATATAATACAGACAGACATTCAAAGAACACCCCTTACCCCTGAGCTTTCATACCTTTTTTTTTTTTACCTAAAAACAATAACAACAACAACAACAAAAAAAAAACCCATAGTCTCAAATCAAACAGTTTGGAAAAAACCCTATATAATCAACGTTCCATCTTGGAGACATTTTCATCTCATTATTAGGTTTGTAATATTTTTCCTTAATTAAAACTTCTATTGCAAGGGGCTGGAGCTATATATCACAGTGATAGGTGTTATCCTTGCATACGGCCAACCCAGGACTGACCCCGGTTCAATTCCTGGCATCCCATATGGTCCCAAGAGCCTGCCAGGAGCGATTTCTGAGAGCAGAGTCAGAACACTGAATGCTGAACGCTTAACCCCTGAAAGCTGTCAGGTGTGACCACTCCCACCCCACCCCACCCCCCCCCCAAAAAAAAAAAACTTCAATTGCTCTATAGTTTGCCTCTCTTCCTGGAAAAGCCCATAGTCTCATAAGCATTTAATAATACATTGTTAGGCTTGTTTGTTTTGTTTGCTTGTTTGCTTAAAGCAAGCCCTATAATAAAAACAAATAGACACTGGAAAGAAGTTAGAACTTCACCTTTTGCTAAGAAGAGCATAAACTCTCTTCTGAGAACCGTAATTCCCTAAACTCAGTGGTAGAGTAAAAAGTTCTCAGGTCTTGCACTGTATGTGGGTGTTGGGAGATGCTTACCACTTTTCTTTCTACAGCTGGCAGGAGGACTTTAGTGCTCACACTGTCACAAGCTTGTGTAAACTTCAACTGTGCTCAGCTTTCTGGCACATAGCTTACACTACAACAGTAAAATAAAACCCAAATAATGCAATGCTGGATTAGTAGCAAAACATTGTCAAGCTGATTAAGTACATCCAAGAGTAAGCATTAGATTCAACAAAAGAAAGTGAATCTTACTTCCTAGCAGAGTTTTCTTAATATAATGATGAAAATATAAAATTAATATTATTAATATAGGATCAGAATTAAAAATGTCACCTTAAGGTTACCTAAGAAAAGAAACACAAGAGAATTGCTAGAAATACTAAAGTATTGTATTAAGAGAACTAAGCTATCATAAGGGGACTGGAGATTGCAGGTATGGTGTTTGCCTTGCATGCATACCACCTGGGACTGATTTCTTGGGCTATTTCTTGGGCTATAAAGTTTCTCAGGTCCCCTGAGTCTGGCAGAAATATGTTCTGAGCACCGAACATGGAATAACCCATGAGAATCATGGGGTGTGTCCCCCAAACAAAGCAAAACAAAAAATATAAAAAGAAAACAAAAATATGTCCAAGAAAAATTTTTTTATTTTAATACAAGCACTTTAAAAATGAAAAATATATTGCCTGTCCAATTATTTCAAAACGTGTAAATTGTATAGAAATAAACTTAAATCCTCACACAAATTTTGCATAAAATATATATATATATATATATATATATATATATATATATCTTTTCGATGATCAAAATAAAATAAGAGGAGCCGGAGAAGTGGCGCTAGAGGTAAGGTGTCTGCCTTGCAAGCGCTAGCCTAGGACAGACCAAGGTTCGATCTCCCGGTGTCCCATATGGTCCCCCTAAGCGATTTCTGAGTGCATAGCCAGGAGTAACCCCTGCGCGTCAAATGGGTGTGGACCCCCCAAAACCAAATAAATAAATAAATAAAATAAAATAAAATAAATAAATAAAATAAGAGATTAAAGTAGAATGAGAGCACATTCTTGGATGGACAAGTAAAAAACACCCATAAGCCATTCCTTTTATTAAATGATTTTAATCTATTACAATACTGTTTTATTCTTAGTTTTACAAAACGCTTTTTAAGTTGTCATTAAGAAATAAATACTGATAGTGAAGAATAGCACAAATATGTATAAAATTGCATAAAATTGCTTTACTATGTTTAAAAGGACTTGATACAAATTGCAATCACAGTTCAGTTATTGATATATGGAACAATTGGGTCAGTTGAACAAAATAAAATTGTGGAAAATTTCTCAATGAATATATTAATGTAATATATAAACTGTAATTAGTTGGGAAAATAAATTGTGTCCTGAATGGTTATATAGAAGAAAAGAATGGTGGTGATTTTGAGGTTTTACTGAAAAGTGCTAGTAATGCAGATAATCTGAAAAACTTATTAACCAGAGATCTATCAAATCTTGTAGGTAGTCATCTGGTAGTTACATTGTGTTTTTTCTTACCATGAAAACACCACATGAGCACACAAATAGATTAATATAATACACAAGTATGATGTTATTCAGTTTATAAAGGAAATACTGGATCAACATACAGAGATAAAATGGCATTCTAGTGGCCAGAGTGATATCATAGCAGATAGGGCATTTGTCTTGCTCACAGCCAACCCAGATCAGATCTCTGGCATACCATATGGTTTCTGCCAAGAATAATTTCTGAACACAATCTGAACTAATCTTTGTGTGCCACCGGGTATGATCCCAAAACAAACAACAACAAGCAATCTATACCTCACAAAACTTACATGATAAAAATTTGCTGGAACTGAATTGAATCTAAATCATTGCTTTAGAGTACATGAACTCATATTCCTTTAGATATAAAAAAGTCACAAAGTCAAGCATTGTGACTTGTAAAAATAAAATTGCCAAAAATACAAAACTAAATGTATCACAATAAATTTTGCTCTTCAATACAATTTACAAATATAAACTAAATACTATTTGGAAAACAAAACTGCTACAAGGAGACGATTGCATTGCTTATGCCCACACTTATATACTCACAGAAAATAACAAACAAGTTTTAATATGCAGAAGCAAGCACACACATACAGGCAATTTATAGAACAAATAAGATTTGAGATACTAGAAAAAAAACAAGTTTATTATTGCTCAATTATATTGATTAAAATCTCTGTGAAATTGGGTTTCTTCTAATCCTGTATAAAACATAGTTGAGTGAAATATTTGAAATGCTTCTATCCAAAGGGTAATTGTTAGAAAAATAAGGACAGGTTTATTATATTGTTGTTATTAACCACTTAACACAACATTTAACTATTTAATGTAGATCCTCTCTAAAGGCATTCTTGATTTAGAATAAGTCATTTTATTGACTAATAATTTAATATTTAGTATTTTTGTATTAAGGTGACATCAAGTTATTATGAAAAAGCCTAGACATATATTCCCATTTGGTCACAACTCTAAAACTAGTAAGATATTGAAAGTTAAAATCTTTATTCTTGAATCTATGTCCATAACTCAGTGACAAAGTCACCTTGCAACATGAGACATTTGTTCAATCCTAATTGTTGTCACATTCTATTAACCAGATGTGATCTCTGGTGACAAAAGTGTAATCACTAGCATACCACAACAAAGTATGCAAGCACAGCAAACAGTTTGGACTTAACACAACAAAACTACAAAACTAGGGGCCGGGAAGGTGGCGCTAGAGGTAAGGTGTCTGCGTTGCAAGCTCTAGCGTAAGACGGACCAGACGGCGGTTCGATCCCCTGCTTCCCATATGTTCCCCCCAAGCCAGCGGCAATTTCTGAGTGCATAGCCAGGAGTAACCCCTGAGCGTCAAACGGGTGTGGCCCAAAAACCAAAAAAAAACAAAAAACAAAACAAAACCAAAAAACAAAAAACTACAAAATTAGATTTTTCCTATTTCTTACCAAATTATTTCTCTTGTTTAATCTTTGCATTGTCAGATGGTTACACCATGACATTATCTTCTCTCAAATATCATCTAGAAGATCTGGACTGATAGTACAGCTGGCAGGGCACTTGCCTTATATGTAATTTGATCTGCAGCATCCCATATGGTCCCCTGAACCCAGCAGGATTGATTCCTGCGAGCAAAATTAGGAGTGACTCATGAGCACATATGGGTTTGGCCATCCCCCTTGAAAATCATCTACAAATGTATTTCATGTATTAGTATTTACAAATTATGAAAGATGATTTTTATAGATATTCTTACCCCCATGTTGAGAACAGTATAAGGCAATGTACTCTAGTACACCAGATGGAGAGGGAGAAGGAATATATATAATCTTTATTTTAAGTCTTGGTCTCTTTCAAATATTATTTACTTAAACTAATTTGATTTTATGTATAAAAGAAATATGTACATACATATATATAACATATGTCTCTGAGATTTTCCTCAATGAATTTCAAATATGAATTAATACTGTCAAAATGTAATTATTTATATTTACCAGTTCCTATAAATATTCAATCATGGTTTAACACCAGAATGAGAAAACAAAGTATCTTCTTGTAAGATAAATGGTCCACATTTCCCCAAGGGAACACATTCCTTTGAGAATAAATTGCTTTCACAATGTTATATTTTTTTGCATTTATTTTAGGAATACTGACTAAATCCATAAAAACTTGTAATGCTATTTCCCCTTCTCCCTGACTTATGGGAAAAGATTTATTTTCACAACTACTGTAACTCATTAAAAACATTTTTAATTTTCTACTTTTTAAAGTTTCCATCTCTAATCTACATTGTTGTTTTTTGTTTTTTTTTTTGTCTTAAGCAAGAAATATTTAGACTTTTTTTTTGTTTGTTTTTTGTTTTTTGGGTCAAACTCAGCAGCACTCAGGGGTTACTCCTGGGCTCTACGCTCAAAAATCACTCCTGGCAGACTGGGGGACCATTTGGGATGCCGGGATTTGAACCACCGTCCTTCTGCAAACACCTTACCACTGTGCTATCTCTCCGGCCCCAATATTTAGACTTTTAATGTTTCAGTAGTAGCAAGTTTTCTTTTGGTTAATTTTCTCCTGAAAAACAGAATATAAGATATAAAAAATGGCTTAAACATAAATTTCTTTCTACCTAGAAATGAGGGCAAATAGGATAAAGATTTTCAGAGAACTAAAATTATTAGAGGGTAGGAATTACTCTTTCTGAACTGTGGACATTAGGAGTTCCATTTGTTTATAGATATTGGTTATATTTGGTTGAATTACCATAATCAAAAATTCACTTTGCTTAATCATCAGAGAATAGCAAATTTCAGATTTAAAATTATTCTCCATCCTCTCCTTCATATAAATTGTTCTGCAACTTTTATAGTCTATTTGACATAATTACATAGCCCCCAAATAAGCACATCAAAATGATTTCAGAAAATGGACTTTAGCTCTGTTTATTTTGGTATTCAGGTCATTATATAATACCTAAAATTTCTTGGGATTGAATTACTTCTGTTATTTAGCATGCTTGTTCAAGTAAGGTACATTTACGGAATCAAAATGAGAGAATATGCTCTGAAACTACCTCCTTTGTACCACTGTCCTCCCTCACTGGGGAAATAAATGATTAACAATAACATCAATATATATATATATTATATATTTTTCTTTAACAACCATAAACTATGCATTGGAAAATTTAGTTTTCAGCAAAAGTAAAATGTAACCACTTAAAACTATGAACAAATAATTATTCAATTATTTTATTTATTATTTTGGAAAAATAAACATTGTTAAATGACAAGATATAATAGTTTATTATTCTCTAAAGCAGAAGTAGAGATTCATAAATACTGGCTTCTGAACAACAAAACCCATTATTTTAGTTTTGATTTTTCAGTAATAAAATAAGAAAGCCATCCAAATATTCCTCTTTCATTTGGTTTCAAGATGAAAAAAATTTCATCAATTAATTGAAACCTTTTTTGCAATAACAAATATGTGCAAAATCCTTTGTGTTTAGTCTAGAATTTTATAATTGTAAATTTTATGTATATGTATATATAAAATTACTATAAATTATAGCACAATATAGCTTCTTGCTAACAAAATATAAATTTTATACATAAATGAAGTACCATTATAAAAACTGTCAAACTATTAAGTGATTACACTTAGTATTGTTTCTCAGGACACAAAGCATTTATTAAAAAGGATTATGCACACCATTATTTCAAGTAGCACTTTGTACAATGGCTAGCCTAAGGAATAAAGGTGTCTAATGAGAGATGAGTGGATAATGAAGGAGTGGTATGTATACACAATAGAATATTATGCAGACATCAGGAGAAATGAATATAGGAAAATGAAATTCTCCTATACATGGATGTACATGAAATCTATTATGCTGAGTGAAATAAGTCAGAGGAAAAGAGATATACTTACTCATCTATGAATCTAGAATAGTCTCACTCATCTATGGGTTTTAAGAAAAATAAAAGACATTCTTGCAATAATCCTCAGAGACAAAAAGAGGAGGGCTGGAAGGTCCAGCTCATGACATGAAGCTCACCACAAAGAGTGTTGAGTGCAGTTAGAGAAATAATAACACTGAGAACTATTATAACAATGTGAATGAATGAGGGAAGTAGAGTCTAGAGTATAGGTGGGGGCGGGGTGTGGAGGAAGGAGATTTGGGACATTGGTGATGGGAATGTTGCACTGATGAAAAGGGTTGTTCTTTATATGACTGAAACCCAACTACAATCATATTGTAATCAAGGTGTTTAAATAAAGATATATAAAAATAAAATAATAATGTAAACAAATACCAGATGTTATTTTCTGGTACATAGTATAACAAGACAGATGAATGCAAAACTAAGTGGAGAATATACAAATCAACCTTGACTCTAGATTACAGAAATGATAAAGACAGAATGGAAAGAAATCAAGGGAGGGGATGCAAGAAAAGGCAAACAGTAGCTAAGAGGGACAGGAGCCTTGGTCACATAGGTATTGTAGAGGTGTGGTATAAATTTATATATCTAACCAAAGAGTAGTCAACTATATGATAAGCATAACATTTAAACTTCAAGAACAGAAATTTAAAATTGTGACTATCAGGGCCATAGTGATAGTACAATGGATAGGGTATTTGCCTTGCAATTGGCTGACCCAGGTTTGATCCCCAGCATCTCGTATGGTCCCAGGAGCTTGCCAGAAGTGATTTATGAGCACAGAGCTAGGAATAATCCCTGAACACTTTCAAGTGTGGACCAAAAACTCCCCAAAAATGTGACTATCAAGAAAACAGTCTGGAAGTTGGGAGGGGACCTGGTCATTGGTTTTAGAAAGATGATTCTGAGATGATATTGATGTTGAAACATCATATGCCTTAAAACTCTACTATTAATAATTTGGTAAATCATTATGTTTTAATAATAATAATAATTGAATACTATTATTTATACTATTCATACTATAATTTTATGGAAATTAGTTGTTTTATGATAATGTCTTAACCTTTCAACATCCATCACTAATGGTTTTTGTTTTTATTCTTGAGATGTGAAATCATTTGCTCACCAACCCAAGAACCAAAAAAAAAAAAATCCTTTATACAGATTTGTATAAAGCCGAAAGCAACTTATTTCAACTTACTGGATCCAAAATACATTGTTTTGATTTGTTTTGGCAGTGCCAGAGATTAAACTTCATTTCATGCATACAGAGCAAAATCTCTGCAGTGCTACATTCCCAACCTCACAATTTAAATTCTAAATGCTCTTTAATTGCAAACACCATGATGAATTTTAAACTTGTAGCAACTTATACCAAAAGTGGTTTTCATTTCTAAGAAAGGAATTGTATTCTTCAGTGGGGCTCAGTAAAGAGTTCACAGGTAATAGGCTCCAACTGTCTTTGTTGTTATTTGAGTTTGTTTGAAAGACCTACAAAGTTAATATGAGGCTTATAGGATTTTTGAAGAAATGCATCTGTAAATGCCAACTATGGCTTTGGAAGTGATAATAATAACTGACTCCTATAACTTCATAACAGTGTTGTTTTAATTTATCATCTGTGTTTTTATCAAATTTACTTCTAGTTTGGGACTTGGTTTCTTTGATGAAATCCATAGGGCCATACTCTATAAGGTGTTTTTTTTTCTTTAAAAATCATGCGTTTAAATGTAAGAAGTGAAGTAACAGAAAAAGGGAAGTAGGAAAGGGATATGGGCAGGAAAGAAAGTAAGAAGGAATGAGGAAGGATGAGAGAGGAGAAAAAGGTGAAGTAGAAGTAGAAATGTGGTAAGGAGGAACAAAGAAAGAAAGAATATTGTGACAAAATGCCCTTTGGTGATATCATGAGAAAAGTGGTTTTTACTTTAATAAAAACACATACACATTTTTCAATTATTTATGGGGGTATTGGATATGGCAAGTTTGCACTGGTCAAAGGAATGTACTTTTTGTTTTTATAACTGAAACTCAACTACAAATATGTTTGTAACTATTGTGCTTAAATAAATTAATAAACAAAAAATAAAGCAGAGCACTAAACAATCCTTTCCTTATACTAATAATAACAATCCTGTACTAATAATAACAATCATCAGGATCACAAATTGCATCCAAATCTATATTTATAGGACAATTCCATGTATAACATTAGGCATCATTTTCATGGGAGATATTTGTAAGTTTTTATTTATGAATAATGCTAGATTTAATATGGTGTTTTCTTTAGGACTTTACACTGATGTGAATTACAAAATACAGATACTACAGATTCTGATTTCATATTTCCTTTGCCTAAAACTGAAATAATCTATTTCATTTCATTCAGCATATTTGTATTCCTTAAAATGCCAGAGGCCTTCAAAAGCTACTAATGAGTCCTTGTTCCAATTAACTATTTTAAATTCTACTTTGTTCTTATGGAAAAGAAATGGTAAAGGAAATGAAAACTCATTACCAATAACTTTAAAATCTATTGGTTACAATGTGCTTAGAGTTTCAGAATATATTTGAAAGCCCCTAAAATATTTTCATAAAATAAAGCTTCATCTATCTAAATCTCTTGTAAATAGGAAATAATTGTAAAATAAATATTGTTTCCTGAATCCTATTTCATGGCATCTATCTTGATGTCATACAATATTTTCAAAATAATAATTAAAAATTTTAATTTCAAAATCTAGTTATTACAATGGCAAAACATTTTCAAAACTTTAAAGTAAAGTATGTTTTTAAGAGTATATTTAATTTGTGTTTATATGTGAATATATGAATGAATATGAATTTGAATTGGCAAGGTAAAACTAACAAAGCATGAATAAAATTTTCACTGTAAATAGCAAGGTATAAGAGGTTTAATAAAGCATTGAATACAGTTTTTTGGTGTAGTACTAAATACAGCAAGCCATGTATTTGATTATATATTTCAACAACCATGTTTTAGTTGCATATTCATTAAGGTAGTTCACAAAAATGTTTAGTTTTGAAATTAAAACATAATTTGCTTCTTATACTAAAATTTTTATAACACAAAATATGAAAGTAAAATATAAATATTAACACCTACCTTTTATAGAAAAAGAAAATTAATAAGAATAGGATTTTCTGGGGCCCAAGAGATAACACAGTTGTAGGGAATTTGTGTTGCATGAGGTCGACCCAGGACGGACCTCACTCAATTCCTAGCATCCCAGGTGGTTCTCCAGCCTGCCAGGGGCGATTTCTGAGCACAGAGCCAGGAGTAATCCCTGAGCACCGCTGGGTGTGGCCCCAAAATCAATCAATCAATCAATCAATCAATCAATCAATAAAGTTTAAAAGGAAAAAAGAATAGAATTTCTAAGCAAATGCACAGAGATCCTGTAGAAGTTTCTCAGCCATTGTAATGCCCTTTGTATCACAAATTACTCTTCGTTATTGTAGTTTATTTCTAATTACATTTTTTTCTTCTAAACCCAGGATCTTAGAACTTCGTTATCTATCATTACAGAAACAGATAATAACTTGTTATCTATCAATTTTCTTGTCATTACAATTTATTTACCAGCCTCAGGCAAACTGTAAAATCTTAATTCTATTTTTATGTGAAATTCTTAATTTATTTCAGTCTATTTGACCTTCAACAAGGAAGCGTGACAATTAGAAGACATAAATTAAATTCTACATAGAAATGATTGGTTATAAAGAAAGAATACAAAAACAGATAATTAAATAGATATTGGTGCCAAAAATTTAATGATACTATCACACACTCACTCACACACACACACACACACACACACACACACACACACACACACACACACACACACACACCCCAAAAGCAGTTTCTGCTTTATTGAGAAATGACAAAATATTCAACTTAGCCTTATGCAAGCTTTTTGCTTCTAATACTTTGGTTTTATTTTTGTGCCTCACCTGGTGATGGTCAGGAGTATTTCTAGAATGGTACTCTGGTGACTAGGAAATCAAAAACTGGCTTCCTGCATGCAAAGCACATGCTTATCCTTTGAGCTATCTCCTCAGTCACCATATCTAGGCTTTGGGGGTTGTATTGTTTGTTTAGTTTTGTTTTGGGTGGGCACAATAGAGGCTCTCAGGGTTTACACCTGACTCTACACTGAGGAATTATTACCCTAGGCATGGCTCAGGATCTGTATATGGTGCTGGGATCAAATCCAGATTAACCATGTGTAGGGAAAGCCCCTTCCCTATTGTATTAAATCTCCAGATCTCCAGTTCACACCAGAAATCTTTTTCAGAGAAGACCCTCATGTGGAGCTATAAGGCATGAAGGGCATCTTTTGAAAACAAAAAGAACATCAAACACCTGTTTTTGAGAAATAGAAAATTAGTACTTATGCTAATTAATATTTGAATGGTTCATTTAACTATCACCTACAACAACTGGTAAAAAGAGAAAATATGAACTGAATCTGACTAAGGGGCTTTCCAATCAGAGTTGACATCTGTCATTTTTTTTTTTAGATACACATACATGAAAGACAAGCTAAAGTATGAAGCATTCTTTTTTTATGAAAACTTTTGAGGATATTTTTTTCAATCTGGGACTTGCTGAGTTGAAAATAACAATTTAACATTTACAGACTCTTCAGCTGGCAAAAGATTTTCCAGGTAAGACATTGTCTTATAAAAAGATCAAGTTCAGAATGTTGTCTGCAAGTCAAGATCACATCAAAAATGTAACTCTAAAACACTGTTATAGTTCAGAAAAAAATCAAGACACTCAGCTATCCAGAAGTTCAAATGAACTGATAGGTGTCTCAGAACATCATAACTCCTGTCGAGCAGCTGGTTTTGGAAAGATATGTAAGTATGCATCTTATCTAAAAAAAGGGATTATACTTTTATTCTGGAAATCTTTAATTCTCTCAAGAGAATCTTGAAATAAAAGAGAACAGTTCAACCAAAAATTCAAAACACCTATTTTATATTACTTGTCAGCCTATACCTACTTTACATTTTTATATTATTTAAAAGATAATAAAAATAAAGTATAACTAATATTTACTGAGACCCTTTAAAGTCAATTATTATGTGAGACCTTTTATAAAATTTACCTACTTATGTCCAAAATACCAAAATACATTTTTATCATTTTCAATAATGTAACATTACCTAAAAAATAAAATCATGAAGAAATTTCAGTCTAATGAAGGTAAATGCACTCTAGGTCTCTTTCATACTGTGACTTGTAATACAACAATTAATTGAAGCACATGAGCTATTATAATTAGGAATTAGTTATGAAAACTAAGTTAAGTTAATGCTATTTGAAATAAAGGAAATTTGTCAGAAGCAAAATGGCAGGCCTGTCATGATTTCAGATTCACTTCCAAATATCATACAACTGTACTTATATCTGGCAAAGCTAAAACTTACTTAAAATTATACCACAATCCTGTGATACACTGAACTTTATGCTAATACTCTGAAATTTATGCTGCAATTAAACACATCCTACTTTTTATAATACTTAGGTAGCTCAAACTCTATCAGGTGACACATACTTCATTTTGATGTGAACGTACAGGAGAAGATTAAGACCTTCTTCTCTATTTTCAATCAGTTAATGGAACTCTGGGTCTGAGCTGGCATCATACTGCTAATTCCCAGTACCAATAAATTTTATCTGGGCTCAATAGTCCTTAGAGAAGAGGCCACAGAAGGCCATCTTTTATATGAATTAGGCCTTTGCAAAACTGGAGATAGCCTGCTGGTTTGTGTTGAGTAAGGCTGAGCTTTGGCAGTGCTATCTTAAATATAAGCCTTTTCACAAACTTGTCTTATAAGTTTAAGTAAGAGCCTGTAGTCAATTCCTTTGTTAAAAGTATAAGAAATAGAAAAAATGATGAAACTAAAAAAAACCACATTAATGAAGAGCCATGGCTGAGATCTGAGGCACATACAAAAGCAAAAATTTCTAAGTTATGGTTCCTATAGCAACTGCAACACTGTTGGATTTCACTTTTATGTTAAGTAAGTTAAACTTGAGTGGGAATGCAAAATACTTTCTCTCAGCCGAAGAGAATTATAGAGAACAGAAAGACTGTGCTTAGAATTTTGACTTTCAAACATGTCAAATATTAACCCCTCCATGAATAATATCTTCCTTTTAGAATTATATTCCCATTTCTATTTATTTAAACTACATTCAATTCACTAAATATTATTATTAGGAAAAAGTAAATCCATTAAAATTATGAAAACAGAAGTCTTGACTCTATAATTCATAAATAAAGGGCATAGTTCTGCTAGTCACTGCATCAGATTATTTGTGAAAGCATAATTTATGAAAATAAAATCTTTTTCCATTTATTTTTAAATGCTTTAAATGCTAAATACTTAAATCTAAAAATTTTAATTACTATTGATAATTTTCTACTTAAATAAAAAATAATTAAAATGGTAAGGATACTTACTCCAGTTATATAACGAGGTCTATATTGAATAGTTCCAAATAACCCAAGAATTACAATAATAATATGTATAAAATTTGCCAGGATAGGTGCCCACTGATATCCAAGGAAATCAAATATTTGCCTCTCCAGCACACAAACCTAAAATAGAAAAACAGGACATAGATGAGAAAAGAGGTTAAAAATTAAGAATCATGTTCTAACTTAGAAATCTTAACTGCTCTGTTGTATCTGACATTTGTATATGCATGCCTTAAAATAGTATTTCAGAGAAACTATGAAAGCTGTGGGACCCCAGTCAGTTCTAATCCAGTCAGGGACAAATATTTTAGAGGCATCAAGCAGTATTCACAAGATGCCATGTGTGCAGTCACAGGATAAATTATATTGTCATATGCACTGTCAAACTCTTGAAATCATCATCTAACCAAATTGGGAAGCAAAGTCCATATGAAAGACTTGTTGTTAGTAAAGCTCAAATGTTATAGTATACACTTTCAGTAGAGGAAAGGAGGTTAATGTAGAAGAAATTTAATCAGAAAGTCCAGGTACCAAAAACAAATCTGCAATGAAGACACTAACATAATTTACATTTCTGACTCTTGGGCAGTTCTTAGTCTCATTTAAAAATACAAGATTTTTGAGTAGAGTGAAGCATCTTTTTATCATTAACATTATTTTATAATGAATAAAACATGACTGTTGATCATACCCTTTGTCCACCTAGTGAAGGGTCCTAAAATAAAATAAGATAATGGGGGATAGAATCAATTCAGGTTCCTGTTTTACATGTGACTATGGTAATGACCATGGTCATAGTATCCAAGGATCACTCCTGAGCACAACAAAAAAATAGTACCTGAGCACATAACATTGTAGAGCAAATTTCCCCACCCAATTAAAAATAAACAATAGAACTGTTGATCATCATAAGATACCTTTTATAAATTTCAGAAAGGTAATATGAAGTTATCCTCCTTAAATCTGTGCTTAGAAAGTTAAAGTTCAGGTAAATGAGAAAAAAAGAAGAAAGAATAGAAAAACAAAACCAATTGCCTATCAGCTAACCAGAATATCAATAGCAAAAGAGACCCTTAGATGGGCCAGAGCAGTGGCACAAGTGGTAAGTCATCTGCCTTGTGTGCACTAGCCTAGGATGAACCATGGTTCCATTCTCCAGCGTCACATATGGTCTCCAAGCCAGGAGCTATTTCTGAGCACATAGCCAGGTGTAATCCTTGAGAGTCACCGGGGCTGCCCCCCCCCCAAAAAAAAAACCCACAAAAAACCGCACAAAAATAAAAACTCAACAACAACAAAACAAAAACAAAAACGACCCTTAGATTGGTGAATAGTTAGAGTTTTTATATGAAAAACTTAGATGGTAAGCAACTTCCATCAAATCTATAAAGGAATAGAAAATGGTCTAAGTTAAACTCTACTTTATTGTTCCTACCTTCCCTCAGGTGAAAAAATAATAAGCTGTTCAGTGTAAAACATTAAAAAGTTCCCAATGTTCTATAAAATTATTTTTCCACCAAGTTTTGAAAAATAGCTTTAAACCCTTTAAGTTATTAATAGCACTATGTTTTAATGATTTTTCTTGTCAGATGGATATCGTAACTCTTGAAACAGACAGTACGCCTTTAAATTAAATATTTGCAGCTCAGCATGAAGACTTCTTGAATGGCCATTTTCCAAATGTACTTCCCTAAGTGTGTAGTACTCTTTCCCGAAAGTCGTTGAAAAAAAGGAGAGAGAAAATGAATCCATGACTATATATAATTCTAGTGAAGTCAGATCTCAAAATGTAGGTGTCACCGGCAAGTAGACTATTCTTAAAGAAGCATCCACTGGCCAATTTAGGACAATAACTCAGTTTATTTTAGGAGGGAACGTGATATGTGTATTAGGGAGAGTAGGTCGTGGACTCTCTGTCAGCCAATCAGGTAGGATGTTGGAGGGGATTAAAATGGGACCAGATCTTCTATGTTTAGGGATAACAGACTTTAGGGGACTAGGGAGAGCAGGGTGTGTGCTCTGGATGTTAGAATAGGGCGTGTGCTTAAAATAACTAGTTACACATGACAACTCACTAAAATGTTTGTATCTTTTCTTTATTTTTTTGTAGGTGAGGGGTTGGGGGTTGAGACCACACCCAAGCGTACGTGATCAGCACCATGATCACTTCCGGTGGAGACGGGCAGCACTATCGGGTTTTCAGGATATTGAATGAGTGAATGTTGGTACCTTAAACTCTGTGCTATCTCTGAAGCTCAAAATCTCTGTTCTTGTTTTGTTTTGTTTTTAATTAACCAGGAGTCACACCCAGGACTGTGCATACTGTAGGCTCTTCAGTCTGGAATCACTACTGGTGGATACAGGAAATATATTGGGTGCCTGTGTTGGAACCCAGGTCAGCCACATGCAAGGCAAGTGCACTATACTATCTCTCTAGCTTCACAGCTCTGGGTCTCCAGTTACATAATACACCATTTAGGGCTACAACTATGACAGTTGAGAGAACAATATTTTAAGTTCCATTTAGTCTTGTAGTGGTTAGGCGAAAAGGAGAACTAGTCTATTAGTATGTGCAAATTCTAGGCCCAGTCCTCTCAGAGATTAAAGAGTAAAGTTTAATTTCTGATTGATTAATAAATAGATGGTCATAAAACAAGTATAATTCTACCCCATAAACCTCGTGCTACTTTCTAAAGAAGCATTCAATCAATTGTGATAATGCCTTTGACACTATATACTAAGGGGATTTATTTGACATATTAGATGTGATTACATATTCCTTAAGAGAACCCATCAAAATAAATAGCTGTTCTCACTACCAATTATCTATATAAAAGAACACTCTAATTGAGAACTCTGCTATCTTTAGTTTGTGAATAAACAGTATGCAGGACTGTAAAAGAGCAGCAAAATGAAGGTAAACTATAAATTCTGAGAATCATAGCTGTGGAGACTCAGCAGGGGAAAAGTAGATCTTGGAGTACATCAGTCAAACAGTGGGAAATCTCTGAATAAATGCTCCAATTATGGGAGAAAATAGCAGTAATACTGTTTATTAAAATATATTGATGATCATATAGTTACTAAGTCTATGAAACTAAATAATAGGAATATCTATCATTTTTTATGACATCTACTGATTTCCTCAAAAGTTTTTAAGATTATGCAGTAGAATAAGTTAATATGTAATTCTTCATTCTGCTTTTGTCTCCATGTTTTATTTCTCCCATTCTATGATTTATCACTAAGCCTCATAATAACTTTGTAACAGTTTCTAAAATTTTAAACAAGAATTGGAGAATGAAAGATATTCAGAAAATTTATGGAGTAACATTTATGAAACAAACTAGTAATAGTCTTTGCTAAGAAGATTCAATAAAAAATTAAAAAATAATTCCTTCCATTATGATACATGTCCACATATATGTGGAAACACTGGGAGCTGTAGAGCTGGGGGATAACAATGTTTATTAAAACAATTATCATAAATGCATACTATTCCCAATCATGTGATATCTTCTCATTTATTTTGCTCAAAATTTGAGTAAATCTTATCTTATTTTGAAACGTAAGAAGTACATTATTTAGTGATTTTTCTCAGAAGTAGTGAGCGATAAAATGAGAATATAGACTTCTGTGCATGACGTTTGTAATCTGTGACTGCTTTATGAATTTGCTTCACACCTAGTCCAAAACCATAAAGCTTTTTCAGCTTATAATGTGAGTCTGTACTTCTTTCAAGGTGTAATTTATTTTAAATCTTATTTATTTTTTTGGAATAATACGGAATACTGCTGTGAAACTTTTTTTTCTGTCTGTGGCCATTTTCCAACTTTATATACTTCCTGATGTCCCCTCTGTTCTACCAGTTGTTCTCTTGCATCATGGCATGTTTCTCCCTTTCTGTGCAGTTTTCACTATTGAAGTGTCCTTGAGGCTCACAGGGAGGCATATGGCCCTCAGTTAAGAAAAGTTGATATAAACCATCCTGTGATAAAGTATTCAGTTCATAACTTGATGGTTTTATTGGCCAGAAAAACCTCCTTTGTATTTCTTTGGTTTACATTGCCTCTTATAACAAATATTCTGTGTTATTTTCTTTGTCAATTGATCCTCTGTAATTTATTAAATCTATATTCTTCAAATAATCTTACATACACATATATACCTATGAATATACTCTGTGATTTCTACTTGTACTTATGTGTCACATTCACAAAAAAACTTTCATGGTGTAAGTCTCTTTGATGTTTGCTATTTTGCTTTATATTGATTTCTGCAGTAAAATCTATTCCAAAATTTTAAGTTGTATTCTGCAATGGATTCTGTTTTTTCCATTAAAACTTTCCCCTTTTAACTTAAATATAAATAAATTTTGTAAGCTATTATATCTACTCAGAGCATATTTTAGTTTTAGATAATTATCATGATTAATTATATTGAGTTTGTTATATTTAAGTATAATTTTGCTTTGAGAAACTGCTTACAGGAAACAAAATATTATTATGAAAGTTTTAGTTTGTGCTTAAATAAAACTTAGGGTTAGCTTTTAATATTAAAACCAATATCTAACCATTTTTCCTAATATTGGTAAAATTTTCACCATTCCTAAAATGTAAATAAAATACAATTCATTAATAATAAAATAAAATTGAAGACATTACCCAGAAGCAGCCTGTGTTAACTTAGTGAAGCATTTTTTTGTTCGTTTGTTTCTTGTTTTTTTTGGGGGGGCCACACACGGTGACACTCAGGGATTACTCCTGGATATACGCTCAGAAATTGCCCCTGGCTTGGACAACCATATGGGACACTAGGGAATCGAACCATGGTCCATCCTTGGCTAGTACTTGCAAGGCAGACTCCTTACCTCCAGTGCCACAGCTCTGGCCCCATTAGTGAAGCTTTTTTAAGTACATAAATTTAGATGAAAATATTTAGAGATGCCATCATATAAACATATAATTTGTCACTTATATATTTAAGTTCTTTTCACATTATCTTATTTACATAAATAATATTCTACCTTATATTTACCATTTCTTGTACTTATAACTAATGTGTTATGGATGCTATTTTATTCATAACATCTGCTTTCATATATTTATTATAACAACTAATAAACATTCCATTTTTAGAGATATATAATTTGTTTTCTTTTTTTGGCTATGGCTATAACACAGACATTAAATATTTAATATATATAAACACATAGGCTAAATCTATAAAGAGGAAATACATGGTCAATTTAAGATTAAAAATGCTACTACTGTAACATGAATTATTTATTCTTCTTTGATATATATAGTGTGTGAGTAAAACCTAAAGTATTTTATATGCATTATTTTATTGCCATATTTTGTTTTATGAACACATTTGGTGACACTCAGTGATTATTCCTAGCTCTGTGCTCAATGATCATTCCTGAAGCTTTCAGGGAACTATAAAGTGTGCCAGGAATTGAACTCATGTTGGCCAGGTTTTTGTAAAGCAAAGACCCTCTGCTCTCTACCCTCTACAATCTCTCTGGCCTCATAATTGTAAACTTTATCAGTCATTTTCAATTTAGGAGAGTAACAATTTCTAAGAAATATTTATTGATAAGTAAATTAAATAAAATCATCTTACATTCTAGGGTAAAATGTACTAAAAAATAAGCCAATAAAAGCAAACAATTTATTTGCACCTAAAACATTGGATACAGTAAGGAAGAAAAGAAAACAATCCAAAAGTTAGTAAACAATAAATAATAAAAGAGAAATCAATATAGAAATAAAAATATGGGGGCTGGAAAGATGGCACAGCGGTAAGGCGTTTGCCTTGCATGTGGAAGGATGTTGGTTCAAATCCCGGCATCCCATATAGTCCCGTCAGCCTGCCCAGGGCAATTTCTGAACGTAGAATCAGGAATAACCTCTGAGCGTTGCTGGGTGTGACCCCCCCAAAAAAAAACAAAAAACAAATAAACAAACAAACAAAAAAGAAATAATATAAACACGTAGAAAGATTGCCAAAATAGGCTAAAATTTCATTTAACTGACATTAAATGAAACGAAATCACTAATGAAGGAGGAAATCTAAAAAACAGTATTAAAATTCATATGATCATAGAAAGTATTATAATAAATGAATTGGAAATACAATGGATGCACTCTTCAAAGCAACCAACATTCTGACTGAATGATAAATCACAAATGATTAATTGAAACTAATCAAAAGTCATAGTTTCACTAGTGAATTAGCTTAAATTCTAAAACGTAAATACATAACTATTTTTCCAAACAATAAACATGAAGATTTCTCTAAAATAAAAAGTTCTCCAAATATAAAAATATACATAACTATTTTTCCAAACAATAAACATGAAGATTTCTCTAAAATAAAAAGTTCTCCAAATATATAACATAATTCAAATTACACACTAAAAACATACACATATATTCATACACAAGCACACACTCTTTGAATATAAAAATAGTATATTTGTTTGTTACAGCATTATTTATAATAGTAAAAACTAAATACTAAAGTGCTCATTGGCAAGGGTGTTTCTGTGTGTATATTAATATTACTATCCAGCAATGAATAAAAGATTAAATTAAACCATTTGAAGTAATATAGATAGATTGAACAGCATTATGCTAAGGAAATAAGTTAGAAAGGGAAAAGACAGTAACATATGACTCCAATCATAATTGGATTAATTACAAGAAAGTGGTAAGAGGTGAGTAAATCAGGCCAAAGGGAACAAATAAGTGTTAAAGGATAGGCTTTAATTCATGATGGAGAACTTACTATGATAGAAAACTGTTAATATTATTGACAAGTATCTAAAATTCATATAAGGCTATAATGCAAGATTGCCTTTGTTTTTGGAAGGGAGAGATGCCACATCCCGAGTTTCTTAGAGCTTGCTCATAGCTTTATACACAGTCATAAATCCTAACAATAATCAGGGGACCAGACAGGGTGCCTGGGATGGAACTCAGGTCAGGCACATGTATAGAAAGTACCCTGCCTGCTTTACTATCTCTCTGGTCCATATTCCCTTCACTTTTAAAAGTAAATGTAAAAGATTAAAAAATTACTGGCTTTTCATAGTCTTCGTAGTCTTCATATAGCTAGGAAACCTGTATCTAACTAAATTAATATTTTTAATAAATTTTTATTTAAGCACCATTATTACAAGCATGTTTCAGTTGGGGTTAAGTCATGAACAGAATAGCCCCCTTCACCTTTGTAACATTCCCACCACCAATGCACTCCATCTCTCTCCACAACCATCCCCTGCCTGTATTTGAGACAGGAATTCTATTTTTCTCACTCACTACCATTGTCATGGAAGTTATTAGTGTAGTTATTTCTCTAAATGAATTCACTCTCTTTGTGGTAAACTTCATATTGTGGGCCGGTCTTTCCAGCCTTTATCTCTATTGTCTCCGGGTATTATTAATGTAGTGTCTTTTATTTTTCTTAAATCCCACAAATGAGTGAGACTATTCTGTGTCTATCACTCTCCCTCTGATTTATTTCACTCAATATAATAGATTCCATGTACATCCACATATAGGACAATTTCATGACTTCATCTCTCCTGACGACTGCATAATCTATTGTGTATATTTACCACAGTTTCCTTAGCCATTCATCTGTTGAAGGGCATCTTAGTTGGTTTCAGAGTTTGGCTATTGTAAATAGCGCTGCAATGAATATAGATGTGAGGAAGGGTATTTTTGAATTGTATTTCTTCATATTGTTTTCCATATAGGCTGGACTAGATAGCATTTCCACCAGAAGTGAATAAGAGTTACTTTCTCTCCACATCCCTGCCAGCACTGATTGTTCTTGTTCTTTGTGATGTGTGCCAGTCTCTATGGTGTCAGATGTTACCTTATTGTAGTTTGATTTGTATCTCACAATGATTAGTGATGTGGAGTATTTTTCATGTGTCTTTTGACCATTTAAATTTGATAGAGAAGATATGGGCATTAAAAAAAACAATACCATTCATATTAGTGCCCCACAAATTGAGTATCTTGGGTCAATTTAACAAAAGAGGTGAAGGACCTATACAAAGAAAACTACAAAAGCCTGATTCAAGAAATAGGAGAGGACACAAGGAAATGAAAACAAATACCCTGCTCTTGGGTTGGCAGGATTAATCTATCATTAAAATGGCAATGCTCCCCAAAGCATTGTACAGATTTAATGCAATTCCTCTAAAGATACCCATGACATTCTTCAAAGAAGTGGATCAAACATTCCTGAAATTCATCTGGAACAATAAACATCCATGAATAGCTAAAGAAATCCTTCAGAGAAGGAAAATGGGAGGCATTACTTTTTTTTTGTTTTGTTTTGTTTTTGGTTTTGGTTTTGTTTTGTTTTTGTTTTTTGTTTTTTTTTTTTTTTGGTTTTTGGGTCATACCCAGCAGCGCTCAAGGGTTACTCCTGGCTTTGTGCTCATAAATCGCTCCTGGCAGGTTCAGAGAACCAGATGGCTGCCAGGATTCAAACCACCGACCTTTTGCATGCAAGGCAAACACTTTACCTCCATGCTATCTCTCTGGCCTCTACTTTCCCCAATTTTAAACTGTATTACAAAGCAATAATTATCAAATCATCATAGTATTGGAATAAAGACAGATGCTCAGATCACTGGAATAGGCTTGAGTATTCATTTTTTATTATTAGAACCATTATTTAAAGCACTAATTTTCATGGTTCTTTTTGTATAATATTGTGAACTCTGACCACCATATAAAACCATGCACAAATATCAAATCCAGATGGATTAAAGACTTTGATATCAGGCCTGAAACCATAAGGTACATAGAACAACAAATAGGTAAAACACTATATGACATTGAGACTAAAGGAATCATCAAGGAAGAAACAGCAATCAAACAAGTGGAAGCAGAGATAAATAGATTGGACTATATTAAGCTAAAAAGCTTCTTCACCTCAAAGGAAATAGTGCCTAAGATACAAAATCCACACACAGAATGGGAGAAACTATTCACCCAATACCCATCAGACAAGGGACTAATATCGAAAATATAAATTCTGATCTCTAGACCAACTCTCAGATTCTATTTCTTTTGATCCTTTATTGTTTCTTTACTATGTTCCTTTATATGCAACATTTGAAAGAAAGGCTGTATCTGTCCCTCTTCTTAAGAGTTTATTCATTACAATACCTTCTACTTGCATCCACATAAAAACAAATTGCATGATTTTTATTGTTTTTATTATATATTTGAGTAGTTTTCTATTATATATACCAATCAAAATTTCTTTATCCACTTATTTATGCTGAGTACCAAGGTTGTTTCCATAAACTGACTAATTTGAGTAGTGCTGAAATGAGTATAGGGACATAAATATGTTTTTTATAAATTTAAAAAAATGATTTTTAATATTTCTATTTAAAAATTTCTGAGGCACAGTGATTGAAAGGTCTTTTAAAAATAACTATTAAGAAATAGGATTATGGGGCCAGAGAGATAGCATGGAGTTAGGGTGTTTGCCTTGCATGTAGAAGAACAGTGGTTCAAATCCCGGCATCCCATATGATCCCCTGAGCCTGCTGGAGCGATTTCTGAGCATAGAGCCCAGAAGTAACTAACCTCTGAGTGCTGCTGGGTGTGACCCAAAAACAAAACAAAACAACAACAACAAAAAGAAATATGATTAATGGGTCTTATAGAAACTCAATTTTCATTTTTTTCCTAAGGTGCCTATATAGGTTTCCAAAGAGTATGGACCATTTTACATTCTTCCATGAGCGGGGAGTACATTTTCACACACATCTATATGTGTACTGATTATGTTCTCTTTCTTAAAGTTAATATTCACAATCTTGAGAAGATTTCAGAGGCAATCACAGTTTTTACAACACTGCTGAACAGAGACCTTTATGGTATATAAATCACCACATGATATCAAAAGAAATAAATATCTGTTTTTTCTTTAAAAATCATGTTGTTCATATAAGGTGTACTAAATGATTATGTATATGTATACATATATACATGCTTTTAGGCATTGTGTATGGGGTAATTACTAGAGACAAATTTATTTTATCTCACTAATGACTGAATGCATATGTGAAAAAAGTAAAATAAAGGTGAACTGAAGTATTTTATAGGTAATATATGGTCATGCTTGAGAAGTTTTAGTTATTGAGTAAAGAGTTACTCAAGGTATGTTTAGGTGTGTATAGTTGCACATGGTGTGTCTATGGTATATATGTGTATATTTATGTATGTGTATGTGTGTGTATGTATATGTGTTTATTTATAAAATGGAATGGAATTAAACTGAGAGTGTTTGTAAAGTATGGGTCATGAATCACAAAAGTTCAGTGCAATTCATTTGAGTCAAGAATTTTCTGCTTTTTTACACATGAGTGCTTTTCTTTATAAGCAAAAGTAAAAAAATGTAATCACAATATTATACAAAAAGAACCATGAAAATTAGTGCTTTAAATAATGGTTCTAATAATAAAAAATGTCAGCCTATCTCATGGTTCAGAACTCATTTTAAATAAATTATTTTTCACATTATAACACATGAGACTAGAAGAGGTAATAATTTCCATCAATATGTTTCCTTTAAAATGCTGATATTTGGGGCCGGAGAGATAGCATGGAGGTAAGGTGTTTTCCTTTGATGCAGAACGTCAATGGTTCAAATCCTGGCATCCCATATGGTCCCCTGAGCCTGCAGGGGCGATTTCTGAGCATAGAGCCAGGAGTAACTCAATAGTTAAACTTTATATTCACTTTGATTTCCCTTGTAATCAGGTATTTTTCAATATACCTCCATAAATATAACAAAAACCACCTTTATCACTTTATTTTTTTTTGTTTTTGGCCACACTCAATCATGTTTAAATGTTTTTATTTTTGTTTTTGTTTTTTGTTTTTTTTGTTTTGGTTTTTCGGGCCACACCCGTTTGATGCTCAGGGGTTACTCCTGGCTAAGTGCTCAGAAATCACCCCTGGCTTGGGGGGACCATATGGGATGCCGGGGGATGAACCGCGGTCCTTTCCTTGGCTAGCGCTTGCAAGGCAGACACCTTACCTCTAGCGCCACCTCGCCGGCCCCATGTTTAAATGTTTAATGCTCAATACTTTGTTTAAATTTTTAATTTAAATCATCGTGATTTACAAAGCTACTCATAACTGGGTTTTAGACAGAGTTTATTTCAGCACTGATTCCACCACCAGTGTGAAGATCCCTCCACCAATTTTCTCAGAGTCCATCCCTGCCACCAACCCTGCCATTGTACCACGCCCATTTTTAATTTTAGTTGATAAAGTCTGAGTCTCATTATTTCATTGTTGTTTACACTATGTCTTGAATATTTAGTTCTGTCTTTCTTAAGCCCAATATACCCGAGATCCCTTAGCCACTATCCATCATTATTTCTCATTTGTCTTTTTCATCATCCAATCCTTTTCTTTCCTTCTCGTTCTAGTCTGGAGCCTAGAGTAATCCAATGCTCCAGTGTTCTAATGTTCTTCAATTTTCTGAAGACTGCGAGATATGAAGACACTACAAAATAAAAGCTTCAGACTAGCAGTGCTTGGTTCATGAAGCTTAAGAAAATCTCTATAAAATCTGTAAACAAGATCAAGCAGTGAGTGCTGGTCTTAAAGCTGCACAAACATTCCCAGAGATCTAGTCAGATCTTCTGAACAGAAAGCAAGAAATCATTATTTAATTTCAAAACTTCAAAGAGTAGGATAACTTGTTAAAAGATCATTCAGATGGTGAGTATCAGAGTAAATCATTACTCACTTGCCATTGTGAAAGCCAGAGTTCCTTAGATTATTTGAAATCTACCTGGTTATGTCAACAAATGGACAAAAAGACTGAGGAACTGGACATTTATCTTTATCAGGATTTACTGATGATATTAATTCACTGTCGAGACACAGTGATTAGAAAACTTAATATATATAAATATAATAATATAATATTTACAATATATTATAATGTAATATAATATAATAATTTAATATATTATATTAGATATGCAGATTAATTTAAAAATGGAGCAGAAACACTTTAATAAACTGAAGCTGATACTATCAACACTACTAATAGAGAAATAATTCTACAAATTCATAATTTTATATTATATTATTATATTATATATAATTGTATAATACATAATAAATTATAATATATAATATATTAGCACATAGTCTGAGCCATATTTCTATGATTTTAAAAATATTTGTAAAGATGTACATTTATAGTCAATTGTAAAACTTATGAAAGGTTTCAACATTTTAGATGCTAATAAACAAATTTATGACAAAGGCTGGAATTATAAGACAGGGCAAAGGTGCATGTCTACTAGGCAGACTGTCCTGGTTCAAATTTCTGAGACCATAAATGACTCCTGAAGCAAAGCACTGCCACAGACTATATATGAGCATGAAATATGTATACATAAGATTTGTACACTATTTTTAATACATAATGATATTATACATTTAACAGACTATAGTGTAAATGCAACTTATCTGTGTAATACAAACAAAAAATAACCTTGCAACCTGTTTGATATTTGCTTTATCTTAGTGGTTCGAATTGAATTCACAGAATTTTTGCTGTATGCATGCATTATATCCCTATGCTATTGTTCTCAAAACTGTAAAAGAAAATAATTCTGCCATAGTACCAAGAACTTTTTTATTTCCATGAGAAAGTTATCACAAGAGGTCCTTTGTTCCTTATAAAAAAGATAATAAAGATACACAAATAACTAATTGCACATAAAAAAATCTGTGGTCTGAAAAGCACTCATGAACCTTATAACACTATAAAAGTTATTTTATTACTCTATCACTACATATTTTTATATTTTGCAGATTAATTTATAAATGGAGCAGAATGTTTTAATAAACTGAAGCTGATATTATCAATACTTCTAATAGAGTAATAATTGTAAAAATTCATAAGAATTTTAGGTCCCAGTTTAGGTTGTCCTAATATATGGATTGTTGTTCTAATTTTTACAGTTTATAACTTTACTCAGAGGAATTAAAACTTTTCAAAAATTTCAGAAGACATCAAGTTGACAGCTGTTCTAGGTAGTTTCATGGTCCATTGAAAGCATGTGGTAAGAATGAGCTGAGAAGTTTAATGCATCCATTTGACACTGAATTTTCAACCTCTACACAACCAATTCTTAACTGATTGAAGATTAAGCTAATATAAAAAGAGATTAATATTCATAGCATAGAAAGAACATGCTTAATGTTCAGAAGACTACAGTCATTCATTCAATAAGCACTAGTGGTATATTTTAAGCATCAAACAATGTGAAACAATGTCTAATGTACTAGTAATGTATTGAATTAGGAATAATTGTCTAGCTAAATTATTTTTTTGTAATAAGACATACAATAATTTAAATCAGAACCGAGACTATTGTGTGGTGCTTGTCTTTATTGCTGTAGTGCTCACTGGATATTTAATTTGATATTTCTTTCTTTATTGTTGTGGTGTTTCAATTACCTTTTTCATGTCCTCTCTCAAACTGAGGTTGAAAGCCTCTAGAAGGACTCTGCCCATTTTCAGCATATTTGACTTTTTTTTTTCTTATTTTGTACCCCATTCTATTGCTTTTTTTTTCCTTCAAACAAAACCACATAACTCAATTTATCTAGCGCCGCCTCTTAAATAGAGGGGGAAACAAGGGAGGGTACCAGGACCAAACAGATATATGATCACTAATAGCAAACTAGACAAAGAGAGAACCAGCTGCTCTAGCAGCCTGGGGGTTGATGGTGGGGTATATGGGTTGCAGAAAGGGAACTGGGATGGGGGGAGGACAAATTTGGTGACGGGTATTCCCCTGATTTAATGCTAATATGTACCTTAAATACTACTGTGAAAGATATGTAAGACATTATGATCAAAAATAAATAAATGTTATGAGGGCTAAAATTCAAAAAAATTTAGGAGGATTCAGATGCAATAGCTCATACAATGCCCATGCTGTGATCTATATATTTGGTTCTGAACCAATTCTACATTTCAGCAAGTATACAAAAATAAAAATATAATCCTATAACTTATGTTTTCAAAACACAGAAAGATAAGTTGACTATATTTTAATAAAATACACTAAGACTTAGAACAATTTGCTAAGTTTGTCATAAATATCACTTATTCACTTAATACTGATTTTTTCCCCAGTAGATAGATCAGAAAAAGCGAAATAACAAAAATAGATTGCAGTGTTCTTTTTTCCTATGTTATATGGCATTGTTTTCTGATAGCAAATGACTTAGTCTATACTAGAAAAACTATTGCTTTTATAAACAGCACAATCATATTATACATATTAAGCCTGCCATCTGGAGAACTTAACATTTGTCAACTAAGTAAAACAACAGATATATTTTTGTTTGAAAACTCTGATAGAGTCCAAAAAACATGCCTCCTATATCACTACCAGAAAAGCAATGTCTAAGCAGCTTTTGGTTGGGAAATAGCAAATTTTTGTATATCTAGATTTCTTTTTTTTACTTTGTAAATTCAAAAAATGTCAAATTCTATTTTAGTACTTCTGTCTTTAATGTGCCCAGGCCCCTAGACCACCCAGTAAATTACTGAATTAACAATATAATTACTGCTCTAAAGATTCATCATTAAGCAGACAATTAACGAGTCTGAAAGCATAAACATGCATATAGTTTCAGAGACCAGAAGTCTTGACCTCTGGTGTCTTCCCTGTCCCCTTTCCCTGCCTTCTTTTCTTCCCCCATATTGCCAAAGGCACCAGTCAAGGTTTCAGGGAACTCTGTTTCTTTGACTATAATAAGCAGACACATTGAATGTCAATCAAATGTCTGAAACTGTAGGTTATATCTTTCATAAAATTCAATTTCATAAGGATAGAAGATGGAATGACAGTCTCACTTACTTTCATTGCTAAAGGCCAATCAAGAGTTGAAATGAAAGCAAGAATGTTATCAAGATCACAACCATGTACTGGCAGTCACTGTGGCAGAGGGTTAGATTAGAAATTGTAACTAGGAATATAAAAAGAACCATTTTAGATGACTGCAGGAACATTTTAGAATTTGTCAGGACGTATTCTGTTATGGCTTGGTAAATGCCAAGTCTTCTGTGCCCTTTCAAGTAACCATGTTATTGAATTTAACAGAGATATGGAGATTCTATTCTGAAAAGGGGGTAATCATAACATTTGTTTTTCTGTTGACAAGTTTTTGTGGTTGTCTGTGTGTGAAAATAATAAAACATAATATTCTCTATTGGCCTAGAAGTTCTACTAGAGACTCCATTAATGTAGCATAGATAAATGGTATAAGCTTAAAATGATAAATTCTGTCAAACCATGAAATACATTTAGTACTTTAAACTTTAAAACTCAAGGCATTACAAGAATTTCTAAATCATTGAAAAAAGTTTCTGTATTGGTATAGACACATATTGCATACATAACTATTTGCAGCACTGCTCTAAATATTCACAGATATAAACTTATTTAATGAGGAACAAATACTAAGAAATTCTAAAAAGTTGACTTGGAACATTTATATGAATGCTAACTTGTAGAGATGGTTTGCTTGTTTAGAGTTAAAGCACACCTTCTTGGTGATATTAATGTACAGTATAAATAATGCATGCATATATAAAATACTGTATGAATATTTTGCAGGTATTGTAGTTTAAAATGTATGTTTAGGCATCCATATATCATTTTCAGTATTTTTTCTTTGTTTTGTGATTTTAACATACCATTTCTTTATTTTCAGGATTCATTAAAAAAATACCACCACACAAAATGGTACATAACTATAAGTTTCTAGTACTGTCTTTTATTCCATCAATTATGACATTTAGTATTGAAACACATTGCAAAAATATTATCACTTATTATTACCAGGCTTTGTGAAGTTTACTTCCATAAACGGTATAGAATAAACAAGAGAAGTACTCTCGTAAGAAACCTGGAGAGAAACGTGATATGTTGAATAACATTGAATGGTCCAGTTATCTTACAAATACATGTTCAGAAGCATAAGAACTATGTTACGAAAAAGCCTACTCCCCTCGTGATTAACATAAACTATCAAACGTTCATTAAAACTTATTAAAAATAACAAGTTTATAAGACCACTCCTACAAGCTTTGCTTTGAGTAACTAAATTCCATAGTTAACATATAAATTTTGCCTGCTATGGTCTGTTCCCATGACTCAGGTGAGATATTTATACAGTAGTTTTAAACAAATGTGTAATATGTCTTTAATACCTTGAAAGGAGTCTTGAATATTTCAAATGAACTACATGATTGGGGGAAAGATAGGCCAAGTAATAATATTGCAATGACAAGATTTTTATCTAAATTCATATGCTTATGGGTCAGATGGTTCCAAGGCAAGTTCCTTACCTGTTGTATATGTTGTAGTTCTCTGACTCTTTAGATTATATTCTCAATAGTATAGAAGGTAAACAATTAAAAACTACATTTAGATACTATATCTACTAAAGATTCTATCAAATGTTAAGCTATATAAGTTGTACATTTGTTAAGTAGTTTTAATATGGTGATCATTACACATAGTATATTTATTTCAAATACCATTACACATGTTATATGTATATAATATATAATATATATATTATATATATATAATTTATATTTATATAAAATTCTTAAACCACATTACAAATTTATTTGCCAATAATACCTCTGTAAATCTGTGAAATTTTAAATAGAAGAGAATTTTTCAACATTAAAAACTTACAAAACGATGTTGCATTTTATTATTCAGCAACTGTTCTCAAAAGGAATCAATCTCTTTCAGAGGCTACAAGGTAGAGTTCATTTTAACACTAAACTCTATGAATGAGATTTAGTAATATAGGAGTTTTTATAGCTATTTTTATATAGTAATTTCAGCAGAGATAAATGAAGACTGGAATAAGTATAGATTTTTATATTACATTTTTAATTAGAAAAATAACTTATGGATGTCCTTACAAATGCAACTAATATTTAGAAATATATATGTATAAAAAACAAATAATCTTTTATCTAGAAAATTGAGGTTTATTGTCCAACTATGACCCATCATTGACAACCTTGTCAAAGGACAATTTTACAGTCTAACTTGAATAAGAAATCTTTACACTGAACCTTTGCAGAAGAAAAGGTATGGATGAATAAAGAAATAACTGTTGAGGTATCTGAAGATTAGAGCCTACGGATTTAGTTCCAGAAAGGTCAGTTTCAGTAAACTAATAATAAAAGTAAATTTTTTACAAATATAAATCTACTTCTCTAGTATTTTATAAATTATGACTCTAATTCTACTAAACACATTAATTGAATTGCTTAAAATTAAAAAGAAACATTTATCTGTGAAACTGTGATGTTGTCAACACTTGTAAGATAGGAAAATTAAATGCATTAGAACTCAGAACTTGTTGAGAGGAATATTTAGAGGTAACTAGGTCCTGTTATTGAGCAATTTTTTTCATGTACAAAGAATACAGATTTGTTGTTCCAGATATGTCTTAATATTCTTGAAAATATATACTATAGCTACTTCAGAATGTCATGTTTCATTGGTGCATATTATGAATGGTAAACCTACCTATCATGAGCTCTTAGATAAAATATAACAAGCTGACCCTCTTACTTGAATTCTATCATTGACTGAGTAATATTGTACAGATATAAAGAGGGACATGACTAAGAGTAACGTGTCTTAAAGAACCATGGAGGACATGCAACATTTGTTAAGCTGGCAGATGGTGTTGTCACCTATTATTATAAACAAATGAAAAAACAAACAAGAATTGCTGGCTAGATGATATGATTTATATACCAGCTGTGTAGATGACCTTTCTTCAGTGCTAGTTTGACAAAAGATTAGGAATTAACTATAAGAAGATTATTTTTCATGCCAAGAAATAAAAATATGTAACATTTATGAATATAATCATATTTTAACTGAGTCTATAGGATGCCACTTAATCAAGAAATAGTTGTACTAAATTAAATCCATAAGGACAGCAAATGAACAAGCAATACTACTTTTAAAAATATTCTCAGCTTTATTTTATCAAATGATATTTTTATATGTGGCATATGGTGTTTCAGTTCTACCTTAATTTTCTGAATTTATGTCAGACCTAAAACCATTTGTTGCACATTATATATAGCTTTAATAAGGCTAGCAAATTCAAAATCTATTAATGGAGTGATAGAAAATAAGTTGCTTTTTTAATAATTAATGTATGACAGAGATTATATATAGTGGTTTAGATGAGAACATATAAGGACCAAAGCAATAGAACAGTGGGTAGTGTACTTTGTTTGCAAGCAGCTAACCTGGGTTCAAACCTTGGCATCTTTTGGTTCTCAGAAGCCTGCCAAGAGTGATTAATGTAAAAGGAGCCAGGTGTTTACCCTGACCAAAGTCAGGTGTGGTGCAATAGCAAACAACAACAAAAACAAACAAAATAGATGAGAATGTATGAAATGCAGTGGCTAGTCATCTATTTATTTAAGTAAATGTAACTAGAAAACTTAGCATGCATATCTATAAAATCGCTTAAATATTTTGACACTTTTATAGGGTCTTCACAATATTTGAATGATATTTTAATGATAAAAAAAACTTTTCAGTGGCCATAATTATAATACAGTAGGTAAGGCAGTTGCTGAGCACATGGTTTACCACAGTTTGATCCCTGGCATCCCATATGGTCCTCCAACCCCGCCAGAAGTGATTTCTGAGCACAGAAGTGACTTCTGGAGTAACCTCGAACACCATTGGATGTGGCCCAGACAGGTTTTTTTTTTAGAGATTTCTACCTATCATGCACTCTATATTAATAACTAAATTCATACAACACCCTTTCATAGAATAAAAGAAAGCATGCAGTAGCTGAGCAACCTGTACATTATTATAAAGATCATAAATACAATGCAGAGTATCTGGATCATGGTTTCACATTTCTAGCCATAACACTTTCTTATAAATTAACATCTTATAGATTATAATTAATTTACCTGGATTTCCATCCTTTGTTAATTTTCTTTATAATACACCTTCCATATAACCACCCCAATGTCCTTTCTAAAGTATAGTTCTAATCTGTTATTTCTTTTCAAGTTTCCATTTATTTCTAGAATATCCATGCATGACAGCCATTCTTTTTTTTCTTTTTAAATAATATTTTCACTTAAGCACTATAATTACAAACATGATGGTGGTTGGTTTCAATCATAAAAAGAACATCCCCTTTTATCTTATCTGTCATTTAACTGTTTTATGAATGTCACATCTCACTTACTCAATAAACTCACGAACACTGTCTAACTTGGATCCTGAGAATTCAATATTTAATACATGCAATATTTACAATATTTACATACAATATTTAATTTCTTTGTAGTTTCTATGTAAGAGTACATCGCCTACAACAAATTTCCTCCTTATACAGAAGAAAAGCATTCACTCTTTAAGGGCTTCCTAATCCCTGTGGGAGACTGCCTAGGAAAACCCCAGCGAATTTTATCCCATCAAGGTTCGCTGACCAGGAAACGGAGAAGCAGGGAGTAGTTCAGCCTCTCAGCTTTGCTATGCAAACTCACACATCTCCTAGTGGACTCACGCATCTCCTAGTCCATGAACCCTACCATGACACGCAGTAAAAGCCACACTACAAGCGTGTCCATGGGGAAATAATGCAAGACAACAGCATGCATAGAAAATGAAGATGGCAGCTCTGATGACCCAGAGAGTACCAACCACATAGTTAACTGCTCAGAAAAGGAGTTTAGAGTAGAAATATGGAAATTGATCATAGAAGAAAGAATAGATCAAGCTGAAGAGAATACAAAGAAAAAAATCAGAACTGAAATTAAAGGACTAAAAAACTAAGTATATGAAATTAAAAACTCAACGGAAAGCCTCTCCACAGAGTAACAGCAGCTGAGGACAGAATCAGCGAGCTGGAAGATGAGATGCAGAACAACTCTCCATACTGCAGAAGAGACTGGAAAAGAACCTTAAAGCATTCACTTTTTAAGACACTGATGGAATTTTCTTAGTCACATTTTGTAGAGAAATTATTACTCATTCACTGTGCTATCTGTTATACTGTCCCACTGCCTTATCATAATGAATTTTTGTTTTATTCTTCTCACAAGACTTTGAAAACTCCTCCAATAGAGAATGGGATGTGAGTTAATCTTAGGTTCATGCTATCTGGCAAATATTTAGCCCTCAAAACTTTATTAGATGTCTGATTTCCATATGATAAACATTTACTAGTCCATATCAGCAGACAGGTTAGCAGTTTAGTTTAATACACATTTAGGGGTCTGGGAAGACTTTTTTAGGGCTGACGTGCATATATTGTATGCAGGAATTTCCAGTTTATTTACTGCACTTATATTTCCCTGGACAACACAGAGATTAAAACACTAACAACAAACTAGGAGTAGTAACTTAGAACTGCTGGGTGTGACCAAACACAGGAGTATAACCAAATACACACCCACAAACACACATATGGAAGCAAGAAATATAGTTAATGCATTTTTTTAGCATTCAGAGATATGAATTCAACTCCCAACACACAGTGTCACCCAGATATGGCCAAAGCAATCCCTGACCTAAGAACCAGGAGTAGCCTCTAAGAACTATGAGGGTTTCCCCAAACTACAATTATATAACAATAATACTAACAATAATTATAAGGGCACATAGAGAGCACAAGGTGTTTGCCTTGCATGTGGCTGACCTCATTTTAATTCCCAACACCGTATATGATTCTTCAAACATTACCAAGGGTCACTGATCTCTGCTCAGCAGATGGTGGCCTTTCTACTATCCTTGTTGTATCCCCATTATGAACTCTAAAATCAGATATTGTGGTATGATTATCTTCTAAAGGTGTGGCAGAGCTCTATGGGTACATTCAAAGTTAATTATGAGACCATTTACCAGCACAACTACAGATGTTAGGTGAAAAAAAAAAGCCCGGACGGAGTACAAAAAAAATCATAGAAATTCAGTAATTTTGCCTTCCCTCGTTCACTTGCCATTAAATGTTGGCTGCCAATGAAATCAAATGTTTTCTATTAGTGCAGCAGATTATCCACCTTCTGTTCATTAGTACAGTCAGATAGGTTGATACTTAGGTTTATTTCATCACAGTGGGATTTTTTAAGCAATTGAAGTTTTAGTTGAAGTACTTCATTCCCAATAATCCAATATGAAAAATGGTTAGTGAATTAAAAAATTAGGAATTTGGAAATTTATCAGTTAATGATGTCTACAAAGATGTAAACATGCTAAGCTTCTCTTCATAAAAATGAAAGAGAGAGGAGAGAGTAAAAAAAAAAGAAACAAATCCATATAGGACCATAGATTTATTTGGTTATTTTCCTATCTAACGTATCTGTAAAATATAGTTTTGACATGAGGTTTTATCAGAGACATGAATTGTCACAATCCTGTAATGGACTCCATATATTTTACCTAACTGTCAATGATCTAGAGACCTGCACATCTAAGTGTTCCTTAATGACTTCTGAAACTTGAATTTCTTGAGGGCAAAACTTCCCCATCAGGATATTATGCGAGGCACCGAGAACTACAGCGCACAGATTTTTCCCTTGGCACAAATTACTGACTGTTGAGTGAATACAATTACAAATGCAAAAGTTAGAATTTCACTGCACCAAATTTTTAGACTGCAGTAAACTAAATGAAAAACTTACAGAATTAGAATTCAATGGGTCTTGAGAACATTACATTTTTCTAAAATAGCTCATAAATTAAAGAATTTCTACTTGGTCTTCTTCCTTTACAGCCTATTTCAGGACAAAAGTCAAAGTAATACTCTTAAAATATACTCTGATCATTTTACTATTTTGCTCAAAATGACCATTCTTTTCCAGCACACAGAAAAAGCTAACCCCTGTAAATGGCTTGAGCCCCACTATTATCTTCATCCTCACCCACTTATGACCTGTTTGACATTATCTTCTGCAACTCAACTTGCCCTGATTCTACTGCAAATACTTTTTTTTTTTTTTTTTTTTTGGTTTTTGGGCCACACCGGGCATTGCTCAGCGGTTACTCCTGGCTTTCTGCTCAGAAATAGCTCCTGGCAAGCACGGGGGACCATATGGGACACCGGGATTCGAACCAACCACCTTTGGTCCTGGATCGGCTGCTTGCAAGGCAAATGCCGCTGTGCTATCTCTCCAGGCCCTGCAAAGACTTTTTTTTAATGCTTGAACACAGCAGTCTGTTTGCTTGTTTATTCATTTGTTGTTGTGTTTTTTTTTTTTTTTAGTGATAGTGCTTTTATACCTTCTCTCTTCTCTTCAGAGAAAATTCTTTCCCTGGATATTCACATGATACATTCTCCTATTTACCTCAATTATGTACTTCTAAATTCATTTCTTTTTAAGTTATTTCCAGTTACTCCATTTAAATATAAAACTCCTTGATTCTATACTTCCTATTTCTGCTTTTTTTTTTTTGATCCTTAGCACATAGCATTGTTTACTATATTCTGTATGTTACTTGTTCATTTCCTCTCTTTTCCCAGTAGGAAAATATTTTCGTCTTTGGTTTTCTAGAAATTATTGTTATAATAAAGATGCCTAATACATTTTGTAAAAGAATAAATTGTATGAATTATGACAAAAATATTTTAATGATGAATAATAAAGTTATGAAACTTTCCTCCTTGCTCTATCATGATTTATATGTGCTGTTATAACTCTAACTAGCTGTATAATAATTACTAATCACTTAAATCACTATATACAACAAATTATTCCTAATGAAAATCAATAGAGAGATTTAATCATTAAATTCATCTATCTTTATCTTATATTTCTCTTGAAGACAGAATTGACTTTGCATAAGGATATGTTATTTACAGATTGGCCCAGGAAACATTATTTTTTGTTTATGTAAGCTGCAGAAATTTCAAAGAAAGAATAAATAAGGGTCTAGAGATAGTAGTCCATTTCAAGCATGGGGTATATGCAGGTAAGATCTACCTGAACAGTCTTTCATGTATCACTACCCTATAAAGGTGAAAAGCAGACTCATTTAGACTCAGATTTTCTTTATACTCTCTACCTATTATCATCGATAATAAAGACAGTATTAGTTGTAGCAACAGTGGCAACGATTTAGTGTACACTGTTTAAATCTTTGAGTAATAAGCATTTTAAGACACTTTGAGTTATTGTTTCCTAAAAATAGTTTTCTCTTTTAACACCTCCTCTGCCATTATCTGGTAGTGTCGTTTCATCATTGTCTCAGGGAGATGTCTGAAAGAGACAATGTTAGAAATAGCCATTGAATTACTTGAATTTATGCCTTAAAGTTTAAGTCCTTGTTCATCCATGGATTTTGTAAGCCTCAACATTTCTGTATCCTCCAGAAATATATATAATACTAACAAAGATGAGGGAAAATTTTCACTCAGGTTATACGAAGTCACAGAATATGAGAAATCTAAACAGAGACTAGAAAATATGTGAGACAAAGAGCAAAAATGACAGCTAAGGATTTCTAAGTTGATGATAACACAAGCTAGGAAAAAAATCAGTAAAGAATAAACAGACTTGAAGAGACTAAAAATATGATTGATGGTCATTGTGAAGATCATAGTTAGGTAAAGAGATGACTTCTTGGTTAGTGGCAATCTTTTCTTTTTATATTACTACCTTCCCGTGCCCATTATTCCAACCTACAGTGGTACGTTTTTTACAGCATACACAAGAAGAATCAATAGTCATAACCTGGATAAGGACAGATATTAATTCTAATATTGCAAAGTATTTTAGAAAAATTGAGAATATATAAATAAGCAAATAATTCTAATACCATAATAAAAACAATGTGAAAAATTGCTAACTTTTCTCAGAATAACTTGGTGTTATAAAATTACATCTAAAATTGTTCAAAATGCATACAGAGAAGTGTTCAAATAAACAATGTTAAAGTTCCAATTAGTAAAAAATTAAGTTTGAAAATAAATTTTAATAATGTTGTTATTTTGTTTTGTTTCTAGAATATATCCTTGTCCACCCAAAATCACTATCTGCTAATTGTGCCACTTTCATTTCCTCTGTGAAACAACCATCTGTAGGGAATATCATCATTCCTCTTTGTGTGAAACTAAGAAAAATGGTGACCAGTGAAGATAATAAATTGCTTGCAAGTTTAAATGGTTCCAAATTTATGACTTCATATTAAAGAATATTATACAATTTGATTTACTATTTTGCTTTATTTATTCCTGAATATACTAAAGTAAACTGGTCTCATAAAGTCTTCTAAAAAATTATGAATTTAAATTATGTTTACATTTACTAATGATCTCATATGCATAAGAAGGAAAGAAAAAAGAAAGGAGAATGAAAGAAAGAAAGGAAAATGAAAGGAAAGAAGGAAAATGAAAGAAACAGAAAGACTGGAAGGAAGAAGGGAAGAAAGAAAGAAGATCCCCTTTGTAATACAAGTTCGGATACATTTTCATAGAACAAGATACATTCACATAATGGAAATATATAAGCATATGGATTTGGATTAGAACATGCTCCTGTTCTAATACTGCTTTGCAATTTAATAACTTTGCCATTTAATGACTTAAAACTTCATAAAGAAATCAAAGAAACTATTTTATTGACAAATAATTAAGCAAGCAATATATCAGGTGTATAGATAGTAGCATAGGCAGCAATTAATTTTAAAGAATGTTCTAGTTTGTGTGGGAATGGTGGTTGGACTATACCTAGCAGTATTCAGAAGTTATTTCTGACCTTTTGCTCAGGAGAGGCCCCTTGTATTCAGGGACCTCAGCATCATATGCAATGCAGAGGTTGGTCTAAGTATTTGCATGTAATGCAAGTACCTTACCTTCTATACTTCACTCTCCTATCCTATGAGCAAGAGTTTGGGAATATTTAGAAATTGACTTAAACTAATATCTAAGAAACCAGAATTGAATCTTTAGGACTTACTCAAAATATAGTTTTCCACAATCATATTTCAACATTTCTTCATAAATGGTTCAGGAAATATTTTAAAAGAACACTAAACTTGTCTAAGTTATAGTTATGAATAATCTAATTAAATATATATACAGTAAGAAAATAATTTATTGTTCTGAAAATGTGAGATGAATAAATCAACTCTAATTTGTTTTTTATGTATGTATTTCATGTTATATATGTGCTATATATAAAAAAATCAATACTCTAATCCATAAGAACTGTAAGAAGTTTGAGCACCTTAGTGCCTGAAGCAAATTTTATGTCAGAAGTCTAAAACCTGGTTATATTAATTAGGGTTCTTGTCAATGGACCATTTTCAAAAAAAACATGCAAAAGTGACTGAGGTTTGAGGATAGGGATTCATAGAACATATTTTATTCTTTGGTTACTTGTGGCATAATGCAAGTGATCCAAAGTATTAGTACAAAATTCCCTGATCATTTCCTTTCAAAAATTCTGAAACAAGAGTGAATTTCTGATGACCAATTTTATCAGTGATATGGAATTTGACCTTCTAAAAATGAATTTAATTCAGTAATACAGTTAAAGGGAAAGATATTGGTGGTCTGACATAAGATTATTATTTCTCACTTCAAGATATTAAGATATTATTTCTCATTTTTATGTTGCTGTTGCTTCTCATCTAATATTTGTTGTCAGTCAATTAATTGACTGAAAAACTGTTTATATTAGAGGAGAAAAACTATGAAAAATGTGAAGATGTATTCGATCTTCTTGTTAAAGCCACACATATATTTTATTTGCTAATGTGTATTGTTTACCAGGAACTTGCTAAACCTCTGTATGGTTTAGTACATAAATATATTTTACAGACAGGTGAACTAAGCAGTTTTAAATAAATTTCATGAGACTTGAAATTAGAGAAGAGATATGAAAGCAAGATTGTTGTTAATTGCATTAATCTATTGGGAAAAATGTGATTGTCATTGTTAAATTTTAGGACTTTTTTCCTCCATTTTTATTTTTCTGGACACAGACATTTAATGGTAGAAATGACTGTTCATTAACATCAGGTTCCCACGTAATGCTTGAGATTCTGGAATGGCAGAATTGCTTAGTATTTAAAACAGACCTGAGTGCTCCACTTTCATAAACAACAGAATAAATTATACATAACATGTATAAGCATGGAAACTTTACATGTCTATATGACATTTCACCAAAATAATGTGACAGAGAATCACCATTCATTGCCACTGCAATTTTTTAGAAAAATAAATATGTGACCGTATCTTGTGGTTAAAGATCTTTTAAATAGTTTGTTGTGAATTATTATGTTGTCTTCAAATATTTTGCCCACATGTTGATCACAGATTCCAAGGATAAAAGTTTCCTTTTTAACATTTGATTTCCTAAAATGAGACTTAAGCTAATACCAGCATTAATTACCTTTGTAAAAAGCTGATTAAATTAGATACACAAAATGTACTTTGCATTCTCTATCCATTTGTTTCAATATAGAATGTTTTGCAAAGAAAAAGGATGTTGTTTATTTATAATGCTTAGAAGTTTTTAAAAGCAACTGACATAGGACAAATTATATTCAGATATTACCACTGTGAGCCTGTAACTTGGACAAATAAGGTAAAAATAACAGAAAAATATAGAATTACAGTGATGGAGTGGTAGCACAGCAGGTAGGGCATTTGCCTTGCACACTGCCAACCCAAGACTGACCTAGATTAGATCCCCGACATCCATATATCACCTGGCCTACCAAAAGTGATTTCTGGGTGCAGAGCCAGGGTTAACCTTGAGTACCGCTGTGCCATATATAAATAGAATTTCCAGTCCAAAGGACAACTAAGACTATATTTCAACGGAAGTGTCCCCTAATGAAGAATCTTATAATATGGTATAGTAATGGTTTCCATTATAGATTGAGCAAAGACATGTTCACGTGCTTATTTGTATGATAATGAGCAAGAGTAAAATACACACACACACACACACACACACACACATATATATATATATATATATATATATATATATGTCAGAGCCAATGACTTACTACATGTGAGATAAAATAATTTTCACAAATTCTCTTTTACTGAGGTTTTTTTGAGGGGGCATATTTTCATTACAATTTAGCTGTAACAAGCAATGTAAAGTGCATTATTTTGTGTTTGTCAATCAGGCATTGTTAAGGGTGGGTGTGAAACTGGAAAATGGTGAGATTATACAGTGGTGGTAGGGATGCTGTTGGAACATTGAAGCTAAAAGCAACTGTGTGATGAACAACTTAGCAAACCAAGGTACTTAAAGTAATAATTTTTAATATACATTTTAGATCACCAACAGTAACACTCTTTTATTTAGTATTAATAAATACTTTCTTGTTTTCTCTTTATATAGACAAAATAATATAGAAGCGTTCCTTCATTTGTTCCTTGACTGATTGCATGAAAATGCAGCATCTTCTGGAAGACAGAAGGATCATTTATTTATTCAGCAGCTTTACTACCTTCAAAATATCAGCATGAATTAACATGCATATCATTTTTACAGAGTGAGGATGTTGACAACCACTTTGCCTTCCTTCCTAGGATCACACTGTTCAAACAAATGTTTGAAATTAAACAAGCATTCTTTATTCTTAGCCAAATATGGAAAAATCACAAATCCTGGTATATGAGTTCATAAACATTGTGCCATTTTCCAAATATACCAATGTGAAATGGCTGTCATAAATCCAAACACTCAGCTGTACACAAGATGGGTGCAAGCACTTTATAGCACCATGCCTTCTTGCATTTTATCACAGCACTAAAATATGCAGTTCCGTTCCCAGCAAAAGTACTATTATGGGCTTTATAAAGAAATGAGCCACAATATTGCCTGAACATTTATTACCCTGGAGGAAAATAGAAGGATGTAATTGACCAGGAATATCTGTTTCAACAAGTGGTCTCCACTAATTCACTATCAGAGCCAAAGATTCTAATTCATGACCTCACCTCAGTTTCAAGAGAATTCTGTTCTGTGTACAGAATTGCCATGGTACTCACTCGTAAGCCTATAAAGCATTATAAATAGCACAATAAATAGAGGTAACTACATTAAAGCAATAAGTTGGGTGTTAATGAGGAAATGAGGCATATGTTAACACTGCATTTTTGCAAAATCATATCACTATGTGCCTTCAATCTTTATAATACTAATATTTATTTTTAAGGGAAAAAAAGCATCTTGCAAGGGAAAATGCTTTAATTAAAATTGTAGTATCCTTTTAATGATGAAGGTCAGAAGACTTCCAAGGACTATAAAAAGTCTTGTTCAAAATTATTACCTTGGGTTGCATCATACTTATATTTGTCATCGCCTCCCAGTTTTTGAAAATAGTCATTATTTTGGTTTTCACATTGAAACAGATTTTATAAAAACCTACCACACAAGAAAAGAAAGAAGTTCAAATCAATATATACAGTGTTGCTACACTCTCTAGTCCCTTAAAATAAATTAAGAAAGCAATTTACTATTTCCTAAAAGTAGTCTCTTTGTAAACCCAAGTTCAATATTTGGCAGATGTTAGTCTCATAGGGATATGATCTAACATAATCTATATATAACAAAATAAAAGTGAGAATGTGCTAGGCTGGTAAAATTACTTCAATTCAAAGTAGAACACTTAATGACAGGTGCACATGATCAACAAATATAAAGGACAAGGAGATACAGAAAGAAATGATTATTTTAGACTCACAGAGTACATTAACACCTTTTAGAAGTAAAGAGATATGCTTTTATAGTTTTACAAATAGTTTCCATGGATCATCTCACAAAAAGTATAATAGGTGCTATTAAGAAGGAGGGAGGATTAGTTGCTTTGTTACAGATATAATCATTTTGAACACACATACATATAGATAAGCACTTCACCCAAAATTTAAGTTGAGTATTAATCAAATCAGCCTCCAACCAAAGGAACTCTAAATATACTGATATGAAATTTGAAAATATTTTGTTGGAGGTCACTATAAAATAAAATTCCTTACAATTTTCTTGTTAATAATTCCTTCATTTGGGGAAATAATTATTTCCACAAATTTTCCTATGTGGAAACTAGTGAATCAAGAACTAATTAGAATTAGAATATGAGGCTGGGGCCGGAGCTATGGTGCAGTGATAGAGCATTTGCCTTGAATGACCTAGAATGGATCTCGGCATGATCCCCTAGCGTCCCATATAGTTCCCCAAGCCAGGAGCGATTTCTGATTGCATAGACAGGAGTAACCCCTGAGCATCACTGGGAGTGGCCCGAAAAAATAGTAAAACAATATTGGGCGAGAATGAATGTCTGGATGCACGTAGACAAAACCATGTGCCCTGTCCATGGCATATAACAGGAGAGACAAGTATGTATCTCCTAGTTTTTCTGTGGCCCATCTGCCTTCATTTTATACATTTGAATGATTTTTTTTATAATTATCCATATGGTCCTAAGAAGAAAAATATTATTCTCACCACTAAAACTTTCATGAATATATTTTTAGTTGTGACTAGGGTATGTAAGTTTAGGTTTTGGTTTAGGTTTAGTTTAAGTTACTATACTATGGTATAGAAGTTTAGGTTTTGCTAAACACAAAATACATGTCTGTATATATTTTCCTTCAGTGGGGCACATCAAGCTATGCTCAGAGCTTACTCCAGTGTCTGCACTTATGGATCACTTGAGATCCATATTGGTAATAGGGATATGAAATGCATACATTTTAAATAAAAATATCTTTTGAGGAGATGAAGAGAAAGTTCTTTGGGCTGAAGTTCATGCTTTGCTTCCAGAAGTCCCTAAATTAATACTCAAGCCAGATTGGTTTCCCAAAATAGCTCTGAGAACGGAGCAGGGCATAAATTCCAAACATCATAATGTATAGCCCCCAAACAAGCAAAATATAGCATGATTAAAAATAGAATACAAGCAATAATTCACAAATCTCTCATGTCCTGGCCCTCACTCTACTTTCTATATTACCGCATCTTCCTGCTTCACATAACAGCAGTTTTGTAGTGTTAGTTCTATTGACTTTCCAAATTGTTATTACATAGTTATTATCAACTATATTTGTATAACCCAGCAAAATATTTTCATTTAAGCGTTTACTGTATATTGTGAAATAATTTATAGATTATATATTCTGTAATTTGCTCTCTTATCTCAAATTTATGTCTCTAATGTTGGTCAAATCAATGTTTTATAGTTTTATATCAATTTTCAGCGATTATTTTTTTATATTTTCTTGGGTTTTTTTGAATCACACTCAACTGTACTCAAAGCTTACTCCTGAGTTTGTACTAAGGGCTTACTCTTGGCCTTGCACTCAGGGTTTATTTCTGATTGTTTAGGGTTCCATTCATGGAAATACCAAAGATCAAACACGTGGTTAGCCATGTGCAAGACAAGTGACTTACTAAACTTGATATTTTATCTCTCCTGCCTCCTTTCCACTTATTTTTTTATTTAAATAGTAATCATTATGACAATTCAATATTTTCCTGATTATGTAATTCTGGGTTCATAGTTACTATTTCTTGACAGATTGAAAGTATTATTTCTTTGTATTCTTATTTTAAAAAAGTACTTATTGAAAAGTCTAACAAGAATCAAATTACTACTACTTTTATGTGACATGAGTTTTTTTTTTCTGGATATTTCTGTGATATTTTGTATTGGGTTTCAACATGCTTAGTTTTGTATATATTTAAATTTATTTTACTAAGTTTTTGTAGGATTAATAAATTTCAGGAGCCTTTCAGAAACTTGATTATTTATCTACTTAGTGCTTCACAAATTGTGAATAGTCATAATGCAAAACAAACTTGGCCATAACAAAAATTTGAAATTTTTTATCTTTTTAAGTTTTTAGGTTTTGTTCTGCATGACTGCATAATATATTTTTATGGATACATTTTATAATCTTTAACCAGCTGCACTAACTTTTAAACATCAATCATGTATTTATTCAATTTGATTATCCCCAGTCTGGTTTGTATGGTTTCCCATTCTTGTTAAGTAAATTTATTTATTTATTTATTTATTTATTTATTATTATTATTTTTTGGTTTTTGGGCCACACCCGGCGGTGCTCAGAGGTTACTCCTGGCTGTCTGCTTAGAAATAGCTCCTGGCAGGCACGGGGGACCATATGGGACACCGGGATTTGAACCAACCACCTTTGGTCCTGGATCGGCTGCTTGCAAGGCAAACATCGCTGTGCTATCTCTCCGGGCCCAAGTAAATTTATTTCATATTTTATTACTTCTTATACCAAAAATCACCAAAGTCAGCTTCTTGTTTGCTGCTCCTGAACATCTCAGTTATGTTGTCTTGTTTACTTGACATTTTCTACAAATTTCTCTCATTTCTTATACAGAGCTGCATAATTTTATTTTGAAACTTGGGTGAAGTTGAGAACCTTCCAAAAGAATTGTTCTTTGTTGTGGTATTTGGCTGAGGCAATTACAAACCAAAGACAACTATAAATTAAATTCTCTTCTATAATTTATCCTTTCATTATATAAAAAAGATATAAAGTTTCTATTAATACTAAATACCTAATAACATAGTGTTTATCAATCTCAAAGTACACCTATTCTACTTATCCTGAATTGGAGTAAGAATGTTTGTGTCTTTCTTTAAGATAAGATTTGCTCCTCATTCTAGGGATTATCTCGGTTTCTTTTTCTTTCTCCTTCCTTCCTTCCTTCCTTCCTTCCTTCCTTCCTTCCTTCCTTCCTTCCTTCCTTCCTTCCTTCCTTCCTTCCTTCCTTCCTTCCTTCCTTCCTTCCTTCCTTCCTTCCTTCCTTCCTTCCTCCCTCCCTCCCTCCCTCCCTCCCTCCCTCCCTCCCTCCCTCCCTCCCTCCCTCCCTCCCTCCCTCCCTTCCTTCCTTCCTTCCTTCCTTCCTTCCTTCCTTCCTTCCTTCCTTCCTCTCTTTCTTTCATTCTTTCTCTCTTTCTCTCTTTCTTTCTTTCTCTCTCTCTCTCTCTCTCTTTCTTTCTTTCTTTCTTTCTTTCTTTCTTTCTTTCTTTCTTTCTTTCTTTCTTTCTTTCTTTCTTTCTTTCTTTCTTTCTTTCTTTCTTTCTTTCTTTCTTTCTTTCTTTCTTTCTCTCTCTCTCTCTCTCTCTCTCTCTCTCTCTCTCCCTCCCTCCCTCCCTCCCTCCCTCCCTCCCTCCCTCCCTCCCTCCCTCCCTCCCTCCCTCCCTCCCTCCCTCTCTCTCTCTCTCTCTCTCTCTCTCTTTCTTTCTTTCTTTCTTTCTTTCTTTCTTTCTTTCTTTCTTTCTTTCTTTCTTTCTTTCTTTCTTTCTTTCTTTCTTTCTTTTTTTTTGCTAAAAACCACATATTAGATTTAATCTCCTTGGCTTCAATTCCTGTACTTGGAGATTGCAGTAGTTCTTACAGTGACTAACTCAGACCACAAAAAGCCAGCATAAGTCTTTTAGTATGAAAGTGATCTTAGTTTCACTCAACTCCCATAACTATACATTCAAATGTGTTTCAGTATTCTTGTATTTGTTTGTACATGAGTATGGGATTGTGGTTTGTCTGGATCAGGGGAGGCATCCCAACTGTGCATATGAACTGGTTTGGAAATATTTTATTAAGCTTCTTCCTCAAATGGAAATCATTGTTCAATAAATCAAGATAATTTATACTATCGGGAATAAAATCTTTACACTATTCTCATATTTAGTGATAAAGTGTGAACTGAAATGCATAAAACATTATCTACAGTAATCCAGTACAATGAAAGCCATATGACTATATCCCCAAACTGCTGCCTAGAGTCCTGTGCCAAAAAAGCAGTCTCTTCTGAGTAACAAGGGCATTCTCTGATTGTAATGACCTCTGTTTTACAGAATCCACTTCGAAAGAGAAAGGAGATGTTATTCTGATAATAGTAAAATCTTATACCCTAGTGTTGTTATTTCTATACTGAACACTTTGCTCAGATTAAACTAGCATTTTATAGTCTTGGCGATACAATAGATACTCAAAAAACCCTGTATAATTATCTATGGATTCTGCCATCACTTACTTCACAATTCAATGCCTCAAGAACTATACCGAAGAGTTCCACCTTAACTAGGTTTTGAAATTTAAATCTTATATTTGCAAATAATCTTGTTCTCAAAGCTTTTAACTTGTTTGTCTATTATTTTTACTTAATTTCCTGCATAAAGACTATGAGGATCTGTTAGGATAGCTCTGCTCTTTAGTTACAGAATGTCTGGCACAGGCAGGGATTTCCTTTGATTTTTTTCCCTTTACTCCTCCAGTTTTAGCACATAATTTCTGTAAACAGACTCAATTCATTAAAGAATTTATAGAAATTAGATTATAGCCTAAACAAGAAAAATGCTTTGACAGCCTAGCAATGTACTGCCAATCAGGATTTAGGCTTTGCCTATTATATTATAATTATAATATAATATATATAATATATAATATAATTATAATATAATTATGGAAGACTATCTAAATTATGATTTTTCATCCTTGAATTATATTTTTGGTATAAATCATAGCAAATATAGCTTACATTTAGGTGATTATAAATGTGCAAACATGACAAAGGTGTTTGTGAACACTTTTGAAGCATAAAGACAGAGTTCAAAAATAGTTTCTAAAATATCTACAGCACTTTCTAAATATAAGCATAATTATTAAATTTAAAGGAGCCAGAGCAATAGCACAATGGTAGGGCATTTGCTGAAACATGGCTGACCCGTATGGACACGGGTTCGATTCCAAGCATCCCATATGGTACCCTGAGCCTGCCAGAAGAGATTTTTGAGAGCAGAGCCAGGAGTAAGAGTGGAAAGTTGCCAGGTGTGAACCCAAAATAAAACAAAACAAAAATTGATCTAAGTCTGTATGAAACAATTGCTTATTGGATAAAAAAAAAAAAAACAGAAGGCATTTTAAAGACACAGGTATAATTAACTACTGAGCAGTGGAAGGTATTCATATACAAATATTGTATAAATGTCTCTTCTCAAATACCTAGATATCTTATCTGAATAAAAGACAACTGAATCACATTTTTATTATGTTATTTTAAAGATGAAAAATTGAGTTCAGGGAGAGATAGCACAGCAGTAAGGCATTTGCCTTGCATGCAGAAATACATCGGTTCAAATTCCGGTATCCCATATGGTCCCCCGAGCCTGCCTGGGGTGATTTCTGAGCGTAGAGCCAGGAGTAACCCCTGGCGGCTGCCAGGTGTGACCCAAAAACAATAATAATAATAACAACAACAAAAAAAGGAAAAGAAAAGAAAAATTGAGTTCAGAAAAATAAATTAAAAATTGTATTAGCCATATTTTGCCAGGTAAATCTTCTGATAATCTTATAACACAATGGTCAAAGAAATATAGTACATTCTCTGGTTCATTTTTTCTTCATCTTTCTCTCTTAGATACATTCGCAGAAATATTTTGTCATGAGAATGAAATCATTTATAACTTTAGAAAGAGTAGAATTAAAAATCAACCATTTTTACTAAATCAGTCTGCTTGATAATTTGGACACATTACACTACTTTTATTTACCTTAGAAAAATCTTCCAGCATATTTCAAAATATTAATATGGGAATAGTATTACAAGTCTTTACGTGTTTATGTGTTATAACAAAAATACTATAAAAATAATACAAGTTCATTCTACTTAATGCAAATTAATAGTATTTACATTTTGTTTTTATTAATATATATTCTACAAAGAAAAGGTGAAATGTAGGTATATTAGCAATATACCTTACTATAATAATTTAGTCATTTTTATTATAAACATAGAAGCTAGCTCAGTTTTGCTACTTTAATACAAATAGTAGAAGCACTTCTTTTACCTTTTATGTCTGTAATAGAATTCTTTTTTCATATCAATATAAATTTTCACATAATCTATTAGTATAATTTATAGAATTACAACACAAATTATTCTATAGAGATGAACTATATAAAACTCTTTTGTTTGCTTTTTGGAGAAAACACACCAAGTTGTGCTCTTACTTTACACCAAATAATCATTCTTGGTTCTGCATTCAAATATCACTCCTGCAAGCCCTAGAGGACCATCTATGGTGATGGGGATCTACCGGGATCTGCCACATACAAGGTAAGTTCCCTATCTTCTGTACTATATCTTTAGACTAAAGCTCTTAAGAAGTTGAATAGAAGTCAAAGATAAGAATGAATTCAGTGTTTTAAATTTTCTTTTTTTTTAGTTTTTGGGCCACACTGGTGACGCTCAGGGGTTTCTCCTGGCTATGCGCTCAGAAGTCACTCTTGGCTTGGGGGACCATATGGGACACCTGGGGATCGAACAAAGGTCTGTCCTAGGCTAGCGCTGTCAAGGCAGACACCTTACCTCTAGCGCCACCGCGCCAGCCCCCAGTGTTTTAAATTTAATTATCATTTATTAGCCAATATATTTGCTATTAAAGAAAAACATTTTACAATGTTTATGCATTAACATTATTATTAATTTACAAATCTCCCAAAATGATATGAATATTGCACAAAATACAAACTATGTGGGATGATAAGTAAATATTCTATAATTTATTTTAATATTTGTTATATGAGAATTTATTGTATTAACTCATCATATTAAGGTATCTAGAATAATGATTCCAAAGTTTATACTGCTTTACACAGAAAAAATTAAATTTGCAGAAAAAAATTAACAGAATTTATGAAAATATTTTCTTTAGATGCTCAATAGGTTCATTTTACTCAAATAGGCCTTGAATGTAGAACATCTTTCTTATGTGTGGATAGAAAAAGAAGCAGTGTGAGAACTAGACACTTGCTCAGTTTTACTGGTTCTCAAATGTCAGCACTATGTGTAAGGACAGTGGAGAGGCTTCAAAAGTTTCAGGTAAAAATAACTGCATTGTGTTATTAATTTTCTGGAAAAGAATGCAGCCTTACAAAATTTTTACATTAACTCAATGACCTCAAGATCACACAGAATCTTACACAGTTAGGCTTAATTCTTAGCTATAGAACTGAATGAATGAATTATGGATTGTGGAGGCAAAGCTGAACAGGGGTGATACCTTGCTCTGGAATAATGCCTAATCATCTACTGTCATACATATTTGAAAAATAAAATGAGACATGGTTGATACTGCTCCGGGAAATATACCCTATGAACCCAAAAACACAATGCAGAAAAGGCATTTGTATCCATATGTTCTTTGAAGCAGCATTCATAATAGCCAGAATCTGGAAGAACTCCCGTGTCCAACTACACTTTTAATCAACTTATAGCATTATATCAACAGTTAACACATATTAAGTACTATGTTCTGGTCTTTACTATAAGTAAGACTGCCACATACTTACCTTAGTAAAACATATAAAATAAGGTATTTTTTTTAAATATATCCCTGTCACTTTTTTTTTGAGGGGGCAACAACTGACTGTTCTCTGGGTTTATTCTTGGCTCTAAACAGAGATCACTGCTGTCAGTGCTCAGAACACCATAAGTGATGCCAGATATGGAACCTGGATCAGCTGCAGAATAGGCAATCACTTTACCCACTATAATGTCTCTTGGCCACTCTTTACAGTTCTTAATAATGAAAATCAAATAGGATACAACAAAGCTAATAATCATAAAACTAGCAAATGATATGAACTGAATTCCGGTACAGATGTATTTGTTTCATAAGTCAGACCATTCAATTGTAGACATGTGCTTTTAGCACTTTGCTAGTTTTGAATATTGGATGGAGATAATTTAATTTCTTTTCTGAATATTGGTTACTAAAGCATTGAATACATTTTTACTGCATAGTCCACCAAAGGAAAGGGTTTAAAGTATAAGTCATTAAAATTTCTTTATTGCTAGGAAATGAAAATTTCTAGGAACTTGAAATTTAAAACTGCAAGATCTGAAGCTAATGAAACCACAAATACATATATGCCATTTTGTGGTTTCTAATTTTTGCTATAGTATATATAATTATTCTATAAAATGCTGTTTTATATTTTATTTCTCCCAAATAATATTTTTAAAGTACTAAGCTGCTTTGTATCCTATTATTTTTAAGAAAAAATGTTTACAAAGACTTAAGTGATAGATGAAATGAATAAGAACTAAGTAATAAAACACGTAAATGTCTCAAAATTTAAGCACATTTAAAAGCATAGAAAAACACATTTAAATTAAAAAAAAAAAAAAAGCACAAAAGGGCCCGGAGAGATAGCACAGCGGCATTTGCCTTGCAAGCAGCCGAACCAGGACCTAAGGTGGTTGGTTCAAATCCCGGTGTCCCATATGGTCTCCCGTGCCTGCCAGGAACTATTTCTGAGCAGACAGCCAGGAGTAACCCCTGAGCACCGCCGGGTGTGGCCCAAACCTCCCCCCCCAAAAAAAAGCACAAAAGTAAGTGCTACAAAAATTGACCAAAAGCAATTTAGAGATTTTGTTTAAGACATGTATGAACTGAAAATGTACAAGACTTTGTCTATGAATGCACAAAATAATTTGAACTTGAATTAAAATATAGTCAGTATAAATTCAACATGTAATAGTATTGTTTATGGTGTTTTTTTTTATTTAACAAAACCCTATACCGTTTTTATTTTGGGTGTACTAATCTACATTCTCACAAACACTTTTAATAGTCCTTCCTTTTTATTCTTCAACTTCCTGTCAACATTTATTATTTGCTTTAAAGAAATGATCTTAACAATTGTAATGTAATATCTCACTGAAATTAGATAGCTTTTCATGGGTATTTAGTAGTTCTGTACACATTTTATATATCCATCGATTATTCTTATGTCCTCTTGGAAGTTTTTCTGTTATTTTCTTATTTTTCATTTCTTTAATTTATTTTAGAGAATTTTAAAGGAAGTTCTAAGGGTTTATTTTAATAGAATAATATTTTCTCTACATGCAGTGCTGCAAGCTTTTAATATTGTGGTAACACTCAGAAGAGCTAAAAATGTATGATATAGACACAAATATTGTACTCATCACCAGATTGTTGATAACCCTAACCACCATCCACTCTTCCCAGTTTCCTTCTTTTCTACATCCTCTTTCCCAATCTCTCATTTTACACAGTCTCTCTTTCTAATTAAACTGTGTGCTGTGGTCATGGTAAAACACTTATTTTTTATTGAACATTATTTATTTTCTTGCTTTGCTTTTTTATACTCCATAGATGAGTAAGATAGTTTTGTCTTTTTCCTTCACAACTCACATCAACCCCCTTTACTTTAACTTCTATTGTAGCAAAATCAAGATTTCACTCCTCATAACTCCAGACTACTATGAATAACAATGCAATGATCATATTTTGCTTATATCATTTCAAGTTTGGATTTGATTTGTAGGATAGAAATCAAGGATTAAAGTTATTAAAATTATATTTGCTAAATCTTCTGTTTTAAATAATTTTGCATACTGTTTTCTAAAGAGGTAGAATCATTTTACAATCCCACCAACAACAAAAAAAGTAGGGTTTCTTTTTTAATTTTCTCACAATATTCTAGCCAGCACAGGTTGGTTCTGGCCTTTTAATGGGGACATTATCACTAGTATGAGGTAATAACTTCTTTATTTTAAGTTTAATTTTTTGATCATCATTTATGTTGAACACTTTTAAATATAAGTTTGCCAGATGTATATATTTTTATATAAAGCTGTTCATCTTGTAGGCTTATTTTTAATGTGCTGTCTGTGTTTCTGTTGTTGAGTTTTCTGAGTGCTTTATATACTTTTATATAACGCTTTTCATATGAGGAGTGTGCAAATATTTTCTTACATTTAGTAAGGTGTCTTTTCAGTTGAGCAATATTTACTTCACATAATATAAACTTTTCATTTTGATGTAGTCACATTTTATTTTTGGTTTAAAAGCTTATTATTTCCACTGGTGTCAAACACTTAAAGATACATTTTAAGTCATTGTAACAGGAGAATGTATGTTTTAATAAATGAATTCGTTGAATTAGTAACATCTTTAAATTATGTTATTTTTGATATTGAATTCAAGACTTCTTTATATTTTGGTTATTACCAATATGGCTGAAACTGTTTTCTCCCAACAGTGACTGCCTTTTCAAATAGAAGATTGTTTCTTTTAATGTGTATTTTTTTTTTTTTTGGCTTTTGGGTCACACCAGGCAGTGCTCAGGGGTTATTCCTGGCTCCAGGCTCGGAAATTGCTCCTGGCAGGCACAGGGGACCATATGGGGCGCCGGGATTTGAACCGATGACCTCCTGCATGAAAGGCAAACGCCTTACCTCCATGCTATCTCTCCGGCCCTAATGTGTATATTTTTTAAGTTTAGTATAGTAGCTGTTTATCCATTTTTCTTTTGGTGCCCAGGCTTTGTTGACATATCAAATAAATAATTTCAAATCAATATTAGGAAGATTACCCCATGTGTATTTTAGAAATTTCATAAGCAAGGCATTACATTTAAGACTTAATACTTTGAATAGCTATGATACATGTATACCATTAAACTTTATTAGTCCTAAAACACATAAAATTGTCCATTTTTAACATGAATGAATCAAGAAGCCAGATTTAGAAGGACATACAATAATTCACAGAATTATATACAATATAATATAATAATATAATATTATATACAATAATATTCACAGAAGTAAAAAGGGAAATAGTGGCTACTAGAGGGGAAAATGTGTAAATATTTGACAGAAGGTATAAATTTCATTTATATAGATAAATAAGTCTGGAGATGTACTACTATGTATAAGATTATGGTTAGCAATACCTTATATAAACTTTACCAATTTGCCTATTTATCATGTTTATGATAAGTGATTTTATTCCAGATAAATCATAAATACAGAGTATAAATAAAAAATTTGAATGTGATGAACATGATTATTGCATATTGAAACTATCTTGTATTCTCACCATTTTTAATAACAAGATATGCTAGTATCTCAAAAAATATAGTTGGAGACCAGAAAGTTAGCACAGCAGGTAAGTAACTAACGTTGCATTTGGCAGAGTGTGGTTTGAAGTTCCTGCATTTTATATGGTCTCTGAAGCTTACCAGAGCTATCCCCTGAACAGAGAACCAAGAGTAAGTCCTGAGTACTGCCAGGTGTGTCCCAAAACGCATATACACACATACAATGAGAGAGAATAATTTTTAATAATGTTTGGAGTAAATTTTATATTTGGACAAAAGTATCTGGCAAATGGTTCTGATATTCCCTCTATATAACTCTATAACATGATTAATGTGTTAATAAACTCTACTATAGATTAGAAATACAGTAATAGTCTAACTAGGAGACCATAAAATTTTGCCTTATTTTACAATCTAGGACTCTTTTCTTTATTATTAGTCATCTCAGAGAAAATAAATCATTAAATGCTAAGAGTTGGATTTAAAAATTCACTTGCAAATGCTATAAAACTATAGAACCAGAAAAACTATACAAGAGGTCATACTCTTGCCTTGCATTTGGCCAACCCATATTTATTTCTGGAATCATATATGGTTCCCTCAATCATTGCAAGCAATTTTCCCTTAGTAGAGTCAAAAAACGATCCTAACAAACACCAGTTGGGCCCTTCATGCAGCACAAACTGACAGCATTTATGAAAATTCATATTGCTGACAATAATTGGTGATTTTCACAATTACAAGGATGGCATTCCCAGTAACTGTTTCCAAATTCCTCTTATCTTCTTTTATTTCTCAGCTCAGAAAATTCCATCTGTTTGCAAGTCTAATTTCCTTACTTCAGTCCTAGAACATTCCTCTTCAATTCACTTACTAGGAACTTCATTCCAATTCTTATTTTTTATTTTTTTCCTCTCAGTTTATTCTTTTCATGTTGCTTATACCTAAAAAAAAGCCTTCGATGGCAAAAATACTTTAACTTCCTTGCTAAAAGATACTCTCCTTTGAAAAAAATTTTTATCAGGGACTACAATAAAAAGAATAAAGCCAAGAAAAAAGACAAAGTGAAAAAATCTTTAGGTTACTGACCACAAAAAAGAGATGAAGAACGAAGATTGAAAGATTGGATAGAGTCCATTGGATTACTGTAAAGGGATTTGGCTTCTTGGTGGTAGATGTGTTATAATTTTTTAAGTACTTCTTAAAGAGATGTGAAACTGTACAATGAAAACCTAAAATGTAAGTAACTATTACCTCAATAGAAATGAATTAGAGACTAGAGACATAGTTCAAGGGATAGGAGTACATGCTTACATGTTTGAAACCTTACTTTATTCCACAGTTTCATATGTTACTAGAACATCACAGCCAGATAAGATCCTGTGGTCAGACACTACTGTATCCAAGAGCATAACATTACTGGTCCATGTTTTGCTTAAAAGTAACCAGTCTAGTGACTAACACTATGAATAGCTCTGGGAACCACGTGAACATTGCTTGGGAGGCCTTCCCTACAAACTAAAAATAAAGGATGTCATGTTAAGCAAAATAAAACAGAGGGAGAAATAAACCTACCAGATGATTTCACACATGTGTGCCATATAAACAAAGAAAGAGAAGACTCAATGAGAACTGAAGCCTGGATTCAAAACTGATTTTATCAGCAAAACTGGGTTGGAGAGAGAAGGGTGGACTAGAAGAGATTTAAGAACAGTGATGGAGGGTTATTAGAGGCAGAGCTATAGTATCGTCTACATGAAATCATAAACATTAACAGCATTTTCAAACATGGATTATAAATAGTAATAATAAAATAAAATTAAAATAGCCACTACCATAATAAAATTATGAATTTGACAATTCAAGGAGCATTAATAGTGATATAAGAAGTTATTTCTGTGGGCTATTAAATATTTTACACTATATCATAAACTTTATTGTAGTTTATATAGTCATATATAAAATTTAATTATATAGTCTTTTCTTAATTTTTTCACTGTCAAAATAATCATTGTCTTCACAATCACTAATTTCCCCAGCACTAATTTATAAACTTACTTTAGTTTTGTTTCCTTATTTCCTTCTTATTAAAAATGTTTTACATTAAGAGACATTAAAAATCATAGGCAACCTATTTTAACTTGATCTCTCTGTTTCAGCAATATTTTATAATTTAAAAATGATTCCTTGAAACCTCTCTTTTCTCTATTATCTTATATATCCAAAATTACCTCTTGCCTTTTTCCCCTGTACTTTCCCATTTTTCTTCTTTACCTAGCTATCATCTATCTATTCCTTCAAAGTCAGAATAAAAGGGGTGTCAAGGATATTTTTCCATCACTTTTCACACATTCTGACATTTATTTTGTTTTATCCTTTCTCACAGTTTCAACTTATCTCTCTGCAAGTAACTACTACATATAGTCTCTGGAGCATGTTGGTTCCCTTGAGCTATACAGTTAATTATGTGCTGGTCATGTCTTATTGATGGCCTCAAGGCTCTTCAAAAAACATCTTTACATAAGAAAATAGGATCATCTTTCTCTTTAATGCAGACTCTTTCCTATGTACTACCTTCTTCTTATTAATAACATTATCTTGTAGTCAACAATCAAGGGCAAAATATTGGGGTTGCATAAGTAATTCTTATGCCCATATTTAATTCCCAGCACAGAATATAGTCCCTTGTGTACTACCCACAATGATTCTGAGTGAAAAAGTAAGAATAAACCCTAAGCACAGCTGGGTATAATACTTAAGCAAAACAAAATAAAATGCACATAAACACAATCACACATATATAAATAATATCTGGAGTTGTAGTAGTAAACTTTTTACTGGCATTTTATTAATTTATTTCCCCTGTTTTCTAATATAATGCAAACAAATGAGAGACCAATGTTTGCAAAGTAGTTATTAATTCCTAAATCTTTTGAAGTCATTTCCCATAGGATTTCAATTGAAATTTTTTTCTCTGATACTTCAGATTAGCAAGTTTGAACTTCTCTGATTCTCTATTTTTCCATTGTTTTACAGTGTTTCACATTTTCAATTAAACCTAGTTTCATATTTTATTACCTATTTTCACAATATACATTTCTCTGATTCTATTAAGTTGTATTTTTCATAGATTATTTTATTCTCTATAGTGTTTATATTGTCAAGTTTTTTATTTGCTTTTTAAATTGTGTGTGTGTATGTGTGGAGGGATAGGCCATACTTAGTTGTGTTCAGGGTAACTCCCAGCTCTGCAATCAGGAATTACTCCTGGCAGTGTTCAGGTAATCTCATGGACTGCCTAGGATCAAACAAGGGTTGGCCACATGCAAGATAAACGCCCTACTGTTGTACTATCACTCCGGCCCCATATTCTTTCGTTTTTCTGTATTATTAGACTATTTGCTTTACTCTTAAGTTTGCTACATTTTTGCCTTACTAAACATTTTGTGGGGGAAGACATCCCCAGCAATTCCGAGGGCATACTCTGGATTCTGTGCTCAAAGATCACACCTAGCTGTTTTCAAAACATATGAGATGTTGTGGTTCGAACATAGATCTGCTTTGTTCGAAGCAAACATAGTACCAGATGTAATATTACTAGACAAGGTCTTAATTTAAAAAGTTAATTGAAATTATAGAAAAATAATTGAAAAAATAAACAATACCTAAGTGACTTCTCAAGAATGCTCTTGATTTTGAATAATGTTATATACACAAGTATCAAGTAAAAATATTATGTTACGAGTTTTGCAGAAACTTAAAGTCAACACATAAAAACCAAATTTATATTCCAGATCAACTCATTAGTCAATCCATATTTTATTTATTGCTTGTTCAAATATCTTTATCTTTTCTCTAGTGGAGAATTTTATTACATTACTATTTTCTTTGGTAACAAACTTCTACTTCTTGTTATGCCCTCAAAATTCAATCTATTGAAAACTTTTTTTCCTTTCCTCTACTCTTCATTGCATCTTCAGCCTTATATCTTGGCTTTAACACCAAAAAAATCTTCCAAAGATGACTTCTATTAAAATATTATTAATTACAGTTTCCTTTAAAAATTATCCTTTCTTTGCATCTTTGTTCTCATAATTAAAAATAAAAATTAATAAGAAAATAAAAATACAGAATTAAACTACTAAAACTGCTTCAAAATATCTGTTCAAATGTGTTACAAATAAAATAATGGAGTCTGAAAAAAATTTAAAAAATTATAAAACATTTTGATAAGCTTTCCTCATAATAATTCTATACACCATTGTGAATTTCTGCAGCATATTTCAAATCCAACTTAATTTCACAGTATAAACTACATTACTTCCATACCCAATTGTCCATTTTAGAAACTTAGAGCTTCTCAAAGATGGGCACACATTTAACATTACATATTATAAACAAATAACACCTAATATTTTATACATAAAGTATTATTTATTGTTGAAGAAAAATAAACAATTTAATTTAATTAATTCCATTATAATTAAATATATTTATAATATAGTATTTACTTGGTGATATGTAGAAATAACTCTTGGTTGCTCAATGACAAATGAAGGCAGCAATTTCTCTAGAAAAATCATGAACTTATTAATTTTCTGTCTCTTTTATGATTTATAAACTTACTGCATTATAACTACATAATCAGCCAAATAAAATGTCTCTTGAAATTGAGTAGAAGATTATTTATAAATTCATGATTTTATCTAAAATATACTTTTCATATGCATGCAAAACTTACAGATGACAAATCTCCTTATATCAAAAATTATGTTTTTATTAATATGTCTACATGATGAGTACCATAAAATAAATCTTATAAATATTTTAGTGATAACCAAGTTAGGTTGATTATTTTAATGCATTTGAGAAGTCAAGGAGGATGAAGTATGCTTATATTCATAACGTGTATCACTATATCTGCAAACATTTTGCTTTTTATATAAATCTATAAAAAGGAAAGAGATTTTCTACAAAATATAAAAGCCCAAGTGATATTATAGTTTTTAATAAGTAACAATCCAATATTAAAACAGTTTTGACCTTCAAACTATAAGTAATTTGAAATAGAAGTATACAAATTTTAGAATGTTTAAATAGAAATGTTTGAAAAATATATAACAAAATATTCTGCCCTTTAAACCTTGGATATGAAGTAGAGAGCAGATGGAATATTCCATTGTGTGGTTACTCAGCCACCTGTCATCATCTGAATGGTAGCCAACATTATAACTCTACATTATTAAGTTACTCATTGGAAAAACTGGCACAACTAGGGAGCTACTATTCTCTAAAGTTAATGATACATAAAGTTTACAATAAACACAAAAATACAGGATACCCATATAATGAACATTTGGTAACTCAACACACTTCATTTAATTAATAAACTATAAATAGCTACATTTTGGGGTATTTTTAGAATATTATTTGAAATGTGTAGAGGACAGCAAGTCAAATGTAAAATTAGAAATCCTCTATAGCAAGATACTTTACAAATTTAATGTCCGCAAACAACACTGATATAGGATGACAAAACTATTTAATAAAATTCAGCATGAGTTAATTTAATGGAGTATGTTTAACACAATTAACATTTTACCAGAATATAATAAAAACACATTGTTTCCATACTGAGTAGTTGTTTTAAAATAGGGTTAATATTGAGAACTGGTTCAATAGAAAGAAATGGACAATATTTTATTTTCTTTTCTAAGAAATAAATGATATACCTCTAGGTAGTTTTATACCTCATGGTCAGTTAGGAAAGTCAAAAATGACTGACTACAGTTTACACCAAAGAAATATAAATATCCAGTGATGCACAGGGGCTACTATCATGATAATCTTAATGAGTCAGAGAAGTACAAATCTTATCTCAAATACAGGCCGGGATTGGGAAGGAGGAAAGGATGGCATTGGTGGTGGGAATGTTGCATTGGTGAAGGGGAGTGTTCTGTTTATGACTGAAACCCAACTATAATAATGCTTGTAATTATGATGCTTAAATAAAAATTAAAAAAATAAAAGAAATAATATTAAAGAAAAAAGAAATATAAACAAATGATTTTAAGGCTCAAATTAAATTACATTCTTATTTATTTATATATAAGATAACTATTTATAAATAGATTTTTAAGAAATTTCATCAAGAGAGAAAAAAAGAAAGATTGGGGTAAACTTGGGGGTCAGAGCAGTGATGCAAATAGTAGGGCATTTGCCTTGAACTTGGCTAACCTAGGACAGACCATGGTTTGATCCCCCGACGTCCCATATGGTCCCAACGCCAGTAGCGATTTTGAAGTGCATAGCCAGGAATAGCCCCTGAGTATAACTGGGTGTGCCCCCCCCCAAAAAAAAGATTAGGGTAAAGTATCCCATTAAATTTTCATATTCACAATCAGTGATATTTTAGAAACAGAAATGGTTATGTAAATCTAATGCTAATGAAATGTGTATGTAAAAACTACAAAAATGTTAAGAGAATTAGGTGGAACAAATTTCCACCTGTAAATTTCTTGATGAATACCAGGATATTTGTGAAGGTAGGAATCTACAGAGTCTAGAACACAAAAGTAAATGTGAATGATTCTGAAAACAGGATTCAAAAACAACACCATGTTTACTAATGAATGAGTAACATGGTCATTAACTACAAACGTCTTGAACTCGATAATAAAATATGTAGAAATTCTAAAGCTAGTATCTTAATATATAACAATTAAAACTTAGCCATTCTCATTGTTTAAATATGTGAATTTTGAGGAAAAAGAAACAAACAAAAGTAATATATAAATAACTGTAAAGTATATAGTTTAGCTCCTTTCTCACATGAATGAAAAAGTGGGTAGCAGGCCTCGCACCTCTACTTGGCAACATCATAATCACCATCAGGGCTCACAGTAGGGAATGAACTCAAGATAGAAAAATGGATATACAAGTGAAAGAAAGCTAAATCTATCTTCTTGTCAAGGAAGCATTGATCAAGTCTATAATATTCCCACACTAGCATATAAAATGTCATGATAGGGCATGATTGTGTTCTGTGTAAATTTTTTAAAATGAAAATTCATAGGAGAATTTATTTTCTAAGATGTCATATTCATTTTATAAGATTATCTCAGTTAGGACCAAACATTGTAATCTAATAGACCATGCATAATACAAGGATTTTGATTAAATAACATGTGACAATACTATGGAAGCTCTTAAATCACCTCAAATGAAAGTTTCAACAGACACAGGTTGAGTCTTAAAAATAATCCATCAATCAATATGTATTTTTATAGTGTGGGAAGGGAAGAGAGTTAAGGTCAAGCCTGGAAGGATCAGAGACTACCCCTAATTCAAAATTTATGGTCATTCCAGCGATGCTCAGAGGACTAGTAATCCTAAAAAATAAATCCAGATTTCCCATATACAAAGCATGTTCATAACATATTGAGTTATCTTCCAAATGCCAAGACTTATTTTCTTTCCTCTTTAAAATAACCATCCAGGCTATCACTTACACTTTAAATTAATTTTTAAAAATGTAGGATTATAAACCTGCACTTCTACTAAATAACACAAACTTTCATGAATTACTTAGAAAGTAGGGAGGTATATCTGGATTCAATTTAGTTATTTTTATTTATTTACATTTTGACTGAAATAACACAACATGTCAGACATTTCAGGTACTCATAATTAAAAAAGTTAATTTTTTATATTTCTACAATAAGAAGAGCAAAAACAAAGTATTTTAAATAACAGGGCACACTAGCCAGCAAATACATGCTTCAGCACTCAGAAGTTACTCCTGGCTCTGGGCACAAAATTAATCCCTGCAGGCTGGGGGGACCATATGGGATGCCGGGATTCAAACTGGGGTCAGTCCTGCATTGGCCGTGTGCAAGGCAAATGCCTTACTGCTGTGCTATCACTCGGGTCCCCAGCATTTACTTTTATTTTACCTTTTTTGCCATTTAGAATGATCTTATTTCTGGGGCAGGAGTGGTGGCACAAGCAGTAAGGCATCTGCCTTGTGCAAGCTAGCCTAGGATAGATTGCAGTTTGATTCCCCAGGGTTCCACCTGGCCCCCCAAACCAGGAGCGATTTCTGAATGCTTAACCAGGAGTAACTACTAAATATCACCAGTTGTGGCCTAAAAAACAAACAAACAAACAAAAAGAATGCTCATATTTCTAAATACATTAAATGAGAACTGAAAATAGTTTTGGATTTTTCAATACCTTTTAGTGACTAGATATATTTGCAGAGTATTGGGGTCACTATGATTTAATAAACATTACAATTTTGCTTTATTACTGGACTAAGTATTAGTTATGTTTATTAGAAATATAAGATTTTTCTTATTAGCATTTGTAATTTTTTAAAATAAAAAGCCAACCTTAGAATAAAAATTAATATAACCCCCAAACAAAATCTCAGGCCTAAATGGATTCAGCAGTGATACTTTTCAACATTTACTGACAATCAGGGGCCTGAGATATAGCACAGTGGTAGGGCGTTTGCCTTGCAAGAGGCCAATCCAGGACCAAAAATGGTTCAAATCTTGGGTGATTTCTGAGCAGAGAGCCAGGAGTAACCCCTGAGTGCCCCCAGGTATGGCCCCAAAATCAAACCAAACCGAATCAAACAAAGCCAAACATAAACACTTACAGAAAATCAAAGAAAAACAAACACTCCTAAACATTTTTATGAAGCAAACATACTCTTATACAAAAGCTGACAGAAACATCATAAAAAAGATTACAGACCAATGTACCTAATAAGTAAAGATAAAAAGATTTTCAACAAAATACTAGCAAATAGTAATTATCCAATAATTAATCAAAAAGATCATAAGCCATGACCAAGTGATGCAAGGGATGCAAGGATTCATTAACATATGCAAGCAAATCAACATAATGCAACATATCAATATCAGAAAAAGAAAATTACATGATATATAATAAAATTTTAATTAAAATAACAAAAACACATCAAAATCAATAGAGGAATAATTTTTCAAGATTCAGCACCCATTGTTGATAAAAATTTCTCAATAGAATTGGAATTAAGGGGACTTTTCTAAATATAATAGAAGCAAAATAATTAATATAATCAAAGCTAAATAAAAAATTTAAGCCTTCCCACTCAGTCAGGCACAAGACAAGGTTGTCTACTCTCACCACTTCTATTCACTAGAATACTAGAAATAATGTTATAGCAAATTGGCAAGAAAAAGATAATAAGGGCATCCAGATAGGAAAGGAAGAAACCAAGCTCTCACTATTTGTGGATGATATGATATTATGTTTAGAAAACCAGAAAGACTACAGAAAATATTTAGAAGCAATCGATTTGTATACTAGAGTTCTGGATACAAAATTGACATTCAAAAGTCTATGGCTTTCCTACATAATGAAATAAAAGATATTTCAAAAAATCCATTTACAATTGTGGTTCAAAAATAAAATAAAATTATTTTAGCCAAAGAGGTGAAAGAACTCTACAATGAAAACTATAAAACCATATTGAAATAAATAAAATAAAATATGAGTAGAAAGGAAATACATTTCTTGCTCATAGGTTGGGGGAATTAATATAGACAAAATGGCATTACTCCTCAAAGAATTATAAAAATTCAATGCAATCCCTATAAGGACACCCATGACACTTTTCAAAAACATAGATCAAACACTGGTGAAATTCATTTGGAACAACAACCAGCCTGAATAGTAAAGCAATTCTCAGGAAAAGATGGAGGCATAATTTTATCCCATTCAAACTGTACAACAAAAGAGTAATAATTAACATATAACAGAAATAAAGACAGAATCTCTAATTAATGAAATAGAACTGAAAATGCAGAGACTGATACTCTAGTATATGGTTAATTAATCTTCAATAATGGAGCAAAATAATATAAAAGGTTCAAGTGAGCCTTTTAACCAAGTGGCATTGAGACAAGTGGTTGGCTGCAATAAAATAATGAATGTAGACTCCTCCTAATGCTGTTGACAAAAGTCAAATAAATATAGATTAGATGCCTCAATATTAGATCTGAATACATGAGCTGCATATAAGAAAACATAGGAAGAAGTCTCCATAACATTCAAACTAGAGTCATCTTTAAAGATGTAATGTCATTGACTAACAAGAGGAATAATGGAAAAATATTAAATTATGAAGCTCAAATGAAACAAGTACCTCAAATGAAACAAGGTCAGAATATAAACACCTCATAGTACCTCAAATGAAACAAGGTCAGAATATAAACACCTCATAGTACCTCAAATGAAACAAGACCAGAATATAAAAACATCCCAGAAGTCTGGGAGAAATTACTTGTTTAGGATTCATCCAATAAAGGTTTAATATCCAATATATAAAAGCACTGGTGGATCTTTATAAGAAAAATCAACCCATTCACATCAAACTATGGAGAGAAGAGATAAGCAGAAACTTCCTCAAAGAAGAAATCCAGGAGCTGGTGTGATAGCACAGTGGTAGGCGTTTGCCTTGCACACGGCAGATCCAGGATGGACCTTGTTTCGATCCCATATGGTTCCAGAGCCAAAAGTGATTTCTGAGTGCTTAGCCTGGAGTAAACCCTGAGCATCATAGGGTGTAGTCCAAAAAGAAAAAAAAAAGGAAAAAGAAGAAGAAATCCAAATAACCAAAAGGCACAGAAAAAATTGTTCTCTAATCACTAATAATTAGGGAAATCCAAATCAAAGCAATGAAATCCAAAAAACTGGCAGCCATCACAAAGAATTAAAAAACAATAGTGTAGGTATGTAAAAAAGAGACCCTCATTTTTAATAGTGGGGAATTTGATTGGCTTTATCTTTTTGGAAAATAATAGGTGATTCCTCAAAAAATTAGGAATTCAGGTCTCATATACCTGAGCAATTCTACTCCTGGAATATACACAAATAGCACCAAAATTCAATGCAGAAATTACATCTGCATTTCTATATTTAGTGAGCACTTTTAACAATACCTAAATCTGTAAAAAATCTAAGTGTCCATTAACAGATAAATAGAAAATATACTATTACATATCTATACAATGGATTACTACACAGTCATTAATAATGAAGTCATAAAATTTTCAGATATGTGATATCATCTATAAAATTATAGGCACCTAAAAATCACTTTTGAGTTTTTTTTCTCCTTTTCACCTTTTCTGTATTAATTAGCACAATACTATTAATTACATCAACTTTGCCCCTCAGGTGATTTATGTTAAATTCTGGCTAATAAAAACAACTCAGAGGTGAAGCAGAGGAACAACAAAACAGCAAGAGAGCTATATCCTAGAGGCTTCTCAACTCCCAGGGCCCTTTTTCATGTTTTATCACGATTCAGTCTATTTCTTTTCCCAGCAACCCCCTTTGCTGTGGACTTGTCAGTCCAGGGTTGGTAAGAATATGAACAGGTGAATACTACTGTGAACACTGCAGGCTAGAAGTAGGCTGCAGATGGCAACAGTCACCCCTGGGAAACCAGCAGAGAAGTTCCCCACAGACATGCTAACAGAAATTCATATTAAGTGAAATGAGTCAGAAAGAGTTATAGAATGATCAAACTCATTTGCAAGATATAAAGAAAAAAATAGAAACACCCAAAGACAATTAAAATGAAGGTCAATAGGATCAGTCCTTCATAAAAATCTTGCCACAATTAGGGGGAGGGAAGTTAGGTCACAGAAGGGACCACTATGAACATGGCAGTGGGATGTGATCATTTTGAACATGAACTGTGTGTTGAAAGGGGTAAAGTGATACCCTTTCAGTAAGAGTATGGCAAATCACCATGCCTAAAAAGGAAAAAGAAAAGAGTCTACTATAGAAGTAGACAAGGGAGTGGAGGAAAAATTGGGAGATGGGTGAGGGGAAACGCACACCAAGTGAAAGTATGGATGCTCAAACTTTGTACAACTGAAACTTATTCATGAACATTTTTATAACTTATAAGTAATTCAAAAATTATAAAGAATAACTATTTTTTCTTTTGTATATATTACACTTTGCCCAAATATATGATTTTAAAATAGCATTCAAGGTTTAAATAAGTCTTATTGCATGGTATTCACAATAAAATTATAAATTGAGAAAATATTCATTGTAAATTAATAACAAAAATCAACCTCATGATAGTGGAGTAAGTGCTAGAAAGATAATGATCAGAAACACAAGTGTAAGTGAGTAGGAGTCATATCATCTAAACTACAAAAATCACATTAAATGGTACCATTGATTTTAGAATAAGTTTATGAAAGACTACAATTACCCATCTCATGAAATTTTATAGTAGCTAGCAACTTAACATGGTTAGTTTTTGTTTCTCTTATGTCAAGCTTATTTGTATTTTCTATGTTGGCTCAGAAACAAAAGCCTACCTTCCTCTGAAATTATGCATTACTTTTCTAATGAAATCAAACTAAGACTGAGTAGTTAGTTCAGTACCAGTGTGGGATGGGAAAGGTGCCCAGAAGCCGAGCTTATCCCAAAAAACAAATTGTTAATAAAAACAAGTATAATGTAAAATCTGGGGCATTTTGGAACTTTGATGATTTGTAACTATTATAGATGCTAGTGTTCTACATATCTAGATTTATTGCACTAACATTAATATCATTTTTTAATTCAAGGGTGTTTGAATCTGCAAATATTCTAAGTGTTTTACAATAAAAAGTAGATTAAAAGTTAAAACAGTCCCAAAGCTTACAAAAGCACACAGACATTGAAATCCTTGGAGAAATGTGTGTGAATATAAATCCCAGCTTCAATATTAGAACAATTTTGAAAAATAGAAAAGTTTTGGCTCTCTCTCTCGCTCACTTCTTTTTAATCAAACACATGATCCATTTCAATTCAGCTACTTGAAATAGAAAAGGAAGAAAAAGTCATCTCACAATCAATATGGAAACAATCAGAACAGAAATGTGTGATCAAGTCTCTGTAAGTAGCACACATACACTCAGTATGAAGGTTTGGTTTCAGTCCACTAGATTCAGAGCACTATTATTTGACCTTGCACTTTAAATTTATTTTATTGCCTTAGGAAGAATCGTAATGGTGTAGCAACCAAATCTAAAGAAATATTTCCTCTCTGCAGGTTAGTCTTTAAGAGCTAAGCACATAAGAATAAAAATGTGTGATTTCAGCAGTTTCACCTGTGAAACAGTGATTATAAATATTCTATTTTTACTTTTTACAGGGTCATTGGGAGAACTTATAGATATTTGTAAAGTGCTTCTTTCTAAAAAAGTCTCACATTAAATTCATTGTAAATAATAATGCAGTAAATGAAATGGAAATACCATCTCAAATATCTTTTAAATTCTAGCTGGCAGGCTTATTAGCAGTACTGATTTTTTTTTTTTTAAAGAAGCTACAACATGCTGAAGAGGTAGTACAAGGATTAAAGGCACTTGCATTGCATAAAGCTGATCCTGGTTCAGGCTCCTGCACCACCCTTGATACCCTGAAGCCCACACGAACTGTCTCTGAACACAAAAGTAGGAAGGAGTAAACTCTGAGCACCATCAGGTGTGACTCAGAATTAGAACCCTCCAAAAAAAAAAAAATCCCACATTCTTGTGTTTAGCAGTTGTCTTACAAACTCTGCATTATAATTAAATTGTCACATCAAAAGTATAAGGAACACTTCAAGACAAAAAGTAAGAAAATTAAAATAGAATATATTAAGATGAGGAGGAGAAAAATGTGACTCAGGATGAGATCTAGTCATTGGTTAAAACTATCTTTGACAACAATGTCATTTTATTTGCTGTTAATAATTAAAGAAAAGAAGTCTTATAAAATGAACATAAAATTCTGAAGAAGGAATGTTTAATAGTTTAAAACTGGAGCACTTTCTGCTCATTATTACCCAATCAGATATATACAAATAAAAAAGTAAATATCATGTAATGTAGAGAGTATAGTATATACCCAAAAGTCTGGAAACAGCCAGGTTTTGGCAAGGTTTATGGAAAAATAGGAACCTCCATTCACTGTTGGTGGGAATATTATCTGGTCAGCCTGTATGGAAAGAAATATGAACGTCTACTTAAAAAATAAGATTAGAACTACTAAATAACCCCATAATACCACCTCTTGACATCTATCAATGCCCCCCCAAATAAGACATTATTTTGAAAGTATATATGTGCATCTATATTCATTGCAAAACTTAGTGTAATAATCAGTGTAAGAAAACTACTTAGATACCCAAATCAATCAAGAAGTTAGAGTATATAAACACATTCTAATATTATGAAGCTCTAATGAATTTAACTGTGAACTTTGCAGCAGCATGATGGAACTACAGGATATCATGCTGAGTGAAGTCAATCAGAAAGAGTTAGATACAAATGGTATTATCTTTTTGTGGGACTTAAGCAGATTGATCAATGTAGCAACAAAGAACAAAAGGCAACAAGAACCAATGTACACAGTTGAGGGAGTAAGGAGTTAGTTTTGAAAGAATGCAGTTGGAGTCCTTGGGAGAGGAAGTAAGGTATAATGGTGATAGGTGTTGTTTTGGGATAACAGACAGGAGAAACCACTTCTTACAGTATCATAATTCATAGATATCAATAATCAAAATTTATTTTTTTGAACTTATTATTTTATTTTTTCTTATTTAACCAACTTTATTACATACATGATTGTATTTGGGTTTCAGTCATGTAAAGAACACCACCCATCACCAGTGCAACATTCCCATCATCAATGTCCCAAATCTCCCTCCTACCCACCCAACCCCCGCCTGTACTCTAGACAGGCTTTCTATTTCCCTCGTACATTCTCATTATTAGGATAGTTCAAAACGTACATGGAATCTATTATGCTGAGTGAAATAAGTCAGAGAGAGAGAGAAAGAAGCAGAATGGTCTCACTCATCTATGGCTTTTAAGAAAAGTGAAAGACATTTTTGCAATAATAATTTTCAGGCACAAAAGAGAAAAAAGCTGGAAGTTACAGCTCACCTCATGAAGCTCACCGCAAACAGGGATGAGTTTAGTTAGAGAAATAACTACGTTTTGAACTATCCTAATAATGAGAATGTATGATGAAAATCTATTTTTTTAAAAAATTGGAGCACTTTATGGGCTAAAATTGTTTCAAAGATTTTTTCAAAGAAATATGAATATTATAGAAACTATCATTATTTTAAATTATGATAACATATAATTCAAGTTCCACTTAACTACTCTTTAAAGGTAACAGTTTGGCAGTTCCTTTACAATCTATCATTATAGTCAGCAAGTAACCAGCTCCTCAAACTCTGTCAATTATCACACTTCTAAAAGAAATTAAAAAAACTCACTTAATATCCACTGAATTAACAATTAACTTTTAATTTTTACTTTTTTATAGGATAAAGGATAAAATAAAGATACTCTAAATTTTCAATTTTTATTGAGATACTGTAATTTATGATTCTTTTAAAGATAGTTTTATTCACATATAGTTCCAATATTAGAATGTCTAATTCCATCCACCAACATCCAGGAATGCTCCATCATCTTCCTTGAGCATAGAGCTGGGAATAAGTCCTGAGCAATACCAAAGCAAACAAATAAAACACCACTGGCATCTATATTGAGCTCTTCATGAAAATAAATTAGAAAATATGTAGTAAAATATTTGTACATTTCATATAAACAAATCTTGTGTAATTGATTGGATAAAAATTAGAAGCAAGAAGAAATCATTAAGTTACATGAAAGTAGTGGTACATAAAATATGTATCAACACTGAGAACAGAACAATGTGAACCATGAATTCTATTCCTTTTCACTTTTTCAGCAATTATTTTCCTCCCTTATCTTAATCCTTTTTCTCTTTACTGAATATTTCTCATTAACATATAAAAATGCACTTACTTGTTTCACCAAAGGATTTATAATTGAAAACAAAATTATAAAATGTTCACTTGTGAGCCAGAGGAAAATTGCTCAAAGAAATGAAGTCCTCAGTTCAATATGGCTCCTAAACTACTGACAAATGGACCAGTAGTTGTGCTGAGCATCAGTAATTAGTACTACATAGCTGGGAACCCTCAGCTCCACACAATATTGGCAAAGTACAGCTGGAATGGCTACTATTGACACCCTTTGTCCTCTCATAATGCCACTAGTCTCTTTCTTTGTAAAGCAAAATGTCTTTCTATTTTCTTTTTCTTCTGTGTATTTATGTGAATTGAAAGTTTTATCTAGAGAGATATGCATGAGAAGAGAAAAAACACAGGCAAAAAACCAAGTCTATAAGTCTCAGGTTGAAATGCCTAAGAATCTACACCATCAAACAGAGAATTCATGCCTCTTGTCTTTTTACAAAGGCCTTTGTAATGTCATAAGAAAAAGCCTTGGATGATTGATGGTTCTTTCATATCCTGATCAGGACCTTTAGTTCCTCTTTTTAAGGGGTGAGGTCCATCCCTCTTTTAATAGTGCCTTTGTATCTGCTTCAGAGTTTTGCCCTATTTTCTTGATTTCCATAGAATTCAGCATTTGTAAATGAAAATACATGGTTTTCACCCCCTTGAGCTATTTATTGCAAGACTTGTGACTAAGCAATTTCTTTTCATCACATCTGAACTTTTTTTTTCTAAAGGAAAATTTAATTGACAGAGGCAACCTTACCTCATCTATCATCTATCTACCCCCAACCAAACAATACAGTTTAGCAAATATTTTCAAGCTACTTTTTTAACTCAGAAATTATCTACAGCAGTGTCAGCAATATCTAGAGATAGATGTTACCGAGGGATATCTTATTATTAGTAGTAAAATACACGTTTAAAAAACTTTTCTTTTTATTAAATGGTGCTATTTTTATGTAACATAAAATTAAGTCATCTCATAGATTGGTTTACTATAGTTGCAATGACCCAATACAATAGAATATTATGACCCAATAGAATAAAAGTCTATATTCACTCTCCACGAACTCAAATAAATTAAATTAAAGGAATGAAAATAGAATAATTGCAAAAGAATGAAGATAAGAAAGAACAAGGCTGTATGTTAATATTGTAATTTTAGAAGACAAAAGGAAAATCAAGAGTTCTTTTCCTCAGTGACTTAGCAAAACCAAAAGTTGCAAATAATGTTACAGATGAAAAACTGAGTGGGGTGGGATATACATAACATGTGAACTCATTTTTTTGTTTGTTTGTTTGTTTAGGAGCCTCATCAGGAAGCAGCACTCAGGGTTATTTCTGAGCTCAGAAATCGAATCTGTCAGACTCAGAAGATCATATGGGATGCCAGAGATCTAACCCAGGTCAATCAAGGGTCTACAGTGTACAAGGCAAACTCCCTAACATTGTGTCCATAAATTCATTTTATATTAGTCTCTTTTTTCCAAAAAGTCTTAGAATAATCTTGGGTAGAAAATAGATTTGTTTGTTTTTTGTTTGTTTGGGGGCCACACCAGGTGGCGTTCAGAGGTTACTCTTGCTCTGTGCTCAGAAATCGCTCCAGTCAGGCAAGGAGGAACATATGGAATGCCGGAAATCTAATCTAGGTCTGTCCTGGGTCAGCCAAGTGCAAGGCAAACGCCATACAGCTCCAACCCCGGAAATAGTTTTAAGCCTGCATGCAATTTTCACTTCCTCTTAGAACTAGAAAACTGCTCCCCAAAACAAGAAAATAATTTTCTCTCCTAAAAAATTAAGACACAAACTTTTTAAACTAATATTAACTGGAGGCCACACATAGAGATAAATGATGTAACATGTATGCCTAGCATGTGTTAGGTTCTGAATTTGATCTCAGTACAAGCTGGATGTAGCTCATATTAACAAAAGAACAACAGAATTACAAACATGTTTGTAATCATGTGTTTAAAGAAATTATTAAAAATAACAACAAAAACTTAGAGCCAGAAAAATAATGTAGCATGTAAGGTGCTTGAATTTTATGTGATACCTCCAGATTCAATACTCAGCACCAGAGCACCAGAGATAACCAAGAATCATCCCTGAGCACAGAGCCAAGAAAGAATAAGCACTGAACACCACCGGAAATGGCCCAAAACAAACATTTTTTTTTTTTTTTTTGCAAAAGAAGGGACTAAACAGGACTAAACAAATAAGGGGCAATCTCTGGCATTTTCAAACTGAGATTACCAAATTAAGGACTCAAGTGCTGCAGGAGGGAAGTGGTAGGCAAGAATGCTCAAAGGAATGGTAACAGAAGTTCTTGGGACTTTGGTGATCTTGAGTGACTTACTAACTGTATTCACTAAACATGATAAGCAATAGTATTGTAACCACATATTATAAATTACAATTTTATAAAATTTTAGTTGTTTTAAATAACAATTTTTGAACAGATCAATGAGTCTAAGTCACAAGGAACTAAGGTAAAATAATTTACACACATACACACTCAAACACACACACACTAAACAACCTCAGTATGAACTACAACTCAAGAATAATTTGCTTTGGGTAATAAAAACAGTGGTAGGGAATGAAGGTGGTTGCCTTAAAAACAAGAAATAACTCAACTAAAATGATAATGAATTTTTAAAGAGTAAGTGGAGGGGCATGCACAGTATGTCATATCAGTTTAAAATGTCATTGGAGTACCCAGATATAGAGAGAGTTGAAATTCACTAACTCTTCTTCAGAAACCACTATGAGGGCCTATTTCAATTTGGAAACTGGCTCTTTATTTCTAAAATTTTTCTCATAGTATTATTTTATATATTTTTCTTCTATTTTTTTCTGTTTGCTATGCTTAAATGTAAACTAGAAGGATCTCTTAATTTTATGACTTTTCTATTTCCCATTTACTCATCCTCTCTTTTCTCCATGGATTGTTTTGTGTGTTTGTGTGTGTTTCATACTTCAGTATGTAAGAGTTCATATAGCAGTCATGGTGCTTACTCTAGACTCTTGACAATAGAACCTGGAAACTAAAACGTGTATATTCTCCATGCTATTAAATTATAAAGTTGTAATAAGGCCCCCAGAGCACTAAACTCAGTTCTACCATCCTTTCTCAATGATTCCTGCAGACAGTTGCTTTCCTCCTGAGAATCTGGAATAGCCCTAAATGTGACAGGTTGCAAAGGCAGGAACAGTGTGACTGACCAGCAATAAGTAATCTGACCTTAATGTTTTAAGTGGGCAAAAACAATAAGCATGTTCCTACATTTCATTATTTAACTCTTGATGGCTAATGTAAATTCTTTCTAACTCTCAGACAACCCAAAGGGACAATTTGGAAGCCTGAACTGAATTACTCCAGATTCTGTCATATGTGACCTGTCCTTGCTTGAGACTTTTGCTTTAATAAATTGGAACCAAACCTGAACACTTCTTATCTACCTTTGAACAACTAGGTTGATGTAGAATAAAAATATAAAATATAAAGTCCACGTGTTGGTTGAAGCTGCCCCAAGCACAGTGTTTGTAACCTCTCATGCAGACTGGTCTGATGAAGGGTGATGGCTGAGAAATAATTCAAAGTATTCAGTTACAGTCATTGGAGTCAGCTTACTTTTATGCCATGGCTCTATCCACCATGAATATCTCTCTCTCCTTCTCTCTTTTTCTCTCTCTTCTCTCTCTCTCTCCTTCTCTCTCTCTCTCTCTCTCTCTCTCTCTCTCTCTCTCATGATTCTTTGCTGTGCTTTTTGCTGTTTCTTCTTTGAATCTTTCTGCTTCTCTGCTTCAGCCTGACTTTTTTATTCTTCGTTTAAAACAGCCTGCCCATCCCAGGTGTGAGTGAATTCAGATCATTCAGGAGGGATTAACATCTCAAAAGAAAGTTTAGGTAAAATAAATTTTGGGTGGAGGGTTAGAGGTTGATTCCAGATCTTGGCCATTGTACTGAGTATTGCAATGAATAATGATGTACATACAGTCTTTTGACTGAATGCTTTTATGTTTTAGGAATAGATATTTGATGAAGTTCAATTTGTTTAGTTTCGGTTCCACAGCCTGAGCCAATGGCATGGTATATTTTGGAAGAGTCTTTTGAGTTCCAGGCAGTGGAATTTTCTACCTATATCTTTCTTTATCTAATTTGATTTGACATTTAAGCTTTGAAAAATGGATGCAGTTATAAACTAGGTATAGGGTGTTTGCCCTTTGATGTTCTATTTTGACCCATGTGTCAAAGTGGGTCTATTGTCTATTCCAATACCATGCTATTTTGATCTCTATGACTTTATAGTATAGCTTTAAGTTATGTAATATGAAGCCTCCATGTCTCTTAGATTTCAGTATGGTTTGGCTATCCAGTGTCATTTATGATTCCACAGAAACTTTATAATTGACTATTCTAACTTCTTGAAAAATGGTGTGTAAATTTGGATAGGCATTGAGTTGAATCTATACTGTAAGTTGGTCATTTTGACATTGATTTTTTCAACACATGAGCATGTAATGTTTTCCCATTTCTTAAAGTCTTCTTCAATTTCTTAAGTGATAAGTCTCTAACTAACCACTTCCATTAATTTGGTTTTTATGCACTAAGTTGGTTTTAGACAGCATTTCTTAGGATAGATAGATGACAGATAGATAAATAAGATAGATGCCTTTAGCTCTTTCTTCTATAATTTATTATTTGTATATAAAAATGCAATGGATTTTTGTAGCTGGCCACTTTATACAATTGCTTTATTTATTTATTTTCTTCTACTATTCTTTGAATTTATTTGTTTTTGGATCTCAGGGCATTAAAATGTGTGTTAGGTTGTTGATTTTTATCTCTTTCATAATAATAGCAATAATGCTATAATTTTCTCCATAAATACTGCTTTTTTTTGTTATAGAGATATTGGTGGTTTCTTTATTATCATTAGTCTTAAGGAATCATTTTCTTTTTTATTTATTTTTTTAAGCCAACTATCATTTTGCAGCATGTTATTTAATCTCCAGGTGCTAAAATCTCTCCACATTTTTTATGGTTAATTTCTATTTCCATAGTATTATAGTCTAACAGTGCTTGATCTGTCTCTTATGTCTGTGAATTTATGCAAGTTGGATTTCTATCTTAAACTGTTATGTATTCTTTATATATTCTGTAAATAGTTTCATGTGTAAATAATATCTACCTGAAATCAGTATTTAGGACTCAGATACAAACTCCTTTCCAGTCTTTCACATAATATGTATAAAAAAGAGAATACTGTACTTTTTAATGTTTTTTCTTTTCTCTCATATTATTACAATTAAAACTATGAATCCATAATATGATAGATTAAATTAATGCTTTCTGAATTACTTAATAAATGAATAAATCTCATATAATTATTAAAATAAAAATATTTTCAGAATTCAGAAGTTTTAGGAATAAGCCTGTAGGTCTAATTTATTGTTACTACCATAATTTACACATGATATACTTATATGATTAAGAACAGTTTGTGAGAAAGATTTGTTACAGATTTTATTCAATCTTTCTATGATACACTAAAATGACCACAGTTTGACAAAATAAATAAAATATCTAAACTATTAAGCCTATAGAAGACAAATGTAAGTGAAATAAATTTCTATATCATTGCTTAGATTTTGTGATTGTAAATTAAATTTTGGCTCATTCAGTTATTTTTTTTCTAATGCAGTTTTGAAAATGTATATGGATGAAAATTGCTGTTCTGTTTAAAAGAAATTATTTTTTTCTTTTTTGCAAAACAAGTTGTTGAAAATATTGATAATTAGGGAATACATTAGTGATAAAACTCATTTGATTCATTTTTTAGTTTTATCTGATAAAATCAAGCTAAATACAAAATGCTACAAATGTTTTTACTTACATATTAATTTTTTATTTTACATTTTTGTTAAAAAAACAAACAGCACTTCATATATAGGAAAACAAGTTCCATGTTCTATGCCATTGATTTTTTGAGCCCTAATTATATTTAAATTACTCCTCAACTCTTGCTACATTAACATAATTGTGTGTCAACTAGAAAGATGTATTTATTTAATGAGGTATTTTTAGACCATTCAGCAAATCACTAATGCTTTTTCCATTTTCTATAACATTGTGCCAATTACCTTTTACCAAAAGTGTTCCTTCTTTATGCTTTGTTCCTCTGGAAACATAGCTTTCATAAAATTAAATTAAGGCCTTTCAACTAAAATAGTTAATGCTAATAATATTATTCAGTTTAAAAATTGATCTAGTTTAATGTATATTTTAGAAAATTTGAGAAAATAAACTTAATGAAAATTTGACCTATAAAAATACATGTATAAATTATTATCTTCAAATATATCCATCAACATATCACTTCATCAATTTATTTCTGTCTGATACCACAAGTTTTGCCAATATGTTACTTTGTCTTGTTTATAATGCAAAGGAAAACTAAATTTATTATAATCACTTTGTTTAGGAATGTAAATTAAAATTTTAATTTGTAAAATTTTTATAAGGATTCATTAGAAAAATGTAATAAGCTGCTGGGTAACAAATATAAGAAATTTAAAATTATATATTTTGTCAAAATTTAAGCTTTAAAGAGATAATAACTCAAAGTTACAAAAGATTTATCACCCAACAATAAGGTCTCTTAAAATTATCATTACTTGAGTTTACATATTACTTATCATGAGTTTGTAATATATTGACTTAAAATTTAAATTACATTTATACTGTTTTAATTTTTATTAAATTATAGTATGGCAATAATATCTTACTGTAATATGAGTAATATGAGAGACAATAGAGATGAGATTTGGAAGGACCAGTCTATGCAAGAAATGAAGCCTACCATTAAGATTGGTGAATGCAGTTAGAAAAATAACTACACTGATAACTAACTATCAACTATCACTATCAACAATGGTAGTGAGTGAGAAAAATAGAAAGTTTAGGCCAGGGATGTGGAAAGAGGAAAATGGGGGACTTTGGTTAATATGAAGGTTACACTGGTGAATGGCAGTGTAATTTTTATGACTGAAACCCAACTACAAATATGTTTGTAATCATGGTACTAAATAAGATTATTAAAAAGAAACTATAAAAGTTTTTATTAATAAACATTAATTTACTTTTCTCAAATACTTAGCAATAATTAAAACTGTTAAATTAAAATTCACGTTTCAAGCATCATCCTCCTAGTATCATTTCTTCTATCTCCTGTGTAGCTGCTACCACTACTTTTAGGCCTTTTCTTGTTATTTATGTTATATAACTACATAATTATAACATATGTTTATATTATTATTTACTGATACCTAATTTCAGACATTGCTTATTCAATTTCTATTTTGTGTCTCTTCTACCATTATTTTGATATAATTATATAACAAATATTAGCATAAAATTGAGAAATTTTATAATCACTAATAAAAATTACTCATTGCAATGCCAACTAGAAAAGTCTATTTTTAATAAGTGAATTATTTTCTGGAAAGCATCTAAAATCAGTAACAGTAATATTCTAAATCATTGTTCCAAAACTCAAGATTTAATTTCTATAAGACTTGTACAGAATATCCATCAATCAGTACACAACCATTTTACAATATGTTCTATTTAAAGATTCTTCAATAATATCACCTACTCATTAACATTCTAATCACAACCATAGTGCTTTGGCTCATATTTTTATAACATTTGGCTAACTATGTGCATTTTTTTTCATGAGACACAACAGATTCCTCTTGTATTTAGACCCTACTTGAAATGATTTTTGAAGGCTTTCTAATTACTTCTCAACCATCACAAATAAAATTATTAAAAGACAAATTCTGATATTTTGCAGATCTTTGCAATAACATACATGAGTAGAAACAAGAAGATTGAGGATGACCTCATTAACTTCAATTGAGAATGTGCAAATTTTAAAATGCTATTTCACAATTGTTTATAGGTCTATCAATGAATGTACAAGTGCTAAATGTATGAAGTTACAATTGAATTTCTGTCGTTAGGAGAACTTCCAAAAAAGGATTCCAAAGAATGTGAGCAGTAAGTATAGACAGTACTTATATTTCTATATTTCTTTCTGGGAGAATTCCTTCTGATCCATTTAATCCAAATCTCCAAAATCTTGATAATATTAAAGATTTTTTAAATATCTATTGATATAATAGCCATCATTTTTATCTAAACTGAATTCCACTAGTCTATTTGAAAATTAACTTTAAACAGTATCATGAAGTAAATGTTGTCTAATTTCTTGGTCTTAAGCCTTTTATCTGATTTAACTACAATTGGTCATAAATTTCCAAAGACAAAACACTTTACTGGTTTATATTTTTATAAGTATGTGAGATGCTATTATTATACTATCATTCTTAATGACTGTTAGGCTGGGTATAAAATTCTGGACTAAAATTAATTAATTTTAGAAATAAAAAAATTCTGCTTTGTTGACAGATAGCATTTAATGGAAAATAAAATACTATCCTTCATTTCATTCCTGCTTATTCTGGGCTATTCATTCTCTGTTTTTCTAAAAACATTTCTAGATTTAGGAGCTCTTATGTTTCAAGATGCTATACTACTTCTAATGTTTTCCATTGTACAATATGCAGAACAAATATCTGTATCTCTGTTTTGAGTTTTCTCATTTCTATCTCTTACCTGAGAGTTTTGTTTCTCTTATAACTTTATTGCCCTCTTATATGCAGAAGTACTATCTTAAAAATGATCTACTTTTGGATGACTATACTTAAGAGTGAGATATAAAAGAATGATTAAAGTGTCCGCACAGAGAAAACAACCTACTTCTATAATAAATAAATAAATATTGCTGGAGGGACTGAAAAGAAATAAGAAAAATAACCTTGAAAAAACTTTCAATTTTTCCCTTTTTCTGCAATTTTGGGTGAAACCAAACTCCCATGATTTGATGCTTGGTGAGATATAATTTTTATATTAGACTATCTATTCATTGCCAAATATTATAATTAGAAATAAAATATTCAAACTTACCATTAAATTATATTAAAATATAAATAAACTTTTATTCAACTATATAATATGTATTAGCACATAACTTTGTTATTATCTTACTAGAATTTTACTATTACCTATGTCTTCATATCTGTACATTGAAAATGCATACAAGGCCAGAGATATAGCACAGTGGTAGGGCTTTTGCCTTGCAGGCAGCTGACCTAGGACATACCTGGGTTAGATTCTCAGAATCCCATATGGTCCCCCAAGCCTGCCAGGAGCGATTTCTGTGTGCAGAGCCAGAAATAGCCCCTCAGCATCGTCAGATATGATCCAAAAACCAAACCAAACCCAAAACAAAACAAAACTAAAATGCTATACCTCTTTCCAGTTCATAATTTGTGAAATCATATCAATAGTTTTAAATTGATTGTGGTGTATTTACAACTTGGGGAGTGGTAATTGCTACAAACCAGTTATCGGTTTGTCAATGACCTAGATTTAATAAATGAGAGGAAGAAATTATAATGGTGCAGACTAAGCTTAAAATAAAATAAAATAAAATAGATATTGCCTTTAGAAGATTACAGAAAAATCTACGCCCAGTTCTGCTATCAAAAAATTATTTAGTTCAATAAAGAAATCTCTGACATATGGCTTGAATCTTGTTTCCACCAAAGTATTCATTAATTTAACTTATCTCCTATTTATTCTCTAAATAAAAAAGTCAACCTCATTCATTTGTAAAAGAATAGTATGCTATTTCCAACAAATTACTCACTTCAGGTATCAAAGTTTTGGAAAAAACAAAACAAAAAAAGGCAAGTCTCAATTTGCAGTATAATGATTTTAAGCCCAATATTATTATTCAATATTATTATAATATTTCATTGCACATATACTATACTGATAATAACCTTAAAATTGTAAATTTTTTCAACCATATCCAACAGTGATCAGACGTTTTAATTAAGCTCAGTACTTGATTGTCACTCAAGGAAGTCACTTGTGGCTGAACCCAGAGTTCTAGAATGTAAGTCATGCAGTTAAACCATTTAAGATCTCTTGTTAGAAAACAGCCTTTACTTAAATTATTATTATTCATTATTTAATTATTTATTATTTTATTTATTTGATATTAATTAATTCATTATTTAAATTTATTTAAATTAATAGATCCTTATTTAAATTTTAACATCAAAATAGACACTTATTTTTGAAACTTTTACCTTTCATTATATATATATAGCATAAAATCTATGCTCATGTTTTGTTTTTCTCCTCTGCTTTTATCTAACTATCCACTGTTTTTCATCTATAATATTAATATCAAGGTTCATATGCTTAATTGTAATGACTATTTTGTGGGAGAACTGAAATAAAATGTTTTTATCAGGCTATACCTAATTAGTAATCCTGTGTTCCAATTAACTTGAATATATCTCCTTCATACATTGACACAGTCATTGTACAGCTATTTATTATGTACTCAAATTAGATTTCTGAGACATAGAAATAGTTCTTTATGAAATAAAAATAAAGAAAAATGTAGGCATATACATGACTATAATAAAAGATAAAAATAAACTTATAATATAAGAGATAAGGATAATGAACCAAGAAAACTCAAAGAAGTCTTATTACTAAAAGCTGGAGAGATCATTAAATATCTCATTAGTGTGATGTGATTTAAGATCTGAATTTGAGAAATTTGGTAAGACTTAATTTTAGAAAGTGAAGATCCATAGTCAAAGGCATTACAATTTGAACCATGGAGGTAAAACCACAAACAAAGGCTAATTACTTAGGAATGTAAATATTTAAGTTTTTGATGTGTTTTATGAATTTACCTGTTTTATGTAATTTATATTGCTATTCTGATAACAATACATATTTATTGACTCTAGTTAAAATAAAGCACATAAGTAGGAAAATGTTCTTTAACTACCATCATTTAAAAACTTATGTTAAAAATATATTTGGAAATATTAATGATTTTTGATTAATATTAATAATTAATAACATAACATTAATGATGTCCTTTAATTTACTCTTTAATTATCTAAAATGTTTAATACATATTATTATTTGTCAACAACTGCACAAATGATCGAAATGAAAATCTAAATATTCAGGACTTACTCCTAGTTCCACACAGAAGGATTACTTCTAGTGATGCAAATAGGTACTATATGAGGTACCAGATATTAAATCTGGATTAGATCAGTGTAAGGCCAATGTTCTACAGACTGCATTATCTCTATGACACCTTTTAAAGTTCTGAAAGCCATTGTCACAAAAATCTTATACATAAAAACAGATTGTTATACTGTAAATGATCACTTAAATTTGTTATTTTAGAGACAAGGTATATTCCAAACTAGAAAATGTTTTAGTTTATAAAGTATTTGTGTTCGTGCAAGAAACGAAGGCAGAAAAACTAACTATAACAAGGTTTTCTTTGACTCAGAAGAGCTTTCTTTTTCACTTTTAGTAATTTATTTATTTAAGCACCATGGTTAAAATATGTTCATAGTGGTAAGTGCAGGAGTCGCCAACTGGAGCGGGTGGAAAGCGGCCATTCAAGGGAACCTTGAGCTCCTACTACTATCAGATCTTAATACTACACTATCACCACTGGACAGATCCACCAGACAGAAAACTAACAAATAAATAAGAGCCCTAAATGAAAAATTAGAAGAACTAGGGCTAATAGACTTATCTATAGCCCTCCATCCACAAAAAACAGAATACACATTCTTCTCAAGTCCACATGGAACCTTCTTCAGAATATACCATGCCTTAGGATACAAATCTAACCTGCATAAAGTCACAAAGGTAAGAATCATTAGAAGCACCCTGTCAGATCACTATGCAACAGAGGTCAAAATTGACTGTAAAAAGAAACAATGGAGAAAATCCAACACCTGGAGATTAAACAACATGCTGCTCAAAAACAGCTGGATCAAAGAGATACTCAAGGAAGAAATAAAAAGATTACTTGAGACAAACGACAATGAAGAAATAACTTGTCAAAACTTGTGGGACACAGCAAAAGCAGTAATCAGGGGGAAACTCAGCAATACAATCCTATGTCAGGAAAGAGAAAAACAACAAAATTAGCAGCTTAAAGGACCATCTTAAGGAGCTGGAACAACAGCAACAAAGAAACCCAAACACAACCAGAAGACTTGAAATAATAAAAACCAGAGCAGAAATAAACAACATAGAAACTAAGAAAACAATACAGAAAACCAATGAGATCAGGAGTTGGTTTTTTGAAAGCATAAACAAGATAGACAACCACTGGCAAGACTCACCAAAAAAAAGAGGGAAAACACCCAAATAAGCAGAATCACAAACTATAGGGAAGAGATTACAACAGAACCCCAAGAAATCCAACACATCATGAGGACATATTATGAACAACTATATTCAGTTAGGCTAGAGAATCCAGAAAAAAGTGATAGATTCTTGGAAAAATACCAGCTTCCAAGACTAGAAAAGGAGGTTTAGAAAGTCTAAACAGGCCAATCATGTCAGAGGAAATTGAAACAGTAATTAAGAAACTCCCCAAGAACAAAAGTCCAGGCCTAGATGGTTTTACAGGTGAATTCTATCAAACATTCCAAGAATTACTTCCACTGATCCACAGGCTCTTCCAAACCATTGAACAGACAGGAATCTTCTCCAATTCCTTTTATGAGGCCAATATAACTCTGATTCCCAAAGAGTACAAAGATACCACCAAGAAAGAAAACTACAGACCAATCTCACTAATGAACATAGACGCAAAAATACTCAACAAAATCTTAGTGAACCGAATCCAGCACTACATCAAAAAGATTATACACCATGACCAAGTAGGTTTCATCTCAGGGATGCAAGGCTGGTTCAACATACGCAAATCAATCAACATCATACACCACATCAATAATAAAAAAGACAAAAAACACATGATCATATCAATCGATGCAGAGAAGGCATTTGACAAAATCCAACACCCATTCAAGTTGAAAACACGAAGCAAAATAGGTCTGGATGGAACCTTTCTCAAGATAGTTACAGCTATTTATAAAAAGCCCACAGCTAACATTATCCTTAATGGTGAAAAACTGAAAGCATTCCCACTAAGGTAAGGAGCTAGGCAAGGATGTCCACTCTCTCCACTCTTATTCAACATAGCTTTAGAAGTCCTAGCAATAGCAATCAGACAAGAGAAGGAAATCAAATGAATTCAAACAGGGAAAGAGAAATTAAAACTATCTCTTTTTTGCAGATGACATGATGATATACATGGAAAACCCTAAAGAGTCCACAGTAAAACTCCTAGAACAATAAACCAATACAGCAAAGAGGCTGGTTACAAAGTCAATACACAAAAGACAGTAGCATTTCTCTATACAAATAATGAAGTAGAAGAGAGAGAGATTAAGAATACAACTCCAGATCTCTCTCCTCCCCACCCCCCTACACCTGTACTCGAGACAGGCTTTCTACTTCCCTCATTCATTCACATTGTTATGATACCTATATTCATTGCAGCGCTATTTACAATAGCCAGACTCTGGAAACAACGAAGGTGCCCTTTAACAGATGAATGGCTAAAGAAACTGTGGTACATATACACAATGGAATATTATGCAGCCATCATAGGAGAGATGAAGTCATGACATTTTCCTATACATATATGTACATGGAATCTATTATGCTGAGTGAAATAAGTCAGAGGGAGAGAGATACACAAAGAATAGTCTCACTCATCTATGGGTTTTAAGAAAAATAAAAGACATTTTTCCAATAATCCTCAGAGATAAAGAGAGGAGGGCTGGAAGGTCCAGCTCATGACATGAGTTCTCCACAAAGAGTTGTGAGTTCTGTTAGAGAAATAACTACACTGAGAAATATCATAACAACGTGAATGAATGAGGGCTGATATCCAGAATATACAAAGCACTCAGAAAGCTAAGCCCCCCCAAAACCAAATAAAGCTATACAAAAATGGAGAGATGAAATGAGTAGACAGTTCTCTGAGAAAGACCAAAAGATGGCCAACAAACACATGAAAACATGCTCACCTTCACTCATCATTAGGAAAATCTAAATCAAGACAACAATGAGGTACCACCTTACACCAGTGAGAATGGCTCACATAAAAATGGGAACAATCTGTGTTGGCGGGGATGCAGTATGAAAGGCACTCTCATCCACTGCTGGTGGGAATGACCCCCATCTATGGAGAACATAGAGAGAGTGCTCAAAGATCTCAGAATTGAGCTGCCATTTGACCCAGCAGTTGCTCTCCTAGGTATCTACCCCAAGTGGAAGGATATTCATTTCAAAGTATGTGTGCATCCCACTATTTATCGCAGCACTCGTTATAATAGCCAAGACCTGGAACCAACCTCGATGTCCAAAAACAGATGAATGGATCATTAAGATGTGGTATCTATACACAATGGAAATACACATGGCAGTCAGAAATGATACAATCACAGACTTTGCGGCAACATGGGAGGACTAGAACATATTATGTTAAATGAAGTAAGCCAGGAAAGATGAAAGAAAACACAGAATAGACCACTGTTGTGAAGCACCTAGAGGCAGACACCTTATTTGACAACTAATACCAACAAGTCAAAGTATCAGGGGTTTAACAAGGGAGAAACTTCCAAACACTGTAATAGTCAACATATACCAGAAAGCAGAGCCCAAAACACAGGAAAGAGGTACAACAAACTCTTGACTACACATTATACCACAAAGAAACCAGTAACAACAGCAGCTTAGAAGGAACAGGTATGTAATCAGCCTTCTACTACAAAGGCCCATGATAATCCCTTAGGGATCTAATACAGGATTACAGATAAAGAATACCATGGGAAAATCACTCAGCCCAATGGAATGCATTTCATAATAATTTGTTTTAATGCCTTAATTTTACTATATTTAAAATAACCTCTCAGCTTTTCTGTCCACAGGCGTTCTTGGATACAAAGGGTAGGACAAACTAAGATGGCATCTCGGGATCACTCACATGAGATACCATACCTAGCTTGCACTATGAGAATGTCCTTAAAAATCTCCTTTATCTCTAGGTATAACCTTCTTTTAGGACCTGAAACACGTGACCAGAGCCAGAACCACTGAAGCAGCAACATGTGACCCTACAGACTTATACTACTACAGGCCCTACTCATCGAACACAGCCAAACAAAACTAGCATTCCTATGCTCTTTTGTCCTTTCTTCTCTACTACTTCTTTCTTTTTTTATTTCTTTTTCTTTTAAATTAGTTTTCTCTTTCCTTCTCTCCTGCCCTTCATATACTTTCCTCTTTCCCACCCTTTGGAAATCTGGACTATCCTTCACAATCCCACCCAGATTTCCACCTTATTAAAACTTTTCACACTCAGTTTTTTTTTTTTTTTTTTGGCCACACCCGGCGTTGCTCAGGGGTTACTCTTGGCTGTCTGCTCAGAAATAGCTCCTGGCAGGCACGGGTGACCATATGGGACACCAGGATACGAACCAACCACCTTTGGTCCTTGATTGGCTGCTTGCTATCTCTCTAGGTGTCCACCCTCAGTTCTTAACCCATTAGGCATCAAGACTGACCTCGCACCCCTTTATGTGCTCTGCCATGTTTTTTTATATCAAGACCATGGGCCTTTATGTGGTGCTATCTTTATTGTTGGAGTGTTCGTGGATGTTTTTATTTGACACTTGTTTTGTAGTGTTGTGGTGTTCCACCTCCTTTTTCCCCTTCGTCTCTCAAAACTAGGATGACAGCTTCCAGAAAGACTCCGCCCATTTTTGGCTTATTTGATTTTTCCCTAGTTAATTACTTTTCTCTTTTTCAAACAAACCACATAACTTGAACTTTCTAGTCCCGCCCCCACAACTAGAGTGGGTATAAGGGAGGGTATCAAGATCAAACTGGGTGGTAGGACCACTAAGTAGTCAACTGGGGCACAGAGGGGACCACTTATTCTGGCAGCCCGGAGGGGGGGTGTGGGAGGAGGAATATGGGAGGTAAGACTGGAACGGAGGTGGAGGGAGGACAATTAAGTGATGGGAATTCCCCTGACTTAATGTCAATAGGTATCTAAAATATTATGTGTCAATGATATGTAGGTCCACTATGATTAAAATAAAAATTATATTAAAAAAGAAAGAGAGAAAAATATATGTTCATAGTTCCCTTTCAGTCATAAAATGTACACCCTCCAGTGTACTTTCAACCAGTTCATCAGTGCAACTTTTCACCACCAATGTCCCCCATTTTTATTTTCACCCACATTAGTGCACTTTCAGGGAAAGAGCAGCACAAAGACAAGCAGTGGGGTCTTCTAGTATTCACAGCCTAAGTTCTTCCAAGCCACAGAGTCCCAAGACAGTCAGACCAGCAGCAAGATCTTCTTATGACTCAGAGAGATATTTTCATCCTAGAGAAGTGTGTTCCATGAAGAATGAAGGCATTCTGTTTTGCTCCAGAGCTGTGCCTACAAATATCACAATGGGAAAGCAATGGAGAACCTGATCATGCTTAGTGCAATAAGATGGTAGTTCCAGAGACAAAAACAGTCTCATCCATCTGTAAATTCTTTCTGACATGGGCTTTAGGGAGGGGAATGAAGACGATGTTCAAATATTCAAAGAAGACATGAAATGAAACAATCAATAAGACTCAAGAGGATATGAGGGTAAAATGAGGAATACTTCAAATAGAAGTGATAGATCTAAAAAAGTTGATAAATAAAATGAAAACTAATTGGAAGGTTTCACCCACGCTGAGTAACAGTTTCTGGAGACAAAATCAGTGAGCTCGAGGATGAGCTGCATAATACTCCCAGCAAACAGGATAAGATGGAAAATAGAAGCAACAATAAAAATCAACAGTGTCCTGGGAGAGCCAACAAAAACAAACAAAAAATCCTATGAAGACATAGAATATCTTATTCATTTGTGGGAAATAAGACAAATAAAAGATAGTATAATAACAATATGCAGAGCCAATGGAATTAAGTGGATCAGGAAAGTCATCCCAGTTTAGGAAGCTTGCCAAAAAGAGCAGTGAGTGTAGTTAGAGTAGAGCAGGATCTACTAGGACAATAATAGCTAGAACTGATCACTCTGGACAAGAACTCCATGCTGAAAGTGGAGAAAGTGACATGCAAGGCACCATTCCATTGAAGATAGTGCCAACTATAAAGGTAAAGAGAGTGAATGAAAGTGGGGCCAGTGCCTACGCTAGCCTAGGACAGACTAGGGTTCAATCCCCTGGTGTCCCATATGGTCCCCCCAGCCAGGAGTGATTTCTGAGAGCATAGCCAGGAGTAACCCCTGATTGTCACCCGGTATGGCCCCCCCAAAAAAAACAAGAGAGAGAGAGAGAGAGAGAAAGAGAAAGAAGCAAATTGTCTACCCTAAAGAGAGGTATGGTAATAAGGGGGTAGAAGTAAATTGGGGGACATCAGTGGTGGGAAGTGGAACTGATAAAGAATTATGTGCATTGTATAATAAAGCCAATAATGCACCATTTTGTAACCACAGTGCTTAAATAAAGCAACTAATAAATTTAAAAATAAAACAGCAAAGACATTATTGGTGAGGTTTACCAAGCTTCCAGGATGTAGGGTACATGAGATTTTAGCTTGGGAAACCTCACCAATAAAAATACTCCCCTCCCTCCCCAAGAAAAGCATCTCAAAGCACATCCTAGTCACAAAGATGAAAACAATAGATATAAGATATAGTACTGCAAGCAGCAAGACAAAAAATATTATATAGTACAAAGGAGCTTTAATATCTTCAAAGGATAACAAGGCATCCTTCAGGCCTGAAGGCAGGTGGTGCTATATAGTGAAAAACATCAATGGAATGAGTGCCTCATCAAGAATACTTCATCCTTGGGGGTGCTGAAGAGATAGCACAGCGGCAGGGCATTTTCCTTGCATGCAGAAGAATTGTAGTTCAAATTTTGGCCTCCCATATGGTCTACTGAACCTGCCAGGAGCGATTTCTGAGTGTTAGAGCCAGGAGTAACCCCTGAGCACTGCTGGGTGTGACCAACAAAAACAAACAAACAAACAAAAAAAGAATACTTCATCCAGCTAGACTCTCATTCAGGTTTGAAGAAAAGATACACAGCTTATTGAATAAAGTATTTGTGTTATCTCCTAAAGTATTACTCCCAAATTATTTTATGCTCTTCATAAATCATTTTGTATATATATATTATCAATTTACTATGGTAAAATAAAAGACAATATAATAAAAATTGAAGTAAAGAACAAAAATGGTTTATTTCTTGAGCATGAAATTGGTAAGGAGGAAAATATACAAGTTTATATCTTGTCATTAATAAAAAATGCCAGTGAGACAACTATTATGTCAATGATGAGTGAGAGAAATAGAATGCCTATCCTGAATGCAGGGAATGGGGTGAGGGAGGAGGGTAATGGAGGGCTTTAGTGGTGGGGACTGTTGCAATGCAAACAGGGGGTGTTTTTTTTTTAATACTGAAACCCAATACAAACATGTTTGGTAATCTTAAATAAAGATATAAAACAGAATGCAGTGATGCTCAAATACAGCATGAAATGTATTATTAACTACTGTCAATGCAAACAAATAGAGTTCACCATATGTATATATGTTACAGAAGGGCTTCTATAGTGCCTGACTATGCCATTTATCTCAGAAAATTAGTGTACATATTGCAGAATACAATATATTTTTAGTATAGAAAATTTTGTGTTCATTGCAAAATGCCTTTAGTAAGCATATAGAAGCATATTAAGTAATAAGACATGGATATTTCATTTTTAAGAAAACTTTGAAGCATACATTGCAGGAATTTTTTCTGATTAGAGAATTTATAATGTCTTAATCTCTCTGTAGTAAAATTGCTATATAGCCTCTCACCCAATCCCCTACCCCCCCGCACCCTTAACTGCACCACATGCCACAACTGTCTGAAGTCTAGTCCTTTCCCCAAGAAGTTCTTAACTCTGCAGGAACCTGACCTTGCCCCCTGCCCCAATAAGCTGTCACTGTGCTCCCAAAGCAAAAGAACATTTTAGCAGCCCCCCACATTTATCGATCCAACAAAAGTTGCAGCCACCGATCCATCTGATTTATTCTATGTGGACCCTCTTTCTCCCACATTCCCCTCAATGTGGACCATTGTCTACTACGGATTCAGCTCCAGAGGGAAAACACCCTCACTTGAGAACATTACTTGAGAACCTGACTTCTGCACATCAATTTTCAGATTCCACAAGACTACCATGTGAAATAAAAATGTGCCCTGGATCTTAATGCCCCCTCAAGACCATCTCAAAAGACTCAATGCAAATATATCTGTATATACATATTATATATGTATACATATGTATATTATATGTATACATATGTACATATAAATATGTATATATATATCTTTGTATGTTTACTTTCCTTAATAGTTATAACTCTAGTGTTTATTTCCACTTTAGAGGCAGTCCATCACACCCTCACCTTTTTTATTTTATTTTCTTTTTTTCTTCATTCTTTTTTGGTGGCCTGTTTTGGATCTGCTTAGCAGGAAATTCTAGTAGAAATTCTTGCTTGGAATAGAACTCAGGGTCAGAAACACACCACAGAGATGGTATACGATTGTTATTTTTTCCCTAAAACATCAATAATATAATACAGCATCACTTGTCTTTTTTTTTCTGCATAGGCACACTAAAACAGAGGAAATCTTATGTATAGAAAGAAAGTCCTTATCTAATAGGGTAAGAACACATGAATTTTATAATGCAACGGTGCCTTCCACTCTGAACAATCATCATAGGGGGCCTGACTTAGACCTCAGGAGATCGGACCATTGACTGCCCAACTTCGATCCTGGATCCCAACCTTAGAACTGGGCACAGTTTTGTTGCACCTACACCAGAGAATTAAATTGCCTGCCAGGAAAGGTTTTAATATTGCTCTGGCACCAACTTGCATCATTCCCTGATGATGAGGAAGCAGCAACAAATAGAACTAAGGGCAGGTTGCCCTACTTCACCATCTAACGGTGAGATTAAATCAGAAGACCCTCCATCATAGGATCTGTGCAAAAACCAAGATCACTAATTAAAGAAGACTGCCTATGACTGCCTTGAATGAGCAGAAATCATCCTGGCATCGTAAAGAAGACTTATCCTAGGCTTCGCCCTAGGATCTGTGCAAAAAACCAAGACCTCAATTACAAAAGAATGACTGGCAACCACGAGCTGAACAGAACTTTTCCTGGGACTATGAAGAAAGACCTTAGGCTAACATGCCTGAAGCCTTTAGTCGGTCTCATGAGCATTGTGCTTCAAAGGTGGAGAGTAGCTTGTATCTCTTAGGCTAAAGAAAAATTTTTCTAATTTCCCGCAACATTGACTGTGCCTGTGGCAAAACAAACAAACAAACAAAACGAAACAAAACATTTTCAAAATAACTTGCTACATCCTCCCCACCCATTTTTCTTCTCTTTCAGTTTTATTTATATTTATAGCTTCTGGATAAGGGCCCACGATGTTTTTTTTTTTTTTTTGGCAGAACCATATAACATGAATCATCTAGATCTGCCTTATATTTATATGTCTCCCTACAAACTGAGAAAAGGGGGGAAAAAAGTGGATAGGAGCCAGGGACCAAACAGTTCCAGGAGCACAGAATGGAAATAAAAAACTGGTCAGCCCCTTAATACCCAAACCAATGTCACACAGCAGAATCAAGAGACCCACACTATAAGAAGCTATACACAAAAAGGGACCTGTTACGCGAGAGTCTATGAGAGCTAAAAGTAGAGGAATGAGATGCATGCTAGGAACTATGGTGGAGGGAGATCAATACTTGGTGGGAAAGACCCTAACTTACTGTCACTGTTACTAAAATACAACTGTGAAAAAATTGTAACAAAAATAAAATTACTTATATAATATATTTAAAAGGCAAAACAGTTCTAGAATGATGCTCATAGACAAATTCCAAAGATATATTTTTAATGGCTTTCACTTTATTTTGTGTATATGTATTATATGTATTGAATATATATAAAAAATATTGTCCAAACATCAAATATCCTCTGATGTATCCTAAGTTAATATTAGTCCATTAAGGTGAACAAATATAGTAATTGGGTTGAAGGATATGATTGAAATAGTGAAAAATCAATCATTTGAGATATATAACAAACATAAACTGAGTGAATTGGAAGTACCATGGATAGAGGGATAAAATTTAAGCTATTCACAATAGAAATCCATTATTTCCTACAAGTCAGCAAATAAAAGTAATAATCTTAGTATTCAACATATGGTGACCAAAAACTTTTAATATAGAAACTTTAACCATTTGGGACTATTTTTTTAAATGTTATGTAAAAACAAATCCTTGACCACAACAATATTCACAATCAAAGAATATACTATTGTCCTGCCACAATTTTTATGACTATTTCAAGCTTTCTGGCCTACCCTCATTTTAACCTCTATTCTGTGTCAGATCTATGTTTTTACTTTCAATGGATATTTACCTCTTAATGTACTTTTCTTACATAGCATATTTATGGAACTTTTTTTCAGATTAACCATTATTGATTTATTTTATTTAGTATGAGTCCCTCTAGATCCTTTTTCTAAGAAAAGGAAATATATAATCCTTTATTTTTAAAATAATTTCTTTATTTTAAGCACAATAATTTTTCCCCTTTGTGAGTAGAGCTTGAGGACCTGGTAAATCTTGCTTATTTAGTCTATTTACTTAGTTTTAGCTTCATGATCTTTTATTTATATTCTGAATTTTTTTTACTTTAATTTGGTTTTTTGGTTTTCGGTTTTTTGGGTGACACCCAACAGCAGTCAGTGGCTATTCTTCATTCTGTACTCAGAAAATCACTCCTAAATGCTTGGGGGATTATATGGAGCTGGGGATCAAACCAGGGTCAACCACATGCCAGGAAAACACCCCTACCCACTGTACTATCATTCAGGACCCTAATTATATATACTAATTTACCTTGTATTGACTTAGGGTTTCATATGTTATCTTTATAGTTGCTTACAATTGATAATAGTTTATTTGATTTTTTTTTCCTGTTCACAGGCACAATCCACTAGTATGCATTTTTTCTCAGTACTGGTATTACTATGCTGATTAGCTGTTGATAAATCATGTTTTAATTCTTATTTTTGTTTTTTTTTCCTGTATTTCTTAATTTTGTCTTTTATTTTTTCACCGGCCTAATACTTATTCAATATTATGTCTAGTTTCCTGGATCAATGTTCATTCCCTGTTCATCCCTGACTGAACTGTCACTTAGTCAACAAATTTCCAGTAGTTGCTCAGATACACTTGAGCTGAAAGCCATAGTTTCTTCCTAATATTTGTCATTGTTAATTTCTGTTACTGTCCAGTCCTATTTGTATGCAAATATTCATCTCAGAACTTGATGTATCCAGTATAATTAAAACACAAAACAAAACCTCACCTGCACTAATGAATTCAGGCAAACCATTGAAAGAACCCCCAAGTATATTCAATCTAAAAAATCTCCTTGATAAATGTTAAAGTAATAAGCTAAATAAATAAATAAATAAATAAATAAATAAGGGTTCACTGAACTAAAATTCTTGGGGAATACAACTTAAACAACTATTTAAAAAATCCAAACCAAATCATAAATAAATTTAAAAAAAAAGAAAGCTAAAACAAATAACACAATACAGAGGGCTCAAAAATAATAATAGAATAACTATCAAATCAATGAGCTTGAGAATATGAAGTTATCCCTGAACAAGAAGCAAGCCTTGAGCATAGTTAAATGAAGCTATCTATGAATATATCTATAAATTTGCAATGATGTATCACTCAGTGTATAATTTTTCAACATTATGGATTATTTTTCAATAAAAATTTATCATTTTATTATATTTGATGCTGTTGCAAAATGTTGCTATGTGATTTGTTCATATTGCCCTTTTTGTTTGTGCTTCCCACTGTACACATACATATAATTATGTAAATGTAATATTTACTTGTAATTTTTCATGTCTTATAGATAACATAGAATGGTAATATATCTTGTACACAATATCTAAAACATTTAATGAGTTGAATTTAGTAATTTTTAATCACTTCTAGTAAAAATTTTAGCATGTAACCAGAATATTTCTCAAATTGCCATGTTTATCTGTTTTAATTTTTGAATTTTTCTAACATTCATTGTTTAATAATATGTATGCAAGTAGGTTACTGCAAATATCAAATAGATAATATTCATGATGCCTAAATTTACTGTTAATTTAATAATTTGTTTGCCTTCATATTCTTTTTTACCTATATTTTTATTTAACTTAGGTGATGTCACATTTGGTGGTGATGAGGGGATACTGATATCTCTGCATTCAGTAGTCATTCTTGGTGGTGTTCAGGGGACCATATGTGATGTCAGGGATCGAATCTTGTTAGGCACATTAAAGAAAATTGCACTAACTCTGTGCTCTTGCTCCGGTCTCAAATTTATATAATTATTCTAAACAATGTTACAAATTCTGTTGACAATAGCTTTCATTTTAATATTGATTTTAGGTCAAGTTGTTGCCATTTCCTCATTGGCAGGATGTCATATCAAAACTGGTGCATGATTGGTGTTAGAGCAGTATTAAGAATGTTCCAGATCAAGTTTGGTTCCTGGAGCTGTTGCAGAGAACTGTTTCTGTTCTATGTCTGAGATCTAGGGTTCAGGGTTGGAAGGTAGCTATCTAATCATATGGAGTCTAAATTGGGCCCACATGACATATGTTCAAGGTGGGAAGTGCCCCTATATTGTAAAATGTATGAGTTCTTATCCCTAGTAGATAAGAGTTTGTTTCTATACGTAAAGTTTCCCCTTTATGCCTTTGCAAGAAGAAATGGTGCTATATTATATTACTGGTGCATTGGGGGTGAGAGTGTCAGGCTCCATCATCTTTGTGTCCTGGTTTTGACCTGAGCTTTTATCCCAGGCAAGACTTTTTCTTGTAGGTTTTTGTACCAAGCAGAACCAAAATGGGAGAAGTTAAGGAAGAGAAGAAAAACAAAAACAAGATAAATATAGAAATATATATATATATATATAAATACATATATAAAGGAAAAATTAAATAAAAATGAGTTTAAAATGTGATTAAAGGAATAAACTGATGCAGGAGACTACCTTACATTTGGGGATAAACAGGTTAAGAGGTAGTAGTATATAGATCTTAAACTTATAAAGGAAATATAGACTTCCCATTGTCTTGTGGGGGGTGGAACCCAGGGCACATTTTCATCACACACCTTGGTCTTGTTGAGTTTGAGAAATGATTTGCAGCAGAAAGGGCTCGGAAAGAGTTATTGCACTAGGGAACCGTCTGGAGCTGAGCCCCGTATCAAGCAACAGTCCACATTAATAACTGAGGGTAAAGAGCGTTAATAAGGGGGGGATTTCGGATTGAGAATGGGAGGTGAAGGGATAATATATAGGAGGGGCTATATACACTATAGGCATGGATTGTTTATAATTTAGGTGTTGCTCTCAAAGAGGAGTCCTCTCTCTATGTACTCATGCCTACATAAAGACATACAATAGTGATCTATTCTTGATGTGTTGTTAGAGATCTGACCCTAATAGGATGGGTCTGAGCTCTATGCTCAGAAATTGCTCCTTGCAGGCTCGGGGGACCATATGGAATGCCGAGATTCAAACCAATGACCTTCTGCATGAAAGGCAAAAACCTTCATGCTATCTCTGAGCTCTTAAGGACTGGTTGGATTATGATAAGTAAATAGCTTAGGTATAGTTTAAGAAAAAGAGGAAGGGAGAGCAAAAGATAAGAGAGAGGAGAACAGAAAATTAGGTAAAAATAATAAAAATAAAGTAAACAAAAATAATAAATCAAATAAAAGAGATTGGGTCAGTGTGTCGGCATTGGGTGGTTTTCCTGGTTTCTAGGCATTTTGTCAGTGATGGGATTGGGCCTTGCTGAATGAAGGTTTCAGGGTTAGATAATGGCTGGAGCAGTTTAGGATACACATAAATTTCGTGTCTTGGGTACTAAACAATGTGTTAATGAGGCCTACCTATGTAGGTGGCTACTCTGTGTAGTATTGTCTGTTGCATCTTATGTATCGAAGTTCCTTTCCTAAAGAGAAACTAACAATGTGGATTTTATTTGACATAGATTGAATTCATGATGAGGAGGAGAAGAGGAAAAAGAAGAAAGAAGAGAAGGAAAGAAGTAGAGAGAGAAAGAGAAAGGAAATGTTAAATTGCCCCCAAAAATTGATTTTAAAGTTCAAGAAAATCATCAACAATGAAAATTATTAGCAATGATAATTAAGAGTATATATTACTTAATAATTTCTTTATGTGTTTCATGCCACTATGATTATTTTATAACATAATATGTATTAAATGAGACCATTATTTTATTTCTTCTATTTTTTTCCTGATCTAAACTTTAAGGATTTACTGCAGCAAACTTTTACTTCCAGTAAACTCTTACTTTGAAACTTATGTTTCAGCATTAGATTCTCACTTATCTTGTAACAAATATAGATACTCTGTGCATCAGCAACTGATTTCTCCTTAATAAGATAAAAATCTTATCATAGTCTGTACTTCAATAAGAAGAGCAATAGAAGAATATTAAGAGTGTAGTAAGTACAGTGGGACGAGAATATCAGTACAAAAAGTTAAATTCATAATTTTCACTGGATTTATTCTTGTGCTGGGAAAGATGCTGTGATAATATGCCTACCACAAAATAGTATTGATCTTCTGTTGAATGCTTAAGGTTTATGATTCTATGAGAAGTGGAGCAATTCTTCTGCAAAATCATTTACTTGTTCTATACATCTATTAAATAATCTTAATGCACACCTTAAATATGCATTCAATTTATTTCTTTTTAGATATCCTGTCACTTTGATCAAAAGTAGTGAACTTGTACCTCAAGCAGAAGTATGTGTATTTTGATGAGTGGTGATGATTTGATACACACTGTATCCTCTCCAGTTATTACCATGATCTTTTATAAAGTAACAGAACAGGCAAGCTTTATATTCTCTGTAACAGAAGAGTGAGTACTGCTTGTGTTATTAAAATTAACCTCTTACTTCAGCCACTGGTAGTCATTCCAACATTTAAATCTAAACAAATATTACTATAAAAAACAATCAGGACTTGGATGAGCAAATATTAAATGAAAATTTTCTGAAAAATGTTTGAAAAATATATGCATGCCAGTGCCCAAATAATATTTTATTCTTATTTCTACATGATTGGCTGCTATCTTCAGGTTCACCATAGAAGCTCCTAGTCAGAGCCTGGTGGTGGTGGTCTGGTTTCCTGACACTGCTAAGCCAAAGCATCAATGTATTCACCAGCGCTTTCACTGAATCAATGCCCAATGGCCAATGATCTCCAAAATGATTTGACCTTCTGACACTGCTTCCAATGTCACCCCAAAATTTCCTGAAAAATGATATTTCTTTAATATTTCCTGTACTGAATGTCATTTGAGAGTTATATGGAAAGAAACAAATATAGAGAGATAAATAGAGCTTTAATTGGCCTCTTCAAAACTTCCATGTAATAACATGGATCAGAAAAGTATAACTATGAATATCTTAAAGGCAATAGTCAGTAAAAGGGGCCGGGAAGGTGGTGCTAGAGGTAAGATGTCTGCCTTGCAAGCGCTAGTGTAGAGCGGACAGCGGTTTGATCCCCCAGCGTCCCATATGATCCCCCCAAGCCAGGGGCAATTTCTGAGTGCATAGCCAGGAGTAACCCCTGAACGTCAAATGGGTGTGGCTCAAAAAAACAAAACAAAACAAAAAGTCAGTAAAAGTCATGGATGGACACTTCTGACCACCATTTAAAATGATCATAAAACTAATATTAGATATGTAACATAATCTCCATTTAAAAGCTGAAAGAACAAATAATGTTTGGTGCTACTAAAATTAAATTGAATTACTAATATTATATTACTAATAATATTTATGTGCTCATATTCTATATAGTAAGTAATTTGATAATTATTGTTGTTATGATAAAGTGACATAAATGAGAGGGACAAGAGTGATTCAATTCTATTCTGAACATTTAAAGACATGACAAATTACACTACAGGGTTATAACAAATCATAATTTTTTTCTTTTCTCTTTTTTTTTGAGTGGTGGTTTGGGTCATACCCAGCAGTGCTCAGGGAATTCTCCTGGCTCCACACTGAGAACTTGCTCCTGGCAGGCTCGGAGGACCACATAGGATGCCGGATTCAAACCACTGTCCTTCTGTATGCAAGGCAAATGTCCTATCACCATGCTATCTCTCTAGCCCAAACCATATTTTTTTTTAAAAACTTAAACCAATTAATTTATCATGTATCTTTAAATATTTAGATTATAACAGTAATATAATTACTTTCATGCACTGTGTAGATTTCACAACTATTACTGCTATATACACTCTATGAATTTTGCAAAAAAATCTATATTTTTACTTTTATATTTTTATATTATTTTATATTTTATAAAAAAACTAATAAATAAATGTTTCAAAACGAATACACAAAAAGTTGTTTGTATATCTTTAAAATATGGTAAAAGATACAGAGAAAGAAATGCCTTGAGATAACTGTCTCTACATTTTTAATATTTTTGGACCTTATAGAATTAAAAAATTTTGAATGCCAAAATAAACTCAGCCAAATCTAAGGATATCTTAGTAATTTGGAAAAAAAATTATGCATTGTACTCCACATAAAGGACTATTACTAAAATCTACTCACAAGGCTCAGCAACAACTATCAAAATACCAAAACAGCATGTGTCTCTCACACAGAGGGCACATCCACAAAGAAAAAAAAATATATATATATAATTAATGATATATATAGTTATTATATATTATATTGGTTATTTTATAATATATTTACATTTGCATCTGAAAAATGTGTAGGATCACTTTATTTTAGACGAACACAAATCAAAATTATAATACGGTAACACCCCACATCATGGTAACAACATGGTAAGAATGGCATATAAAGGGGCCGGGCGGTGGTGCTAAAGGTAAGGTGCCTACCTTGCCAGTGCTAGCCTTGGACGAACCGCGGTTTGATCCCCCGGTGTCCCATATGGTCCCCCAAGCCAGGAGCAACTTCTGAGCTCATAGCCAGGAGTAACCCCTGAGCGTTACCAGGTGTGGCCCAAAAACCAAAAAAAAAAAAGAATGGCATATAAAAATTAAAAAATACACTAGAAATTACAAAAGAACTCTCATAATCTATTGGGAATATCATCTGGTTCAGTGTCTCTGAAAAATCTGTATGAAGATAGATTTTTTTAAACAGTAAGAATGTAGTTCCTATTTGGCCCAGCTATATAATTTTTCCATATCTACTCTAACAACCAACCAAACAAACAAACAAGCAAGAAAAAACCTAATTTGAAAAGATATATGAGCATCAATATTCATTCGAGCTCAGTAAAAATATCCAAGGTATCTAAACAATACAAATGTAAAACACATTAAAGGATAAGTAAAATAAATTCTGGTATGTAATACAATGAAATTTATGAAACCACAATAAGAAAATAGCCATGCATTTTTTAGCAATTTGAATGGAACCAGAGGAATGATGTTAGGCAAAATAAGCCAAAGGTAGAGGACAAATACAGCATGATCTCATTCACCTGTACAACACCAGAGAAAAATATCAAGAAAATGAACAACATCAAATGATTTTAAATGGAAACTGGATTACAAATGTGAGAGTATCACATTGGTATGCAGGGGTAATAGAAATGATTAGGCTGATTGAAAGTAACATAGGAATGTAAGATTAGTTTTATTTATTTATTTATTTATTTATTTTGTTTGTTTTATTGTATTTGGGACCATACACAGTGGTGCTAAGGTGTTAATCCTGGCTCTTAGTTAAGAAAGGAAAACCTCTTCAACAAATGTTGTTGGAAAAATTGATCAACTATATGGAGAAAAAAAACCTCAGTCTCTAAAAAAAGAATATAAAATAAAATATATAAAGTCCAAGTGTTGGGTGAGGCTGCCCAAGCACCGTGTTTCTAACTCCTCAAGCAGACAGGTCTGATGATACAGGATAATGGCTGAGAAATAATTCAAAAGCAGTTAGTTAAAGTTTCATTGAAGTCAACTCCCTTTATTCCATGATTTTTTTCTCTGCCATGAGTCTTTTTGCTATATGTTTTGTTTTGTTCTTTTCTGAGCAGTTTCTTACTGCTTTTCTTTTGTCTTTTTTTTTTTTTTTTTTGCTGCATTTTCCTTGCCTTTCCCCAGCTAGACTCTTTTTTTTTTTTTTTATTCGAAACAGTCCACCCTTCCCAGGTGGGATCAGATCTGATCATCCAGGTGGGATTAACATCTCAAAAGAAGAGGTTAGGAAAACAAGAAGCTGGGGGAAGACCTCTCCTTAAAACCATGTACAATGGTTAAATCAAATTGGATTAAGGACCTTGATATCAGATCTCAAACCATAAGTTACACAGAGGAAAATATGGGCAAAAACACTCAAAGCTAAAGGCATATTTAAGAATGAAATACCACTGGGCAAACAAGTGGAAGAAAATATAAACAAATGGGATTACATCAAACACAGGAGCTTCAGTACCTCAAAAGAAATAGTGACTAGAATACAAAGATTACCCAAGAATGAGAGAAACTATTCACCCAATATCATGTAAGGGAGAAATATCTAAGATACACAAGGCTCCGGTTGAATTTTACAAGAAAATTAAAACCATTTAACCCTATCAAAAATGGGGAAAAAATAGCAGATATTTTTTCAAAGAATAAATGCAGGTAGCCAAAGACACATGTAAAAATTCTGCTCATTACTAATCATCAGGGAGATGCAAATCAAAACAACAATGAGATATCTCACACTATAGAAACTTGCACACAACACCAAAAACAAACAAACAAACAACAACAAACAAGAAGAACTAATGCTGGCATGGATGTGTTTAGAGAAAGTGACTCTCACTTCTGGTGGGAATGCAGAATGGTCCAGTCTTTCTGAAAAAAAAAATATGGACTTTACTCAAAAAGCTATAACTTAAGCTTCAATATCCAGCAATACTACTCCTCCAGACATACTCCAGAAACACAAAAACAAAATACAAAATGCTGTCTGCACTCCTATGTTGAACACAGCACTATTTACAATAGCCAGAATTTGGAAGCAACCCAGGTGCTCAACAACAGATGAATGGCTAAGAAAACTGTTGTACATCTACAAAATTGAATACTATGCAACCATTAGAAAAATAAAAATAAAGTTATAAAATTTGCCTAGATATAGATAGACATGGAGACTATTATGCTGAGTGAAATAAGTCAGAGGAAGAATAATAGAGAGAATAATTTTATTCATACATGAGATATAAGAAAAACAAGAGATAGTGGGACCAGAGAGATAGCATTGAGGTAAGGCATTTGCCTTGCATGCAGAAGGACGGTATTTCAAATCCCTGCATCCCATATGATCCCCTGAGCCTGTCAGGAGTGATTTCTGAGCTTAGAACCAGGAGTAACCCCTGAGCGCTGCCAGGTGTGACCCGAAAAGAAAGAAAAGAAAGAAAAGAAGAAAGAAAGAAAGAAAGAAAGAAAGAAAGAAAGAAAGAAAGAAAGAAAGAAAGAAAGAAAGAAAGAAAGAAAGAAAGAAAGAAAGAAAGAAAGAAAGAAAGAAAGAAAGAAAGAAAGAAAGAAAGAAAGAAAGAAAGAAAGAAAGAAAGAAAGAAAGAAAGAAAGAAAGAAAGAAAGAAAGAAAAAGAAAGAAAGAAAGAAAGAATAACTTTTTGTTATCATATAACAAAAAGTGTGTTTTTAAAAGTTCAATTGTGGATAGATATTTGTTCCAAATATGTATCAAATAATATACACACAAAAAGTGTATACTGTTTAAGACTATTCTTTATTATTCAAAAAAGTAGACAACATTCTTTGAGTTTCAAGTGAACTAAATTTCTTTTAAAAGAAAGAAAGAAAAAGAAAGAAAGAAATAGTATGGTAATAACCAGAGACAATAGAAACAAAGCTCAGGAGTCTAGTGCCTAGTAGAAAGCTCACCACAAAGAGTGGTGAGTGTAGCTATAGTAGTGAAGGGTCTACTAGGACAATGGTAGATGAAACTGATCATTCTGGACTCGATATCAGTTCTGAAAGTTGAAAAACAGACAGGCAGGGCACCCCTCCATTGATGATAGTGCAAACCACAGTGTCAAAAGGGAAACAGAATTAGAGAGTAAGGGAAAGAGAGGTGGGGGGAGAGAGGGAGAGAGGGAAGAAGAGAGAGGGGAGAGAGAGAGAGAGAGAGAGAGAGAGAGAGAGAGAGAGAGAGAGAGAGATGGTGATGAGAAGGGTGCACTGTTTAGGCATGGTGTACATTGTATAATTTTAACCCAACAGTGAACAAATAATGTAATTAAATAATGTAATTAAAATTAAATAGCTATATATCTTCTAAAAAATAATCCTGCCAGACTCAGGGGACAATATGAGATGCCAAGGAATGAACCCAGGTTATATTTATTATATTTATACATGCGAGCCAAATGCCTTACCCACTATGCTGTCACTCTGTAAATGGTTTAGATTTTTAAACATATTGAACATGCTTAAAGGAGGTAACAGTATGCACTCAATCAAAACTGCTAAACAAAAAATAATAGACTATCAAGGAAAGCGGGTCAGACAAGGAAGGCATGTATAGGAACTTGAGTTGTAGTACTGTTCATCAATGTTTTAAGTCAATAGCACAATTACAGTTATTAATGTTACTATTGTAGTTAAATAAAAACAGCAAAGCATTTGTAATAACTATCACTTTGCAAAGAACAATCACTTGCTAGAATCTTAATTTATGGCCAACAATGCCCAGTACTTAAGAAGCAAGGAGTTCCACTCTTTAATTAATATTGCATGGTACACTACCTGGCACATACTTTAGAATGATGAAATTGAGATTCACAGATGTTAAATGATTTTTGAGCTACCTCAAAAAATAAATCAAGATCCAAAGTTTGGCTATTTTCCCCTTAAGACAAACCTTTTTCTACAAAGCTTTTCTCAAATATAACTCACTTAAGTGTTTGCTTTATGTTAGAAGGATAGTTTAGCAGTTTAATTGACATATGGTCCTTTATTCACTCAATAAGTAAAATTGTGTATACCTATTACATTTAAAGCTCTGTTAGGTCTAGGACATAAAAATAGAGAATTTAACTTGATTTCTATCCTTTAAGTACTGTAACCTGAACTGATATGAGAAAAATAAGGATGTAAATTTTCTGCTCTTACAATGAAGAGAAATTTCACAGAGTTAGTGTAAGTGATATATTAAATGATTCGTATAAAATAAGATTTTATATTGATAAAGCAAAGTGTACTGGTGATTTAATTTATAATCTTGAGCCTCAAGAAAAGTGTTCTTGTATTTTATAAAGTATTCTTGAGTCTTTTAAATCTGAATTGTGTTGCTGTTACACATTTCAGTAGCATAAATTTTTCAGTGTTTCTCAATCATGCTTCTGCCACTATGTATATAATAAAATTTTTAGTACTTTATAGTTAGTATGGAAATTTTAACCACAATACTTTCTTATATAACAAAAAGTGTGTTTTTAAAAGTTCAATTGTGAATAGATATTTGTTCCAAATATGTATCAAATAATATACACACAAAAAGTGTATACTGTTTAAGACTATTCTTTATTATTCAAAAAAGTAGACAACATTCTTTGAGTTTCAAGTGAACTAAATTTCTTTTAAAAATGTATGAATAATGTAGACATAGATATTATTTCATAATATTTCATTTACCATCTTTGTAGATGATTAAGAGAATGAAAATATTGGATATCTGTTGTAGACGTCTTGCGTCTCAGCAATTCTCATGGGTCATAGTCCTTTCATGGGAGGAAAACGGGTAACACAAGTGGATGAATACGAAATATGAAATAATGATACCACACGCAGTATGTGGGGTCAACATGTTTCTGGCAGGAGTGCTACAAGTTTAATTTTTTGAGCAGGAAAATTTAGAGGGGTAAAATTAGCCACAGGCGAAGAATAATTGCAATCACAAAGCCTAGTACAACAATAACAATACCTAAGCTATGGGTGTGACTTAAAGATTCTAAATTACAAGAGAGAAAGTCACAGCTCAAGGTAACTCCCTGCAAGTCACTTAAAATGCAAAATCAGGATTAGGAGAAAATAGGGAATATCTAGAAACTTGGTTTTTCTATGCTGGACTTTATTGTTATAGAGGTTAAATGAAGTGAGGTACCAAATCCCCAAGAATGAGCTTCCCTATTTCTAAAGGAGGGTCAAAAGTAAAAATCTGTATTCTGGTTACGTCCTTGATTACCAGAAACTGCATCTGCAAAGGACATATTTGAAAAGGAGAGAAAAATTGTCTTTGTTTTTAGGGCTGACTATATCCAGAAAAAGGGGTTCTCAAATAAACTTTGTGCTGAAATTTCTGGGCCAAATTATTTGATAGAGGTCAATATTTTGCCTGATATAAACAAAGGAGAGAGAGTCAGATACTGGCTGAAAACGTAATACCAGGCGTCTCTTTGGAAATTCCTCAACCATCCACTCAGGGGAAAAAGGCATCCACAGCGAGCCTTTTGAGGAACCCCATTAAATTAGTTCTACCCACCAGGAAAATCTGAGGATATATCTGGTGGGCTGAGCCCCCCTAAAAGCTTAGGCATGCCCTGGCAGATTTCTATATATTGCCATAGAAATAAAGTGTAATCCTTCATATTTTCTGAGATTTTAATTATGAGTTAATTATGTTGAAGTACATGCAAAATAGTTTGATATTTTAATTCTCAAATATTTACCAATATTGGCAGTCTAAGTTCCAAGTTACATTGTGCATTCCTGCTTGTTTGCTAGCAATTCACTGTCAAATAATACCAAATTTTAAATTATAATAAAACCTAATAGGTAACTAATTTCCTTTACTTTTTCCACTAGGTTTCCTATAAGTCAGAAATAAAAAAATAAACTGAATTTTGACACATATCTGTTTTAAATGTTTAATGTTTTGTTTCATTACTTTTTAAACATAATCAATTCATATGTCACTATATTTGTATCAGCTTAAATTAAATTAAAATGCCCAATATTTTTAAAGGTAAAATGTAAAAATGAGTATGTCATATTTCTCAATGGCAAAAGCAATAGAACTTTTGTGTTAATTTATTTTAATTATATTTAAATAATATATATGTTTTTGCTAAATATAATTATTTTTAGTAGGTAATTAATTTTTATTAAACAGATATTGCTAGAAAGATGTGAGAGGAGAGAACAAAGGAATATAGATATTCAAGGTATAATGGTTCCTTTAATATGAAAAAATCAAAAAGGCATATAGTAAACAAGTAAGAATTGTTCAAGGGAGAACGTAGGCTTGAAGAGATCTCAATATTATTTAACTCCTCTATTAGGTATATAGGATTAAAATGCAAACATATATAAAAGAAGTAATCCTAAAATGCTACTTAGAGAACATGCATTTGTGTTCTCTTTAACAAAAATCCTAGTAAATAGAATCCAATGACTCAAGAAATTCATACAACCTGAACAAGTAGGATTCATTCCAGAGATGCAGAGATGGTTTAAGATATGAAGTCAATCAATGTAATATACTATATTACCAAAAGGATAAATAAAACAAACCCTATGATCATTTCGACATAAGTAGAGAAAGCATTTGACAGGTCCAGGACCCATTCATGATAAAAATTCTAGCAAGAGAGAACTGAAGGAACTTTTATCAATATGCAATGTCAATTACCACAAGCCCCTGGCAAACATTGTACTCAAAGAATACTAAAAGCCTTTTCTTTAAGATCTTGCACAAGACAAGTTTGTACCTTCTCACCACTTCTATTCAATTATGATACAGAAGTACCTGACAAAGCAATCAGGAAAAGGAAAGCTATTAAGGATAGCCAGATAAAAAAGAAATCAAGGCCAGAGTCATAGCATAGCGGTAGGGCATTTGTCTTTCACATAGCTGACCCAAGATGGACCTTGGTTTGATCCCTGATGTACCATAACTCCCAAGACAGGAGCTATTTCTGAGCGCATAAGCCAGGAGTAACCCCTGAGTGTCAGAGGTATGGCCAAACAAACAAATATACAAACAAACAAAACAAAACAAAAAAAGAAAATACTTTCCAAAGCATTATACAGATTTAATGCAATTCCTGTAAAGATACCTATGACATTTTTCAACGAATTAATTAAACACTCTTGAAATTCATTCGGAACAATACATCCCCATGAATAGCTAAAGCAATCCTTGAGTAAAAGAAGATGGGAAGCATCACTTTCAACAACTTTAAATTGTACTATAATTCAATAGTCATTAACAAAGCATGATATCGGAACAAAGACAGACACTCAGATCAATGTAATAGACTTGAGTATTATGAGATTGACCCCCAGGTATACAGCTAATTAATCTTTCATAACTGGGAAACAAATACAAGATAGAGCAAGAAAAGCCTCTTAATCAAGTGCTTTTGGGAAAATTGGTCAATTACAAGCAAAAATATGTACTTAGACCTCTCTTTCACACCATGCGCAAAGGTAAGATCATAATGAATTAAAGATTTTGATATCAGACCTGAAACCATAAGGTACAAAGAGGAAAACTAGGCAGAACACTCCATGACATAAAAACTAAAGGCATCCTTAAGTAGGAAAAATAAGTGGAAGCAGAGGTGAACAAATGAGACTACATTAAACTGAGAAACTTCTGCACTTCTAAGGAAACTGCATAAGACACAAAGGCCATCATCTACAGAATGGTATAAACTATTTACCCAATAACATTCTGATAAAAAGGTAATGTCTAAAATATACAAGTTACTAAAAACTGAACAACAACAAAAAAACTAACCCAATCAAAAAATGGGGAGAAGAAATGAGCATACATTTTCTCATAGAATAAATACAGATCAGGGCTGGCGTGATAGAACAGCAATAGGGAATTTGCCTTGCATTCTGCTGACTCAGAACTGACGGCTATTCGATTCCCTGGCATCCCATATGTTCCCCCAAGCCAGGAGCATTTTCTGAGTGCATAGCTAGGAATAACCCCAGAGTGTCACTGGGTGTGGCCCAAATAACAAAAACAACAACAACAAAAAAAAAATAAAAACAGATGAATAAGAGTTGCATGAAAAAATGCTCCACATCACTAGTCATTAGGGATATGTAAATTAAAGCAATAATAAGTTTTTATTTACAGCAAAGATAATGGCATACATCAAAAGGAACAAGAACTACCAATGCTGATGTGGATGTAGGGAGAAGGAGATTTTTATTCATTATTGTTGGGAATGTTATCTAGTCCAGCCTTTTTCAGAAAACAATATGGATATTACTTAAAATATTAGCTATTGAGGTTCCTTAGTATCCAGCAATCTACTCCAAGGGATATACCCTAGGAAAACAAAAACAAATTTCAATAATGTCCTCCATACCCCTATGCTAATTGCAGTATTATATACAATAGCCAGAATCTGGGAGCAATCCAGGTGCTCAACAGTAGCTAAAGTAATTGTGATATATCTACACAATGGAATACTGTGCAATCATTAGAAAAAAATGAGTAATTAAATTTGTTTATACATGGATAGACATGGAAACTATTATGCTGAGTGAAATGAGTCAGAGGGAGACTGATAAATATAGAATAATTTCATTCATCTGCTGATATAAGGAAAATAAATATACAGTGTGGGCATGATATCCTAAGACAATATAGATGAGGATTAGGAGGACCACTCCATAGCAGGAAGCTTGCCACAGAGCTAAGAGAGCAGTTAGAGTAGAGAAGGGTATAACATGTAAAGAACATTCAAGGCACCACTTCATTTGCAGTCGTGCAAACCACAATGTCAAAAAATAAAAGATTGAGAGAGAGAAAGAGAGAGAGAGAGAGAGAGAGAGTTACAATCCCAGCCTTTGTGGTAGGTGGGAGAGGGTGGGTGGGAGAAAAATAAGACATCAGTTAGGGTGAGAGGAAAAGTGTTGATGTTGTTGGAGAAAATGTGCACTCATGTAGGTTGTTATACACTGACTGTAACTCAAACATAAACATCTTTATTTGTGAAAGAAAAATACCTGTAGTATGAATAACCTTTTAACCATGGTATTTAAATTTAAAAAATCTTTGCAGTCTCTATAAATAAAAAGAGCAAGCAGGGGTCATTATGACTATAATAGTTGGAAATGATCATTCTGGATAAAACTAGGTGCTTAAAGGAGATAAAGTGATAGGCATAATGTCCCTTCAGTGACAGTATTGCAAACTACAGTAGTGCCTAGAAAAGAGGGTGGGGTTTAGAAAAAAAGAAAGATGGAGAGAGGTGTGATGGACAGAAGAGAAAGGAGAAAAATAGAGTCTGTCTGCCATCAAGGCTGGGGTACAGGTGGAATGGGAGGCAAATAGGAGACATGGGAAAAAGGAAGTTTGCACTGGTGAACTGATGGATGTTGGGCATTTTATGACTGAAACAATTGATGGATGTTGGGCATTTTATGACTGAAACAAAAATTTTTTTTTTTTTGGTTTTTGGGCCACACCCGGCGGTGTTCAGGGGTTACTCCTGGCTGTCTGCTCAGAAATAGCTCCTGACAGGCACTGGGGACCATATGGGACACCGGGATTCGAACCAATCACCTTTGGTCCTGCATCAGCTGCTTGCAAGGCAAATTCCACTGTGTTATCTCTCCGGGTCCATGACTGAAACAATTTTGTAATTTTATCTGATGGTGGTTCAGTTTAAAAAATAGATGGTCAATGAATATAAAAGGATTAAAAATGATGCAACTGAATAAGTTTCAATTAACAATATTTACTATGATACAAAAATAAAGTAGATATATATTTATTATATATTTTATGTTTGCTACTATGTTATGTAGACATACAAATTAGATATAGTTTAAATAAATATTCCCCCATTGTTGTTATTGTAATGGCCTGAGGGGATAGCTGTTAACACGGTTAAAACTGGGAAGCTTTTTTTATACAGTTGCTTGAAGAACATGTATTTCCTGGAAGAGTGCTGAATATAGATATATATGTTATGCATGTCTATATAACTTTTATTGGATAAGGTGTGATACTTCAAGTAAGACATAGTTTAGACTATTTGTGTTGTTTGCTTTGGTAGCACACATATCTGTGCTTAGGATTCATTCTTGCTGGTTCTCAGAGGACCATATATGGTGCAGTTGATAGAACTTGGATTAGCCACATGTAAAGTCAGTGCCTTACCCTCATATTATCTCTGACCCTACACTATTTTTTTATTAGAAATTCTTAGAACTTTTCAAAACATAATCTAAATGAAAAACCACTGCTGACAGCCAACTTTGACCCTGTTCTTGTGATCTTGGCAAGATAATTTGCACCCTGTAGAAATGAAGATGACTTTTTCCTATGACAAGACTGTTCTACACTGGTTAATTAGCACACAGATGGTAGGGAAGCTACCCATTTTACCCCCTGCTATACAAACTGCACATTTATATGCAGCACATATTGTAAAGTAAGATATTTGCACACGTGGCATGGCAGTAATCAGGTCCTCACTTCTGAAAGTTAAAATAAAAAGAAGGTAATGATTATGAACTTCAAAGTACAGTGCACGCAAATAATTGGATAAGCTTCGTTGACAAAAAGATGACACAATTTATTTTCTGTTCATGTCATTTAATTCTTGGAAGAGGAAATGCATGTATAAAATGCATTTGAGATGTTCATGAATTGGCTGATAATGTATTTATAGTTTTGTTTAAAGAAATTGAATAGAAATTTAATATAGATTTGTTTAATAATACATTCTGAGGCTTGCTCAAATATAAATATCTGAAGATAATGAACTTAGATCACATCAAACAGATAGGTTTCACCATGAAGAACTGACACTGAACAAAACAGCTAAAATCCCTTGCCTACGGCAGTACATCTCAAATTACTTATTCCATACCCCAGATAGATAGAATTTCCTCCTCATACTGATGAATGGCTGTGGGAAACATAAATGTTTATTCTCTTTAAAAATTAGAGTTTAAAGAAATGACTATAGTTTAGTTTCAGAAGCTTTCTCATGAGCATAGACTGCCTTAGGCAAGTTAAAGTAAATAAAGAGGTAGGGAGTACATTGACAAATTATTTTATAACTCACTTCACTTTCTTGTCATATTTATATGGAAAATAATATCCTGACAAAGCTTATACAAATGTAACATTCAAATCTTGATTGTTTGTGAACAGGATCTTGATTTTTTAAACAATTTTTTCTCTTATCTGCTATTCATATCTTTATTTTTTTTTTGGTTTTTGGGCCACACCCGGTGACGCTCAGGGGTTACTCCTGGCTATGCGCTCAGAAGTCGCTCCTGGCTTGGGGGACCATATGGGACACCGGGGGATCGAACCATGGTCTGTCCTAGGCTAGCGCAGGCAAGGCAGGCACCTTACCTTTAGCGCCACCGCCTGGCCCCTGCTATTCATATCTTAAAATCACTTAAAAGAAGATGCCAAATATAAAAATTTAAAGCTATAAACTTTTCTGTTTTTATGTTTGTCTGGTTTTTTTTTTTTTGAGGCACACCTGGTGACCCTCAGGGTTTACTCCTGGCTATGCACTCAGAAATTGCTCCTGGATTGGGGACCTTATGGGACACCAAGTATTGAACCACGGTCAGTTCTGGGTCAGCCGCGTGCAAGGCAAATGCCTTACTGCTGCGTCACCACTCTGCTCACAAATATACACTTTTTTTATTTTTTGGTTTTTGGGTCACATCCGGCAGCGCACAGGGGTTACTCCTGGTTCTACGCTCAGAAATCGCTCCCGGCAGGCTTGGGGACCATGTGGGATGCCGGGATTGGAACCACCATCTTTCTGCATGCAAGACAAACTCCTTACCGCTGTGCTATCTCTCTAGCCCCAAAGCTATACACTTTTAACAATTATTATTTCACAATTGCTTTTCTCCTTAAAGACATAATATTTTGTTTAACTAAACTTAGTCTGAATCAACACTGTATTATGAAAAATGTTTATATTTACTTTGCTTTAAAATGCCTCAGCAATCATATCAAAAGAATCTCTATTCTGTGTACTAAGAAAACTTGCTAATTTTCAAATCCTGTATTTTTTACTTGTCTCATTCCAAATGCTACTGTGCTATAGTAGTCTTCGATATTTAAATTTTTCATAAAATATCTTTAAACTTTTAAGAAAATAAAATTTTTTCTAAGAGCAATTGTTCATTTTTAAGGATGTTTTTCTCCAATAAAACATAAAATTCAGCTGGGATTTCAATACAACTTCTAGGAAACTGCATAAATCGTCATGCTTCCATGACAATGACACTTTTCACTTTGAAAATATCAAACAAGTAAAGGAAGCATTACTTAATTTGGGAGTGAAAATAAATGTGAGCCGTGGGCACTCGTGTCATCCTTGAAGCAGAAAATGTAATGTGCATTCCACTAAGAAATTGACAACAGAGGGCAAGGACATAGGACCCTAGTCAGATCTCACATTCACCTTTTAAGTTTCTTTAAAATATCAAGGAATCAACCCATTTGAAGGAAACACATTAGCAATGGAATAGATTTTTTCCTTCCAGTTTTTATCCCCTTGGCTCACAATGCTTGTATCTAATTACTTCTTACAAAAGCAATTTCACTGCTATAATTTGCGCATATGTCCTACAAAGTTCAGTCGGTAGCTATGGAATCTACAAAAAGAAGGTAGATAAAATTGGGAAAACCCACTTTGTTATTATAAAAGAATGTTGCATAGGACATAATTATTTTTTTTAAGTCAAAATGTCTCCAACTACAATGTTCACAATGAGGAAACAATCCAGAACCACACCATGTTTAGTGAATAAAGGTGGTTGTGTTTTGAAGACCCTACTAGTTCTAGCTACCTATATAATCTAACTGATAAGGACTTTAGAGAGGAAATGTTGAGGATCTTTGGCGAAATCAAAGAAACCATGCAACAAACTAAACAAACAGCTGTTGAAATGCAAGAGGACATGAGAGTAGAAATGAGAACACTTTAACCAGAAACAATAGACTGAAAAACTTGGTATTTAAAATGAAAAACTCACTGGCAGGCCACATCAGGAAAATAATAGTTATGGAGGACAGAATTGGTATGCCCGAAGATGAGCTGCACTGATACAATAGAAAATAGAACAACATACTGTTACAATAGAAAAGATTAGAAAGATCCTTAAAATAAATGAGCAGAATATGGAAAATTTCCTCAAAATAAGCCAGTCAACATTAAAACTCTGGGATAAATTCAATAGAATCAACATAAGAATTTTTGGAGCCACAGAGACCAAGGAAGAAAACCCCTTTGAAGAACCAACAGCCAAGGACAGAATTGCTGAGAAGTTACCAGAGCTGAAGAGTGCATATACCCATAACTTGGACACCTGAAAATTACCAGCTAAAAGAGATCTAAATAATAATACCCCAATGCACATCCTAGTCACAATGATGAAACCACAGATAGTAGGAGACAGTAATAATAAATAATAATAATAATAATAAAGTAGTGTATCTGAATTGCAGCATTTAGATGGTAGAAACAAATGAGTAAGAAATATTATCACTTACTTTATACTTAGAGTAAAGTGATGAATAACATAGAAGTTTAAAGTACTTTTAGTGAAGAGAGAAAGCAAGAATAAAGTCTTGAAGTACCTGAATGGCCTTGGGCACTTCAGTGTAGGAGAGTAAAGTAACTGTTTATATTTAAATCACTAGACCCAATAACACTGTCAATATGGGGAGACAATTGCATTTGAATTAAATAAAAAAATGTGTCTGTCATGGAATCAGATAGTTAGATAGTGGGTGAATGGGGACACTGGTTGGGGAATAGAGGTGTGAACATAGAAAACCTGAAAGCTTCTCCAAACTATATTAAATTAAAAAAACTAAAAAAATATTAATTAATTAATTAATTAATTAATTAATTTTTATGGCATTTTATTTGCACATGGCTGACTCAGAATGGACCTGGATTCAATCCCAGCATCTCATATGGTCCCCCAAACCAGGAGTGATTTCTGAGCACAAAGCAATGAGTAACCTCTGAGGTCACCAGATGTGGCTCAGAAACAAAACAAAACAAAAAAGAAACTGACTTAGCAGAAGTCAGACTTAACAAGCAGAGAATGTAGTGTGTGAAGGGCAATTTTCCATAAAACAGGAATGGTGGGTGGAGTCCAGCAAATTTCTGGATACAGACTTAGAGAATGTGGGTAGACTAATCTCCCAGAGAAAACTACACTTGAATATTTTTGAACGAGCAAGGGAATTTCAACCCAGGCCTCCACATATCTTTGAGGTCAAAAAGTTTTCCACAATTAGAAAACTAAGAGGACCAATGGCAATTTATAATCTTTTGATTCCCCCAAAGAACTTAAATGTTACTGGATGGGCCATGATATTTTCTATACAAATGCGGAGATATTCAAATAAAGCTTTGCCAGAGAAAATTTCAAGAAGTCTGGAGGTTAACTACCCAATCTGTTTACCATTCAGATTTTTAATTAATCTAAATATTAAAGGATAGGGCTGGAGAGAAAGTATGGTGGGTGGGGAACTGCCTTCCTTACCACCAACCTAGGTTTTATCCTCAGCATTCCATATGGTCCCCTGAGCCTGCCAGAATTGATTCCTGAATGAAGAGCCAAGTAACCCTTAAGCATAATCAGTTTGGCCCCAAAACAACAACAAAAACAACAACAAAAATTAAAGAACTGAAGAAGAACATGAGTTTGGAAACACATTTTAAGTATTGTTTCACCTTCTCAAAATTCAAAATTGGGAGGAGTTTTGAACTGAAGGTGAACTTGTTTCTATTGATCAAATATATAATTTATATCAGATACCCTACTATTAGTGTTATGACTAGACCTCCTATGTAATTTTCATTTTTTATAATTAATAGTGGTTTTTTTTGGGGGGGGGCACACCCAGTGAAGCTCAGGGGTTACTCCTGGCTATGTGCTAAGAAGTTGCTCCTGGCGTGGGGGACCATATGGGACGCTGAGGGAATCAAACTGCGGTCCATCCTAAGCTAGTACAAGCCACTGCTCTACTTCTAGCAAAGAGCTTTAATTTTATGCAAATAATTCACCATTCTACTGAGAAATTTTTATAAGAATAAAGTAGAAAAAAATAAGAATGTCTTGCTTGAAACAAGTCTCACCCTTTCAGTGACTTCCCAGTATCCCTGTATCCCTTTATCCCAGTATCCCTGGGGTAGAGTCACTTAAATATTGAGAATTCTATTCATTCATACAAAATGATATGTGTTTTAGGGGCCGGGAAGGTGGCACTAGAGGTAAGGTGTCTGCTTGCAAGCGTTAGCGTAGGACAGACCGCGGTTCGATCCCCTGGCGTCCCATATGATCCTCCCAAGCCAGGAGCTATTTCTGAGCACATAGACAGGAGTAACTCCTGAGCGTCAAATGGGTGTGGCCCAAAAACCAAAATGATATGTGTTTTAGATTATTTTTAAGAAATCTTAAACACAGGCAGCTTCCAAATCTAGAAAAGACAAGGAAATGGATTCTACAAAGCCTATTAACATGTTGATGTTAGCTCTCAAAAACCCATGCCAAACTAATGTTGTTGAAGTTACTAAGTTTGCTGTGACTTGTAAAGGCAGCAATAAATAACTAATACACCCTAAATGTAAAATCCTTCAAGATATTGTCTATGAGCTCAAAACTATCTTCATTATAATTCAAATGTACTGACATTTTTTCACTTTACTGACAGCTGAATTGTTTATGAGCATCAAAACAATGATGGACCTTTAACTATACTTTTAACATAAATAAAATTAATAACATAAATAGATAACATGAACAAAATAACATAAAACAATTTAAAAATGGAATTACACGTGGAACTCATAAAATACTGAATAAGACATTATTTGCAAAGCATTTGCTCTCTCTTGAGCAAAACTCTAAGTAGGATTTCATTGTCAACAGATTAAAACAAGCATCCACTTCATTGACTAAATTTGTTTAAAAAAATAAGACAAAATGCTATCTTTATGTCTCCAAAGTAATCTGAGAATGGAGGCATTCTATGGAAATTGATCTGATTGAATGATTCCACAAATTGTACTCAATTAAAATGAAACTGATTTGCCCAATGCTCATTATGAAAAAGGAACACATTTTAGAGGCAGATTGCTTTTAACAGTATTCTTAAATAAAAATGAAAAGGGTATTAAAGAAATATGGTAAAAGCCACAAAATTATTATTATTAATATAATTATAATTCAATTTTATAAATATTTACCACTATTTTAGGATACAGCAATAATCATAAAGTTGATATATATTTAAGTGGTATTTTATTTTGAAGTTTCAAAATAAAAATGTTAAACAATGAGACAAACCACTGCAGTGTCATTTTAATTTCTATTATAGTACTATGAACATAATATACGCTCATCCAAAACTAAGGTAAGCATATCACACAAAAAATTTCAACTATTTTATGAACACAAATGCCAAAAATCAACAAAATTCTAGCAAACCATATTAAATGATTCATCAAAAGTATACTGTAGTATATGCATCATCAAAAGTTATTCCCGGGAATGGAGAATGGCACATCATATGCAAATTAATAAACTGCAGATTTTGGGTCATGAAGGTGATAGATCATTGTCAGTTAATCAACTAAAAGAAGTTTATTGCACGCGTTGAAAACTTATGGTAGCAGAGCATGTTTATGCTGGAGAGAGAAGGAGCAAAATTATATATATATATATATATATATATATATATATATATATATATATATATGTTGCCTGATTTGCTATTAGCTACAGCAGCTCTAAAAAGAAATAGCTTCTCTATTAATTACTTTTTTTCAATTGACCACAAATATACAAAAGAATAAGCGGAAATGGAAGGGGGGTGGTGTCAGGACTCTAATGAAGTCTTATATATACTTTTTCTTGTCTGACACCCTGTCATCTAAGAAGATGGATATTTTCTGATAGATTTTTGCACTGCATCACTTACCATTGTATAACCTTATGAACAATATGGAACTATGCTTATTAACAACTTAAGTTTAAAAAACCCACACAAGGAGATAAAAACCCCACACTGCTGCATTAAAAATGCAATGCAAGAGAAAATTAAAAAATTCCAATTATATTCTCTGTAAAAAGAATATATTCTTCCAAATCAAACTGTCATACAAGCAACTATTTGACAAAATGTCCCAGTATGTTCAAAACAGTTACATCATGTCAAACTTCTAAAGGAAAGTGGAAAATTCAGTCAATCTTTTCAATGATTAATTTGCTTGATGCCAAACATCTGCATTTAAGTCTGAATTTTTTAGTTTGTATTTAAATGGTTAAAATCATCTAGCATGAATATTAATATCTATACTGTGGTTTATAATTCATAAAGTGATTTACACAGCTCATCTCATTTGAGCTTTGGGTTAACGCAGAAAAATACAGTAAGACTATTTCCTAAGAAAATAAACTGAAGCTTATATTGAATGTATATGTCTGCTAATTCATTTTATATTATGCATTAAAGAAGTTTTTTAAGAAGAAAACGTCATAGGAGCACAGCTTAGAGCAGCCCCATGGGTCAACATCTCAATTTCTGTTATTGTCATCAAAGATGTCATTTATATGTCTCATGTGCAGGAAGTTTTGGAATAAGGAGACAATAGCTAACACAATTTACTAATTGCTGCTTTTACGAAACCTGTCCTCTGATTTTTATTGTTGTTAATAAAAGAAACAATTTCCATAAGATAATATAGACATTACAGTAGCAAATGCCCATAATGTGAAGGCTCATTGTGTTCCTAACATTATGTTTTACTATGTTTAAGTTGAGGAACAATGATAGAAATGGCATTCTCTCTGTGTGTAACATTAAAAAGGGCAATAATCACCATAAAAGAGGAAAGACATGCTTGTTTCTGGCATTTTCCTATTATTATTTTGTCCCAGAATAGCTCTGTATCAAGTTTTTCCCATTCTTTTTAAAACTTTGATAACACATTTACATAGTTAGCAAGTATTGCTGTAATAAGCAAGACAAAAGAGTTTTGGTACAATATGGAATTCCATTTCTTTAGGTTTCCGTGGATTTACATTTTAAAAGGACACAACTGCCTCAAAGTGCAAACACTTAAAAAATCCTATTTTATTTTTCACACTTAAAGCTTATATAAATATATATATATATATATATATATTTGTGATATATTATGTTCTCATCAATTTCATTTTAACTACTTGGGATGACTTCAGACAGCATAGTGTATATATTTTCCATTCTGATACATGCACCTTAATGTACATAAGTTTTATGTCTTTAGATTGCTTTGTGTGCTGCTAAGAAATATTATGTACTACAATCTGGGGACTTGAGGGACAAAGTAATTGTACATGGGTTCTGTTTTATTTTTCTTAATGTTCTTTGGCTGAAAGTTCAAAGTTAAGATATCAGCAATGGGACTACTGAGAATTCTGTTTATGGGTCATTGTCCTTCCACTGTAACTTTACCTTGTCCTCTTTCTTTGCCTCTTTGTTCTCATAATTAAAAATAAAAAATAATAAAAAAAATCCTTAATTGTATACATTTTCATTTGAAAACAAAAATGGTAGTGTGACTATCATGTGAATTCATGATATACTAGAAAAATGGTTGTTTTGTTAAATATTCCTTTAAATTATTAAAATTCTTCTGCAGCAATATTTTTAAATATTTTCTAGAACTTACCCAAGTAAGTTGTTATGGGAAACAAGGAAGGCAAAGACTAAAAGATTCCCTATAACTGTTAAATATTTAATTATATTGCACTTGGCATTATGGTTTTTGATGGCATTCAGAGAACCATTAAATAACTTGAAACAGAGCTATAAATTTTTATCAAATTATTGACTAATATGTTCACTAGCTCATCATAGGCTATTATGATGAGCAAACAATTGACTGGAGTCTCCTGTTCAGAAATCACTATACAAATAAAAATTCACAAGGTGTTTGAGATGGTAATTTTATTTTTAAATTTATTTATTTAAAGAAAGTGCATCATATAGTTGACATAGTTGACCAAAATACATTTGTTTCAGATAAGTGAAAGCAAGGTTATTGAAAAAATAGGGAGAAAAAGAAAAAGAAAATGGAGAAAGAGAAAAAAGAAAGACAAAAGAAGAAAATTACAATAGCAAGCACATTTGTGAAAATTGTTGTATCTCCAATAAAGTCATTATGAATGAAGTCAGGTTTAATCATCAATGAATGAAGTTAGCTTTAGTAAGTTCTTGTTAAATGTCCATTTTCTTAACTTGGGGTGCTCCATCAAGGATGATAGCATCAAACAAATGGATTTGTCCAGAAATCAAAGCACTATTACTAATATTATGACTTTTAGAGGTGTGTACTCAGCTGCCAGGCCTCCCAATTTACAACTTGGTTTACATCTCGCTTGAGAAAAGAATGAGTCTATGAAGGTGGCCTGATTAGAAAATGACAAATAAATAGTGGGCATGGGTACAGCTGCCAGGCTTTCTAAAAGAAGAAGAGGGGAGTTGCCTAAAGTCATTCCAAAAATCCTGGTGATAACACCTCCAAACCAGTGTACCTGAAGTGTGATCAGATTGGTGTCCCTGAAGGTAATTGTAGGGGTCAGTGATGAGGCAGAGCCATTAAAAATGGTGACTTCAGCAGGGCAGAGGCCTGTCCTGCCTCTCCTGAGATAGCCAGTTTTCTGCTGCACCACAGCTCTTTTTTTTATTTTAATTTTATTAAAACCATTGTGATTTACAAAGAACTTTATAGTTGGGTTTTAGACATACAATAAATCAGGGCCAATCTTACCACAAGTGTCTACCAATGTTTCCCAAGTGCATCCCATAACCACTCCTCTTGCCCCCCAGTCTGTCAGTATAACAGGGCCATTGTAAGTTTGCATTGTTCAAGATTGGGTCTCCTGATTCCATTATTGTTTCCTTTGCCATGATTAATTAATTATTTCCTTTTATAACACTACCAATGTACCTGAGATTGTTTGGCTCCTGGACCCCATCCTTTCATATTAGTTTTTCTCCTTTTCCACTCAGTTTCTTTCATTCTCTTCACTATACTCTGGGACCAAAGGTGTTTTAGGCAATGCTCATTTAGACTATTGCATTTCTTTATGCAGTTATTTTAAATACCACATATAAGTGATATAACTCTGTATTTATCCTTCTTCTTCTGGCTTACTTCATTTAACATAATATCTTCCTAGTGTTTTTAATGAGTTAATTTGGCTAGACTACTTTATAAAAAAATCCAGAAATTACTGATTTGGTGTAGTAAGATTATTTTTGAAAATCTTGATGCAATGGATTGAATAAGTTAAAAAGAAAGAGTTTAGTATTCTGGAGAAAAATATTTCTTTCTATAGCTTCAGTAAGTGCCTGACATTTCTTCTCAGCTTTTTCCAAAAGCATTTTCTCTATATTTAAGACTGAGCAAGCTAGATCCCACAACGGTGAGGCTATTTATTATAATAAATATTTTAATATAGTTCTATTATTTTGCTTCTCTTCTTGAAACTTGAAAAATGCTATTGAATAAAATTTAGAAAAAAGTGTAGAATCTATTTATTTTTCATTTTCAGCTTGAGAATTATAGTTATATTATTCAATCATAGATTATTTGTATGTTTTTAGAAGTAATGAATCTATAGTAGCAGACATGAAGAAACGTAATTCTCTCTTGGTTTTATTATATTGGGTACACCTGTGGATAATGACATGGAAAGTTCTTAGAATATTCATTCCATATGACCTAGCAATTGCACTTTGAAATATCTATCCCCTGGACTTAAAACCACTAATTTGAAAGGACACATGCAAGTATTTATTGTTGCAATGAGTACAGTAGCTAATATATGGCATCAACTAAGGTTTTCAATGACAGAAGAATAGATTATGACGATATAGCTCATATACACAATGAAATATTATAAAATTGTAATGAACAATAAAGTCAGACTTTTGCTGTTAAATTCAAAAAGTTTGTTGCAAATTGGTTGGGACTGTAAGATACATTGAGTGAAGTAAACCCAGAAGATAAAAGAGAATGAAAGGATGACTTCACTTATCTGTGGTATATCAAATAACTGGATGAGAAAATAAAACGTCATATAGGGGGATGCATAGGACACCCTTGACCCCAGAGCTTAAAAGGAGGAGGACAGAGAATAAAATAGATCAAGTCATAAATGAAAAGAGAAAGGTAAGTAATGTGGAATGGGAGTCAGTGCTTGCCTTACAAAAGGCTGATCCAGGTTTGATCCATGGCACTTTATAGCCTCCTTAGACCCATCAGGAAGTAAGAGTAAGAGTAAGCCTTGAGCACTTTTGATTTTGGCCCAGACCCTTCTCTCCATCCACCCCAAATAAATTTCTTTGTATAGTCACTTGGATTGAGGAAGCTGCAATCATCAATAAGCTACAAAAGAATGAACAAACTAACTTGATGGTTGAAATGACTGATACATCTGAAACAACGTAATAGTTGGAGATCCAGAATTAAATAGTAAAGAATTGCAAAGCATGATTTCTATCTCACCTTTAAATGGTTAATTTGGTTATAAAACCAAATAAATTGCCATGCAAGAATGAGGTCAACTTTAGTCTAACCATGCTAAAATACTGAGCTTTATAAGACCTAGGTTAAGCTAAAGTTACATTAAGAAAATTAAAAAGGAATTAAGAAACAACAAAACATTAAAACAATGTAAAAATAATAATTAAGGTATTTTTTCATTTAGTCTCTAATAAAATACATAAAAAGGCACAAAATTTCTATATTTGACACTCACACTAAGCTATAAGAAAGTATTAGCAGTGCTTCCAAAAGCCCTGTTCCGTTACAATTTTCTCTGCCGGACCTTTGGGACTGGGGATCCTGGTTATTGTGCAGGTCATAGTTCAAACCCTAAACTAGGGCTTTTTTTTTTTTTTTTTTGGTCCCAAGATGTATACCGTCTGGTCGTAGTTCTAGCAGCCAGTCAACTATAAATCACGATCTTGGCTTTTGGACCTACCAAAGGGTGCCGAGACTTCCGGTTGTGTCTTGTCGTTAGCTGGTAAGGTAGGTTAATCTGCTCTGAGGTCAGGATGTTCAGATTTTCCTCATTGTCAGGAAATCATGTTAGAGTTGGCCCTTGTTGTTGACCCCGCAGTATTAAGGCAGTCCCGGCTGGGATTTGTTTCTTGCCACTGTTGTGAGGAACTGTGCCGTTTCTATGTCTGGGATCCAGGGTTCAAGGCTGGATGAATGGTATCTGATCACCTGAGGTCTAAGTTGATTCCACATGACATATTTTCAAGGTAGGAGATATCTCTGTTTTGTAAACAACTATGAGTTCCCATCTCTAGTAGACAAGAGCTCTTTTTTTTTTTATATGTAAGATTTCCCCTTTATTTGGTGTGCCTTTGCAGGGGGAAGTGGTGCTACATTATAATGTCTGTGTATTTGTGGGTGGACAGAGGGGATAACAGAAACAGGTCACATACCCAAAAGCGAGGAAAAGAAAAAAAAAAAAAAGGAAATAAAAATGTATGCGCTCACAAATGTATATGTAGGACAAACATTTAAAAAATAAACTAATTAATTAAAAAAAAATAAAAAAATTAAAAAAAAATTTAAGGTGAGTTAGTGAGGTTTTTTAAGGGACCAAAGTGGTGCAAAAGACTACCTTACATTTGGGGGAGAGTAGGTAAAGAGGTGGTGTATTACCAGTCTTATGCCTATGTTGGAGGTACAGTTTTTCCCATTGTCTTTTGGGTGTTTCCTGTGGTGTGTGGGTTCCCAGGCATCTTCCTATCCCACCCCCTGACCTTCTTCAGATTGGTAAAAATTTGTGGCAGGGAGGTCTTGGAAGAGTTCTTGCGTTGGGGATACTTTTGGACCTAGATCCGGTTTCAAGAAACAGTCCACGTTAGGGGGAGTTGGTAGGGAAGGCCGCACAGCATGAGTCCGCAGGGAGTTGGCTGTCTTTTCTTGCAGGAGACGAGGTGTGGGTTTGACTGGATGTCCCCTCGCCTGGGTGCTGGGTACTGTTTCGTTGGGTAGGAGGTCGGCCTTGATGCCTAATAGATTAAGGATTGAGGGTGAAGAGTTTTAATATGGTGGGAGATCTGGATGGAATTGAGGGGTGAAGGGATAGTTGGATTTCCAGAGGGGAGACAGGGGAAGGTATATGGGAGGGGTATGCAGTGAGAGGAAAGAGAAAATACCTTAGAAAGAAAAGGAGAAGAGAAAGGGGAAAAAGTAAAGAGAGGAATAGAATTAAAAAAAAAAAAAAGTAGTGAGAAGAGAGGGGAGAATAGCAACAAAGAAAGATGCTATCCTAGGTGCCACCCTAGGATCAGGGCAAAGACCAAGATCACCAACCACAGAAGATGGTTTAAAATGATACGGAGGTAACAGAACCTCTAGAACCACAAAGACTGACTTCATCATAAGTCCCACCTCAGGAGCTGTGCAGATACTGAGACCTCTAAACACAGAACAGAAGTCTTCCACACACCAAAAAAAAAAAAAAAAAAAAACCACCACCGGGAGAGTAAAGGCTCCTGAGCAAAGTCTAGTGTTGATCCCATGACAGTATGCTCCAAGGACGGAGAAACCCCATATCTCTTAGGCCAAGTGAATTCCTTTTCGAATGACCCCAATATTTACTGTGCCAGGGCAGGAGGGAAAAAATAAAAATACAAAAAGCACAAAACCTTGGTTATTATCTATATATTTTTTACCTCCATTTATTATTGTTGTTATTATTTTTATTCACCTATCTATTTTGGTCGATTTCTCTGTTTGGGAGTGATTATTGAAACTGTCCCCAACCATACTTATATTTTCTCTTCCTCTCTTTTCTTTCGTTATGTGCTATGCCATGTTTCTCATTTCAAGACCATGGTGTGTTTTTTTTTTTTGTTTGTTTGTTTTTGCTTGTTTTGCTTTTTGTTGTTTGTTTGTTTGCCTGTTTTTTTTTTTTTTTTTTTTTTTTTTTTTTTTTGTGGTGCTTATCGATACAGCTCAAGCCCTCACTAGATATTTGACACTTCTTTTGGTACTGGTGGAGTGTTTCACCTTCTTTTTCTCCATCTCTCAAAACGATGATGAGAGCCTCTAGAAGGATTCCGCCCAGTTTCGGGGTATTAGATCCTTACCCCAGTTTATTACTTTTCTCTTTTTCAAACAAAACCACGCAACTTGAACTAGCTAGTCCTGCCTCCAGTTAGAGGGGGAACTAAGGGAGGCATCAAGACCAAACAGGTGCAAGACTACTAAGTTGTGGGTTAGATAAAGAGGGGACCACATATTCAAGCCGACCTGGGATGAGGGAAGAGGAAATGGGAGGTAGGACAGAAATGGAGGTGTAGGGAGGACAATTTGGTGATGGGAATCCCCCCTGATTTTATGTAAATATGTACCTAAAATATTATTGTCAACACTATGTAAACCATTATGATCAAAATAAAAATTAAAAAAAAAAAAAAGGAAAAAAAAATAAAATAAAAAATAAGAGGGAAACTGGGGACATTGGTGGCAGGAAATGTGCACTGATGAAGGGTTATGTACATTGTATGACTCAATCATAAATAGCTTTGTATCTGTGACAAAAAAAAACTGTATTTTGAGCAACTTTGTAACCATGGTTTTTAAATAGAATAATAAAAAACAAAAACATAATAAAAAAAAAGAAAGTATTAGCAGTAATTCCATAGTATCACTTAACTCTATAGTTTAAATGAAAATATCACTTATTTCTTTAGTTTAAGTGAAAATATCCACAAAATAACCTTTAAAACACATAATTTGGGGCAATTTTATTTTTTCTTTCTTTTCAGTCATAGTATTTCTTTTCTTTTTCTTTTTAAAATTATGTCCTGGAAAATTCACAAAATATTTGTCATAATAACATTGAACGTGAGTTCACAAACTCATAGCCACTAATCAGGTACCTATATTGCTTACATATTTTATATTATTTAGATAGAGAATAAAATGTTTCTCTTTTTTGGGTCACATCTGGCAGCCCTCAGGGTTACTCCTGGCTCTATATTCAGAAATTGCTCCTGGCAGGCTCGGGGGACCATATGGGATGCCAGGATTCAAACCACCGTCCTTCTGCATGAAAGGCAAACGCCATACCTCCATGCTATCACTCTGGCCTCAGTAAAACGTTTCTTATTGTTAAGTCTCATTATATCTCTCCTCTGCTTAATTATGTAATCTATTAGACAGAAGTACAAAATGAGTAGCAGAAGGTAAATGAAAGAAGGAAGAATAAACTGTATAAGGTAGGGTGAAATGTGTGATGGAAGATAAACCACACTGGAAGCAATCATAAAGTACAAATGTCTTGTGATGAAAAGAATTTTCAATAATTTTAGCATTCTATAATAGTTATTTAGAATGTTTAACAATAGGCAATGTATATACCTCAATATATCATTTTTTCAATATATCATTTTCAGTTAGCTAAAAATTATTCCCTCAAGACCTATTTCAATTTTCCACTACCATTTCCCCAAGCTTGTCTACCATAATACAACTATTCATTAAGCAAACATACACTTCCAATTTGTAGTTTCTCAAATTATACTAGATATGCTTTGGAAAGCAAAATAAACAAACAGCAGAAAACACAAGTTTATATATTTTGGTAGTATTTTATTTGTCTTTCACTGGGGAATAATAATTAACAAAGAAATATCTTCTATTTACATCTAGTACTTTAAGATATTTTCACAAAATATCAAATAAACAATTCTTAAATAGCTAAAGTACAAACTGTGCACAGAGTTGTGAAAGTTTTCACTAACATTAAGAATGTTTCAACAGGGGCCTGAGCAGTGGCATAGTAGTAGGGCATTTTCCTTACACACAACTGACCCAGGACTGACACAGGTTCGATTCCTGGCATCCCAAATGGTCCCCTGAACCAGGAGCAATTTCTGAGCGTAGCACCAAAAGTAATCCCTGAGTGTCACCGGATGTGCCCCAAAACCAAAAAGAAAAAACAAACAAAAAATAAAATAAAATAAAATATGTCTGATATAATGTGTAAGACTTCAGTTTGAATTAAAGATAGTAGATAGGGCAGCATTTCCATGAATTTTATTTCTACTGTCAAAGGCCCCCGTAGTAGTTCAAATGTATATATTTTTCACATTTAAATTTCCTTGTGAAAAATTAATTAAAACATAGCAATGGTATATTTCTTTTTTAATATCTTTATTTAAACACCTTGATTACAAACATGATTGTTATTAGGTTTTAGTCATGTAAAAACACCCCTTTACCCCAGTGCAACATTCCTACTACCAATGCCCCAAATGTCCCTCCACTCCACCCCACCCCTACCTGTACTCTAGACAAGCTTTCCAGTTCCCTCATTCATTCACATGGTTATCATTGTTCTCGGTGTAGTTATTTCTCTAACTGCACTCACCACTCTTTGTGGTGAGCTTCATGAAGTGAGCTGGAACTTCCAGCCCTCCTCTCTTTTGTCTCTGAGGATTGTTGCAAAAGTGACTTATTTTTCTTAAAACCCGTAGATGAGTGGGACTATTCTGCGTCTATCTCTCTCCCTCTGACTAGCAATGGTATATTTCAATTTAGGGAATTAGTAAATTATAAATTTTATTTTTTTATTTTAGTTTTTGGGCCACACCATGTGACACTCAGGGATTACTCTTGGCTATGCACTCAGAAATCACTCCTGCCTTTGGGGAACCAAATTGGACACTGGGGATTGAACCCATGTCCATCCTTGGTTCCCTGCGTGCAAGGCAAACACCCTATCACTGTGATATCACTCCAGCCCCAGTCATAAATTTGAAGACAAAGAAAATGTTTTTCTTCTTTTATTGTACCCAATGAATGATAGAAATAAATGTATATTATGCAAAAATTAATTCAATTTTCTACTAATTAATTCCCTCATCCACAACTCACTTCTCGGTTAATTAAAAAGCTAAAGAAATATCATATTACTATCTAAGATTATTTGACCAGTGTTCAATACATGATGTCCAATCCCGGTATGAACAAACAAAATGCTTTACTATAGATTTATCCTTTCTTCCAATTAAAAAAAGAATCTCTTTAGGTTTAAATGTCAAAAAACAGACCCATTCTGTAAACTAAGTTCTTGTAGACTCAAATCAATCTATCCATCCATTATGCAAATTAGGAATTTTATGGTGACTTCATTAGTATAGTCTAATTGCTTTTCTCAGCATGTTAAAATGTCAGCCAAAGAGTATGGTCAAGGAAGGTTTCTCATTGTTACTATAGAGTTATTCAGAGGTTTCTCAGAGTTCAAAGTACTTGAGGATCAAAATTAAGGGATCCAGGGAGTCCTCAGTTACTGTGGACAACAAAACTAAATAAATGATTTAAAGGGAAAAAATTTTAGAGGTGCATTTATGGATTGAAACACAAGACATATCTGAAAATTATATTTATTCAAGACATTTATAATCCTGGTTATAAAATAAAATACGTTAAAATACTAGAAATTATTTGGACATATTTTAGGCACATAACTCTTCTCTATATGCAAAAAGAAAAGGATGGTCATGAGAGCTGAAGATAAAAATCATTCTGAGACTAGGTTTCTTGTCATATATATCATTATAATATATCATGTTATTTGCATGATTTGTAAATTATAGGTTAAGAAACAATGAATATTTTAACATTCTGTGAATAGTCATTTCTTATTGTCTGATGAGCAAGCTACTTCTCTTTTGAGAGTATGATATGTGTTTAGAAAAAGTATAAATATTTCATTTTTAATCTCTATGTGTGCTGGTATATATCTGTATTCATCACTATCTGTTATTGTAAATTACAAACACATGCAAAAAAACATGTTCTGTATTAAAGGTGGCCATGTAATATTTCAACCTCAAATAGTATCATAACTTTCTAATGAGATACATGAATCAGCAAATAAAATACTTTACCATATTTATATAATTTAGTTTTATAGAAAAAGTGTATATTGTGTATATCATGTATATTCCAGATGAAATCCAACATTCTATTTAAATAATATAGAAAAGGATACATGAACACCATCAAAAGATGATTAAAGTTTTGAATAAATAAAGAGAATGTTCAAGTAAAATAATTTGGGAAATATGTTAATAATCCTGAGCACAGATTTTATTTATCTGCCCCCAAAATACTACAAAAATTATTTGTTGCCAGTAAATAATGGAACTATTGAATGGAAATGCTAGGTTTTCTCAATGCTAGATATAAATCAGGGATTAAGTTTTCAAATGTCATTATCATTTTCAATAGATGGTATCAAATCTAATAGTTTTTTACATTGTACATATATGTAATATTGTTAACATAAACTACACCAGCTTGTTTTAATTCCTGAGTCAAAAACAATACAAAATAAGTAAATTATTGAAAAAAGTATGACTATATTTTGTAAGAATATTTGAACAAGATTATAATAGTATTTGATTTCTAAATACACTACGTTGATTCAAAACCTGTGAATGCACAAGTGCATTAAAGACCATGCATAAGTGAATTTATACTAATATAATAATTCTCTCCTAATCTCACAAACACCTTTCTCTCACTCATTTATCATTTTATTCTCAGAAATATCTAGATATTTACTTAAGTGGCTATAAATAACTTGGAATAAATTAATTAAAATATTATGCTGTAAACTCTGAGATAATAGAGAATAGTTTTAGACTTCAAATAAATGAAATATTTTTCTACATCTATTTACATAACCTATTTTTCCATTAATATCTATAATGCAGAAAACAATGCCCGATGTAGATGTTCATTGTGACTGGTATGTTAGATAGAGTAACCATTTGCCACTGAGTTATTTTCTAAAGCAAATTTATTAGTTCTATGTTCAATATATTCAATTATGAATATAGAATATTTTAAGATATCTAAAAGGTGTAAATATGACTGTAAATCTGGTAAATTTTTTGTCAAATTAAATGACCTGGATTTGAAATTTCCCAAATTAAAGAAAATTGAATTTTACAAAACCCTTTGATAATAATAGAGAAATAATCAACACAAATCACAAAATATTGAAGGATAATTACGGTCAAAGCATTTATTGGTAATTTAAAAGAATGCTGTGCTAGAGAGAACTGAATGGACTGATGGCATGTTCTAGATATAGCTGTCCTGCATTCAGTTGTTGGCGCCACTCAGTCTTCTGAGCCATTAGCAGGAGGAACACTTGAGCTCAGAGCAGGAGTAGCAGCTCTTTGCAAGCACCAGCTGTGGCCCAAAAACTAGCACAGGATATATGGTAGAATAAGAAAAACATGGTCAATATGCATTATAATAACATTTATGGATAATAAACAATCGACAGTTGTACTGACTTCTGAATTACTTATTAAAATTAATAAAAAGTGATCTAAAATATTCAGTTTAAAAATGAGCTATTGCTATAAGCTTAATTAGGTATATATCTTATTTATATATAATTTTGTAAACTTAGATATTTATTTAACTACCAGTTAATTTGTCTATCTACCGCTCTATATATTTTAATATATTTTAAAATAGATATTTCAAAATTAATGTATATGGTTTTTATAAGTATATGCTCACAAATCCTCCATAAATATATAACTATATATATAGTTTACATAAGTATAATTATATATAAATACTATAACATGTAAATTATGTATTTTTGGAGGCAAATGTAAAATATACTTATATAAATCTATGATATCAATTTATTACACATAAGTATATATATTTATAGAGGCAACATATGTAAATATGTATTTAGGAAAGAGAATAATTCATTATGAAGAACAGTTCATCTTAAAATATAACAATGAAATAGGAGAATAATTCAGAATCTGTAGCTCAAAGCACTGTGAAATATTTAAATCTTTCTCATCTAAATCAAGAAATATATCAAGGTCTTATAAATTCAAAGTTCAGTTATTGCCAAAATTAGATATGGTTGATTATTTAAAATGACAACCAACATCTTCAAGTGCCATCCTTGTTGAATATTTCCAATTGAGTTTTTTTTTAGTTCACTATAGAAATTCTTTGATATTTGCACATTGTTTCACATACAAAATAAACCAAAGCAGTAGCCATAGTAACAACTTCCCTCAGAAAACAGTACTGTAGATAAAAGACACAATATCAGGTCCTACCCATGGGTAATCAGTAATATGAAGAAAATATGCCTTGGGTTCCATATTATTTTCCCTGTGGATCCCCTATTGCCTATTTATTGCATTTCTATTTCTTTGCTTACCTCTTTCCTTTACAACAGTACTCAGAACTTCTCTTACTGATCATTTAAGCTTTAATCCTCAAAGTGATTAAGATTGCACACAGCTTTAAATTTTAAAAAATTGTTTCTCATGCCTTCATGATCTTTGGCTATAGTACTTTGAGATATTAACTGAGCACTGCCAAGTTTGGCCTTTCAAAATATAAAAAAATGAAACTATGAGTGAGTGTTCTAGTTATTTCATTAATATAAACAAAATAGTCACCAGAGAATGTATATTAAGGCCAGACATCAATAAATGAAAACTACTAACAGACAAAAGTTTCTATGAGTTACTATACAATTTCCCTGCTCAATTCTAGCCATTAAAATTAAAGTTATGGTTACATACTTATGTTTTACACTTGTACTCTATGCAGGCAAATAATTTCAAGCTGGCCTAAGTAAAGAGAGATATGGAAAAAGATATTGTATATTCTTATAACAAATTTATCCAAGAATATTTTTAGAATATCTTGATATGCCACCTACAATTACAAAATACACTGAACGTTGGTGGTTATAGTACTTGTAGCTATGGAGATGAGGGAGTGCCACACAAGAGAAAAAACAAAAAGAACACATTAATATTTTGTGAAACTGTGCTATGAAAGAAAAAGAGTAGTGTAAAGTAATGCTAAAGGACGAGTGTAGAGAGAAGAGGATAATATTAAGTGGTAATTCAAAGAAAGGTTTTATTGGAGTTATTCTTTGAATGAAGTGAGGAAGGGGAAATGATAATCTTAAATTCAGAAATTAATTTGGTTAAATTTCCCTTCTATATAGTCCTTTATTATTCAACACTTAAAGGAAAATATTTTTAACACACTTGACAAAATTTTCAAGAGGTTGAAATTACTCACTATGATTATTCTGCTGTGTTCATTACAAGATAAAATGTTATTGGGGCTAATTCCACAATACTTAAATACCCATAAATATAACTGTCCAACAAGTTTATATTAATCAAAATATGTATAAAATTAATATAAATTAATTCCTAGTATGAAACCATAAAGAAGGGAACAAAAGTAACTTTAACAAATTAACTACTGTTATAAAGGACTGTCTTATTTTTACTTTGTATTTCTTACATGAGAGAAAACTATCTGTAATCTGTATGGTAATTAAATTTCAAATGTTTTTATTTTATACATAGCCTAAAATTTCTACTTCAAAGGTCAAAATATACTCAAGAGTATTACAATGAATCCACATGGTAAGTCAAAGTAAATCCAAATTCAAATTACTGTAGTGACAATATTCATAATTGTTAAAGTATCTTTGGATATATAAAAAAATGATCTTTCTTGCAGTATGTTTTCTAGACTTCTCCATGCTGCATCTTTTGCAGTCTCCTGACTCTTTTTGGGTATTATAACACGTACACATATTTGGCAATACTATCTCAAACTAACAATTATATAAATATATGCAAATTTAAATAATAATTATTCAAGTTTGTAAAATATTAAAAGTGGGTCATATTGCAGGTTTAGGGCATCAGATAGAAGAAAATTGGGAAGGACCATAATCTGGTACATGTTAGTAGCACTAGGGTTTAAAGTTATGGTCTCACTAATAACAAATAAATTAAGTCACAAAGGCATCCCACAATCCTCTTAGAAACTGCTTTTAATTGTCAAAGTTAATGCTATCTGATAATTTTAAATTATTCAATCTTTATCCCAATGAGATGAATATTTCCTTAGAACTTCAGCCATTATTCCTACTTTCATTAATTTTAATTGTCTATTCTTTTCAGATTACATTCATTATGAACAAATTCTTCAATATAATAAACTCTTGAAAGCAAATTATTTGTTATAAAAGTATAGTTACTATAGGATTAATTATTAGTTATTAATTATTAGTTATTATAGGATTAATTAGGTAAATATGAAAATTTTCATTATGAACAAATTCTTCAATATAATAAACTCTTGAAAGTAAATTATTTGTTATAAAAGTATAGTTACTATAGGATTAATTATTAGTTATTAATTATTAGTTATTATAGGATTAATTAGGTAAATATGAAAATATTTAAAGTCAATAAAATTTTTTATCATTAAATAGGTGGAAATGTAAAAACACTGACAAGATATTAAATTGTTTAGAAATATGATCATAAGGGAATTTGTGAGGATACCATACTTGGAGTACAGTGAAAATTCTTTCATTTTTAAGTATCATGGAATGAAAGATATAGTGATTTTTTTGGAGTATTTTGGAGTATTATAACACAGAAGGTAGGACCATTTTCCTTGGTAGCATGTGACCCAGGTTTGATCACCAGTTTTCCAGGGGAGAAATCATGCCAGGAGTGATTTCTGAACTCAGAGTCAGGAGCAATCCCTGAGAAATAGTAGTGAGAGTTTACTCCTCTCAGTAACTAAAACCAAAAACAAATAAACAAATGAATACAGTATTTTTAAAATACAAACAGTATATTTTTGTTAGTTTGTGTGTGTAAAATTAACATAAATTGTTAATATTTTAAGGATACATATTAGATCAACAAACAAAAAACAAACATACCTAATATTTCTAGTATTATTACTGGAAAATTTTAGTCTTCTGATTTTCCAAGTACATATTTTTAATTGGAAAACAATAGCAACCACCAAAAAATATAAGATAGACTTAAAAGTAAAAAATATATGAGATGTAAAGAAGAGATGGGAGGAAAATCCACAGTTTAAATCTTGAAACAAGGATACTGATGATTGAATAACATCTGGCCTACTTGAATTCAAGTTAAGTTGCACTAGTGGAATGGCAACATCTTTTGACGTCCTAACTCTGAATAAAATAAATTTAAAATAAAATATTTTCAGGACAATCTTATAGTCTCTATTAAACTTAAAATAACTTAGAACCTATAACACTGTCACTTATATAAAAATGTATATTACTATTGGGGCCAGAGAGATAGCATGGAGGTAGGATGTACTATAAAATGTCCTATTTGGTTGATTTTCAATATTTCAGTTATTATGCATTTCAGGCATTAGTGACATTGCTAGATCAAATAATAACATAAGTTAAGAGAGAAAGATAGCTTGTATTGGCAAAAATTTTCTGTTTGTGGGATGATTAGTAACTTAAGTATAATAACCTTTTAAAGGCAATCCTATTTTTCCTTTTAAATATAAAAATAAATAAATCATAAATGGGTATAATTTCATATCTAATGAGGTTAGATGTATGGAAATAGATTACTAAAGATAAAAATGCATTGCAACGCAGTAATGGTCGAATGTTTAGAACACCCTTGACTGCAGAGTATTGGGTGGAGGAGAACAGAGAAGAAAGAAATTAAGGGAGGTGGGTGGGTAGAAGAAACTATTAATACTGAGCAGAAGTGGGCCAAGAAAGAGAAATTTTGTGGAATTTTTGGAATCTCAATTTCAATGGCGAGAGAACCTAAACATAGATTAATACACACACATATATGAAAAAAAAAACCTTATAAACAAATTGCCAAAGGCAAGAGTAAATAAGAATGAGATCTGCACTACCAGAGCCTGTGTTGAAGATGCAGATGGAGAGCACTAAGATAATTAGAGGGAAAAACGTTATCTAGTGGAGTGTGAGATGTTAGTGTAAGGTATAGCATGAAACTCAAAGTAAATGGTATTGTAAATCGAATAAAAACATTAAAATATTTTACATTTCAAAAGCTACAATGAAAACACAACAAAAGAAGGCAACTTGGAAATTTGGAAAATATATTTACTTATCATATATTTGACATGGGTTAATTTCCAACATTCCAATATTTTTGGTGGAGAAATATTATTGCATGTGCAAAATATTAACATGAAAATTGTTGTGAGTCATCATAGCCAACTATATACATATATATATACATATACATATTTATATACAAGAAAGAATTTACACAACTCCCCCCCAAAATTAGGGCAAATAAACAGATACAGAATTTTAAAATGGTCCAATACCTAAATACATTCCCAAAGAAAACTTAAAAAATTGTCTGAATATATGTGTACCATTACTTATTATTCAGAAAGTATATAAAAAAATCACAATCTGAGATTATTTTATGTGGTGATATTTGTTTATATTAAAATGATTTAAACATTTATTGGTGAATATTGATGGGGATATTTACATTTTGAGAAATGTAAACTGGTACGAAATTATTGAAAATGGTTTGGAGAGGGGCCAGCGAGGTGGCGCTAGAGGTAAGGTGTCTGCCTTGCAAGGGCTAGCAAGGAAGGACCGTGGTTCGATCTCCCAACATCCCATATGGTTCCCCCAAGCCAGGGGCAATTTCTGAGCACTTAGCCAGGAGTAGCCCCTGAGCAGCAAATGGGTGTGGCCAAAAAAAACAAAACAAAAAACAACAAAAACAAACAAAGAAAATGGTTTGGAGAACCATTTAATCAGCTATAGATAATACAGGGATAATGGTAGAGGGTCTTGGCACATCTGTGGTGGTGTTGAACTATAGTAATATAACTTTATTTGCATTATTAGTTTTAACATTATTATAATCATGGAATCTGAACTAAAAGAATAATATATTATAATTAAATAAAAATGGAAATTCCATATAATCCAATAACACCATTCCTAGACACAAATCAAGCAAACATGAAATTAAAAGAATAACTGAAAATTTAGTATCATGGCAAAATTACAATAGTCCAAGTCTAGGAGAAAATTGAATGCCTATTTATGAGAGACTGGAGAAGGAAGATATGCCCTATAAACAAGGGAATATTACTCTGCCATTAAGAAAGTTGAAACCTAGACTATTTGAAATCAAATGAATTTTGTTTTGTTTTGTTTTGTTTTGTTTTGTCACACCTAGCAGCACTCAAGAGTTTTTCCTGACACTGCACTTAGAAATCACTCCTGGTGGGTTGAAGAACTAAATGGGATGCTAAGGATTGAACCCTGGTTAGCCGTGTGTAAGGATATTTGCTCTATTTGCTATACAATCGTTGGCTTTCCAAAATAGATGTCCCTTAGGATGATTATGTTATACTTTTTGTTATTTTTTATTATTTTTTATCTGTATTTAAACATTGTAATTACAAACATGACTGTAGTTGGGTTTTAGTCACATGAAAACATTCCCCTTCACCGGTGCAACATTTCCATGGATGATTATGTGAAACTAATGAATAAAAAAGTAAAATATAATATTCATTTATCTTAAACATATGTAAAATATGAATTATTAAATAATCTGCACAAACAACTCAGACTAATTAAAAGCCATAGTGATGAGAGAGAAGAGTGAATGAGATTGGTAATAGTGATCAGTGTATTTTTTATTTTTGGATGAAACTGGTAATTTAATGAGGACAATTAATTATATTTTGAATTGTAAAGCTAAAATCCTGACATTTTATAGCATAGTTAATATAGTAAGTTAATGAATAAAGAAGAAAAATTATAATTTTCTATGACTGTATAACATATAGTAACATAAATTGCCATTTTTAGGAGATGTATTATTTTTACTCTTGAACAATGTTTTACTTTTATATGCTAACAAAGATGGTCTGAAAATAAAATGAAAAACGTTGCTTATTTTCTTTATTGATGACACTTGGCTACTATGGCAGTTCCTAGCACAGAAAAGTTCCTGGAAGAGAGATAGTTGAATAAACATATATGCTTGCATGAATCATATACACAAACCCTAAAAGCAGACACTTCCACCTAAATAAAGCATCATAAATTAGAAATAAAGATCAATTTAAGTCATTTATTGATCTCTTCTACTTAAGTAATTCGCCAAAACTTCGTTATCTACTTCAAGTTTTTGTTTCTTATCTTAATGCATATAAATCACAAAATCTAAATTTTTACATTTTTATAACTTATTTTTATTCATTCAAGAGAAGCTTTATTCCAATTATCAGATAGTATAAAAGAGTTAGAGAATATGGAGCCCCATATTCTCTTGTTCTTCAAGTATTGATGTCTCATTGGGTTTCATTTAAATAACTTGTAGTGGCATTTAAAATAAAATGCATATACTGTAAGTAAATGACTTTCTGACATTATATAACTATTGAAAGCCTTTTCCTAATGCATTTTATTTCACCTATTTCAACTTTCTTTATTTTTTTGGTGGGGGGGGGGGACACCCGGCAGCGTTCAGGAATTACTCCTGGCTCTGTGATATGAAATTGCTCCTGGCTAGGGGAATGTATGGGATGCCAGGGATCGAATCCACGTCTGTGTCCACCACTGTGCTACCTCTCCAGCCCCACCTATTTCAATTTCTAATTTATTATATAACAATTCTCCACCTGTCAATTATCATATGTGTGGTCTTCTAAAAATTTAGAAGCAATCATATTATTTGCCTTTTCTTTTCTTTAATTTTCATGCCACATGTATATTTAATATTATCACTTGGTCTCTTTGACACCATAAACTAGCATGTATTTTTATATTGTTTGAATTTTCATCATTGAGTTAAAAATACTCTGATGATATTTTCTTATTTCCCCATATTATATTCCTAGTTTCTTCTTTAATCTTTAACTACTGATCATAATGAACAATGCAAGACAGCATTTCATAAGCATATCACTAGATACTAATATAGACAGGCAAACTTTAAAAAATATTTTCCAAGATATTTCATGTAAATTCTATGGCACTGAACAATTTGAAATTTCAGAACATATAACACATCAAATTGTTTTCACCTTATGATATTGAAAACAATCTTTACTATTTGTAAAAGTATTGTGAATAAGTTATTTGTGGTCCTAATTAAGATTAAAATGCAACTGACTTTCTATTATTTAAAAATATTCAAGTATATCAGAAATAATTTAAAATACTAAATTATATAAATCAAAACTGAATATTTGTCTTTGGTATTATTGTATTTATATTACAATTATTTTTTTTATTATCAGTTGAAATTTTTGCAGCTGAAAATTTGATTCCCAAGCTGGTTCTAGAAATTTGCTATGAAATCAAAGAATGAAATCCTATGGTGGCCTTTCTTCTTCAGAAACAATTAAACTTCCTTGTAATAAAATGAATAACACTTTGTTTAAAACTTAAAAATGAACTTAACTATAAATTTACTTCAATTATGAAGTAAATAGAGAAGATAAAGATGATGGGCTCAAAATTTTAATTCTCAGAATAAGAGCATTTTTAACTGAATGTTCAGTGTCCTAATTAAAATGAATTGTAAATATATATATATATATCAACATAAAAGTCTTGTTTATATAACTTACTTGGAAAATAATGTATCATATCATTTCTGTTACCTCAACACAAAACTGCTAAACGTTTGAAAATTATTTAAGAAAGAATACCATATTAGATGGATATATGAACATTTTAATAAGTACAAAAAGTTTAAAATTTCCTAAAGGTAGAACCTGCTGCCCACCAGCCATGCATACATCAATGTGGGTGCCATCCCAACCTGCTGGCCTGTATTGCCAGAACTCATACTGCCCGAAAACTGCAGAGCCCATGAAATGCAAATCAATGCTAACCCAAGCCCTAAAGGGTGGACCCTGCTTCCCCACCCCAGTAGCATGCATGTCAACATGAGTGCCATCCCAAATGCTGGCCCTTTGTGGCCAGGACCAAAACCATTTCACCAGAAAGAGCAGAGCACACAGAACGCACATAAATGGAGGTGATCTGCCCCTCTCCAAAAGGAGGGAGCCAGTGGAGCATGGCTGCAGAGATGAGCTCCAAGGCCATGCACTACTCCTAATCAATGAACCCCAACACAACACGTAGAAAACACCACACTAAAAGCATGACAATGGGTTAACAACACAGGCCTCCACCATGCATAGATTGCAGCTCTGATGACCTGAAAAGTGACAACCACCTATTTACCCTCTCAATAAGGACTTTAGAGAAGAAATGTGTCCGATTATCATAGAACTCCGAGAAAGCATGAAGCAAACAGAATGAAACACAAATAAGAATCAAGAAGATATGAAGGTAGAATGAGAAAATTCAAACTGAAATAAAAGGACTGAAAACTGGTAGGTGAAACAAAAAACTGGAAAGTCTCTCCAACAAAGTAACAGCAGCCAAAGACAAAATCAGTGACCTGGAAGATGAGACACAACTCTATACAAGAGAAGGGATTAGAAAAGAGTAATAAAATAAATGATAAGACAATGGAAAAACTCCTCAAAGAATGTGAACAGATGAAAATAGAAGTCTTCAATAAACTCAACAGAAAAAAAAATGTATTAGGGGCCGGAACGACAGTGCAGCGATAGGGTGGTTGCTCTGCATGTGGCTGACCCAGGACTGACCTCGGTACGATACCCTGGCGTCCCATATGGTCCCCAAGCCAGAAGCGATTTCTGAGTGCATAGCCAGACATAGCCAGGAGTGACCCCTGAGCATCACAGGATGTGGCCCCAAAACAAAACAAAAGAAAAAGAAAAAAGAAAAAAAGAATCAGTGGTGTCCCAGAGACCCTGGAAGTAAATCCAAACGAATAATTAACAGTCAGGGACATCATTGCATTGAAATTCCCAGAGTTAAAAGTGCATGCAACCAAATCCTGCATTGCCTGAAGAGTACCAGCTAAAAGAAATCCGACTATAAGCACTTTAAGACATCCTACTCACAAGGACAATTTCCAAAGATAGGGATAGAATACAGAAGGAAGAAAAAACAAAAAGGAAAATAGGGGCCCTAAGGGTAAGGTATTTGCCTGGCAAGCAGTATCCTTGGACAGACCACGGTTGGATTTCCTGGAGTTCCATATGGCCTCCGATGCCAAGGATATTTCTGAACAAATAGCCAGGAGTAGCCCTTGAGCGTCACTGGGTGTGGCCCAAAAACCAAAAAAAAAAAAAAATTGTATTCAAGTATCACCCTTAAGATACAGGGGATCTATCACAAGAAAATACCAAGGCTTGAAGGCACGGTAGGATATAGTGTCAAAACTGAACAAAATAAATGTTTTGCCAAATTCACAATTAGGTTTGAAGGCAGCATAATTAGCTTCACCTATGAGAAATAGCTCAGAAAATTTACAGACTCAAAACCAGCCATAACAATTTAAACATAACAATTTAAAGGTCTCCTTTAAGACAAAACAGACCAAAATTCATACAGAAAGATGCCTCTAAATCCCATGACAATTATCTCGCTCAATGTCAAAGGACTAAATGTACCTGTTAAGATACACAGAGTGGCGAAATGAATCAAGAAGTGTAATTCCACATTCTGCTGCCTACAAAAAACACATCTAAACAGTCAGGACAAGTATAAAATAAAAGGTTGGAGGGCAATCAGACATGCAACAAATTGCTTAAAGAGACTCAAGTAGCCATATTAACATCAGATGACACAGATATGAGACACCAAAAAGTTACAGGCTAAGAAAAGAAAAAATTAAAAAAAAGTTACAGGGAATGAGATGGACATTTTTTTTCTTTCTTCTTCATTTTTTTTTTTTTGATTTTTGTCCACACCCCGTGACACTCAGGGGTTAATCCTGGCTATGCCCTCAGAAATCAGAAATCACTTCTGGCTTGGGAGACCATATGGGATGCCAGGGATCATCACAGCACCTCCATTTTAGTTATAGATACAAAAGTCTGAAAACATACCTAGACAAAACATGCACTTGAATATTCACAGCAGCATTATATACAATGTCCCTAAAGGAAGATAGTGAAATTTCCCATCATGGATACAAACAGTGGGAATTATTCTCTAATGCAAAGGGAAAGCAATGTAGCATGGTACTAGATGAATGAACCTTGACAAATACTGCATACTGAAATAAATAATATTTAGTGTTTATATTATATATTTTTTTATTTTATATATTTTAGTGTTTGTATTATATATGGAGAATAAAAAAATTTGAGTGTAAAGTAAACCATCAGTTGCTTGGTGGTAGTAGAAGCAAAACAGTATTTATGCTAATGGATTTGTGGTTTTTGTCAGTGTGATAAAATGTAAATTTAATAGTGGTGATGGCTGCTTAGCTCTCTTAATGTACTCAAAACTACTTAGCTGTAGAAATTTTTAAGAAAAACTTTAATAGCTTGCAAACTATATCCGACTTTATGTAAATAGTATTTTCAATGATTAAATATGATTTTTCTAACGTTAGCTCTCATAACTGCTTGCAGCAAGTAGCTGCCTAATAAACTTTTCTAAATGTTAAGAAAACTTAAATGATCAAGAGAGGAAGGCTTTTACTCAAATATCTAACAGTAGAACTGAATTTATTTAAGAGCAGAAATTTAAGATGAAAATGATTACAGAATAGTCATATTTCTTCCACTCACTTACTCAACCTTATTTTGGGGTTGCAGTAGAAACTACAAAGTGGATAAAGCTATGTGTGTTATCGAGCCATGTCCATGGTATTATGTTAAGGGAGCATGGAATCTTCTGTATATGTAAATATATATAAATTATAGGAAGAAGAAACACAACTAAATTTAAGTTTTACATTACTCCAGAATATCTTTCTCTTGATAGCTTTACTAGTGCAAGTAATAGCCAATTAAACAGAAAGTAGCTTGTGAGAGCAAAATGAACAAGTTTCAACAGCTAACATGCATCAGCTGAAGATATTTCAAAATTACTAGAGTTAATAAAAAGTCACTTTGATAGCATCTCTCTTTGAGGAGCTCAGCTTTTTCCTTCTAGACATTATCTAATAAAATTTCAAAATATATAATTTGGGTAATCAACTCTCAAGTTTCTTTTAAGATCTTTATTGGAAAAGTAAAACTATTATCTGATCATTTATTTCAGGTTTTTATCTTTTGTCCTCAGTAGAAATTGAATCTTATCAATATTCTGTGTAGATTTTTCTTTTTTGCTTACACATCCAAATTTGTAAATTGCACTGACCCTTAACTATATGGGTAAAAGGTGAAGCTACAGTCACCCATAGGTGCAATCACTTTTGTCGTTTATCATTCTCAGGTAAGTATGACCTGAATACTTATAATTATGGATCTGAATGTTATGATTTCTAGTGCCTCCTGAATGATAACAAAAGGTGTTGCAGGAAAATGTAAAGGACATTTCTTTCTCCTAAAAATCCAGAGCATGTTCTATCCATGCTAGTAAGTGACTATCACATAATGAAGAGGGTGTAAAAGTGAGAATAAGTATATTCAAGGATAAAAATACACATGTTACCAAGGTGTACAAGATTTTGTGTAATGCTTAGCCAGGGGACATTTTGCCTCCTTTTATTCTGTCTCTCTCTCTCTCTCTCTCTCTCTCTCTCTCTCTCTCTCTCTCTCTCTCTCTCTCTCTCTCTTTCTCTCTCTCTCTCTCATTGTATGCTTGACAATGTCTGTCCCTATTTTAGATTTTCAAGGCTTGAGAGGGAGTGTTGCTTGAGGGGTTGCAAATTATACTGTAGTGCAAGGAAAGTCCCAAATAAATCTAAAAATTATCAACCTAAAATATCAATGCTATTGAGGTTGAAAAACCAAAAATTTAAAATATGGTCAAAGAATATCACTAGTAATTTGATCTTCCTAGAATATCTTGAAAGATATTTCAGATAATAAGGAATTGAATTGTGATGGCATAGTTAGGCAAAATGAATCAGCAAAATGCCATGTGTATTGAATCTTAAATCATAGAAATACATTTAATTTTATTAAGACTCTCACCTAGATTATGACATTAATAATACTGTTAACATCTCTTCACTCCCATCCCAAATAAAATTTTGTTCCACATTTTATAGAATATTTTAAGATTTTATAACTAGCCATTCTGTTATTTTATTTTCTTTCAGAGAAAATTCCTGAATTTCTTTGACTATTAAACCCCCTTTCACAGTATGTTTTTAGCTATGTATATATTCTAAAATATATTTAGTTTTGACATATATGAATTATTTGAAGTAAAATTATATTTTATCTATAAGCTGGTCACATTTTTAAAGTATATCTATATAGATGCAAACATATCTATTTTAACTGAAGAATGTAATTCCATTATATGATTATGTTTATTTTAATAGGAATTGGTTCTACTTGCTATTCTGAGGAATAATATAAAGTTAAAAAACATATATAAGACAAATATATAAAAGCACTATATTACAAGTGAACTAATTTTTCTGTGCATACAAGAGCCATTGAATTTCTATGCTTTAGGGTAGGTGCATATTTTAGTTGCACCAATTTACAGTGCTATCAGTATTACATATTATAATGCAGTGTAGTATGCATATTTTCTCCCTGGAAACTCATTGAAGTTGTATTATAAGCTTATAAACTTAGACTGTTGAACACTATGAAATAATATGGTTTTTCCATAGTTCATTAAACCTCATCTGTAAAGAACATCTGAGCTAATCCCAATATATGCTATTTTAATAGGTTATATTAATATTCATATACATGTTTTATTCTGACTTAATTTAATTTCTAAGTAATAATCCAAGAATAAAACTGTAGTGTTGTTTGGTAACTGCATGTTTACTTTTATGAACTGTTAAAATAATTTTAAAATAGTTAGCATTTATGTTCTCATGAAAAGCATAGTTGCAATATAGTTTTGCCTCCCAGAATTTCTGTTATCAATGTTTCAATGTTAGACATTATGATGTCTAAAATGTACTTATATATGTACTGATATTTCACTATATTATTCATTTGCATTTTTCTCATTATTAAGACAAATATCTATATGTTTATATACTATCTGTATAATCTCTTCCAAGAAAGTCTATCTATTGTTTTTCAGACTTTTCTGATTAAATTGCCTGTTGTCTACTGCTAAGGTTTAAAGTTACTTTTTTATTCTTGATACTAATTCCCAGCCATATACTATGTCTACAAATATATTCTTTAAATCTTTAGCTGATATATTCTATCCATTATATATGACCTTTGTGGATGAAACATTTTTTATTTTGATGAAATCAATTTATCCATTTTATGTATTCCTCTGATACTTTGACTAGCCCTAGACTATAGATTACTTCTCCCATATATTATGTCAAGCAGTTTATGTAATGGCACATTTTACATTTTCACCTGAGCTGCCTAGCCAGATTCTTATGTATATCCAACAGGCCTGCTGCTAATGTTTCTGTTTTTCTAAAACTCCTGCTCTTTGTCAACATGGAAATTCCTTTCATGCCTAAAACTGTAATTACCCCTTAAATATTCCTGGTGATTAAATTTGGTGTATGCTTGCCAGAACATGTTTCCCCATACATTCATTGTGTGGTCTCATTTCCTCATATTTTTCCATACGCTGGTTCATGTTATTTCCACTCCCTGAAGTGGATTCATTGAAATCCTGCTGGACAGAAGCAGCCTGCAGCAAGGATCAAACTGCAGTCCATCCTGGACAGACACATGCAGGGCAAACGCCCTACCGCTGTGCCACCGCTTCAGCCCCTGATCTCACTTATTTTATGTATCATGTAACAACTCAGCCATGCTATTAGATCTGGATTTGACCATATAGTTCATCATTTGTTTTCATTTTGGAGCCTATTTTACAGTAGCGATACTATTTCCAGCAATTTAAATATTATACAGAGCAATTCTTCTCAACTGTTTTCTTTTTCTTTGGGAGTACCTAGAATATTTTGACTACTTTATTTTCAACAAAATAAAAAAATTTAGAGAAACTCGTAAAAATATCTTACATATTGATCTATATCCAGAGAAAGTATTTATAGTATATTTATATTATATACATATTTATATAAATATACTATAAATATAGCATAGTATAAGTATAATATATTTATTGCATAATATATAGATACTATACTTTAGATATTAGATATTAAATTTTTTATTTTATAGTAAATGAATATAGTATGTATTTATATTATATGCATATAAATCTGCATATTTTACATGTGCATTTATTTTTTATGAAATATTAATTTTGGCTTTATTTCTTAATTTCCAAATTATATACAATTTACTACAATATATTCTTTATATTATGTTGGTTATAATTAATCTACAGAAAATATTGAATACATATACCAAGCATAAATACTCCTTTAGCTCCATATTGAAACATTTTAACATATAAGCTATGTTTAATGTTTAATTGTGAATTGTAGTTATAAATCACTAACGAAACAATTCATTTTATTTTATTTATTTATTTTTTTTTTTTGTTTTTGGGCCACACCCGGTGACGCTCAGGGGTTACTCCTGGCTATGCGCTCAGAAGTCGCTCCTGGCTTGGGGGACCATATGGGACGCCGGGGGATCGAACTGCGGTCCGTCTCCTAGGCTAGCGCAGGTAAGGCAGGCACCTTACCTCGAGCACCACCGCCCGGCCCCTCATTTTATTATATTTCTAAATGTTTGCTTGTTTTGACTGCACCCAGCAGCACTCAAGGGTTACTTCTGTCTCTGTGCTCAGAAATCGTTCCTGGCCAGCTCAGGGGACCATATAGTGCCACATCTGTCCTAGGTCTGCCACATGCCAGGCAAAAGGCCTACCACTGTGCTACCACTCTGGCACATCTAAATTGTTTCAAATTTATTTTGACTATATATTTGTATCCAAGTATCTGTTTAGAACTTTAATAAATCATACTAAGGTTTTCCCCTTTGTAATGTAAAGAAAAATTATAAGTATAAAAATCAATTCTTAAAAAATAAATCCAAAAAATATTGTGATAACAAAGAAGCTTAGAACAAAAATTTTTATCTTAGCATATCCCTTTGTAATAAATGAGAATCTACACTGGTCCTAGGAAATCCAGATCATATATCTTGATTTTCCCCACTCGGATTTAATAAACGCAAAATAATCATCTTATATTAAAAATTATATATAAGGGACTATTTTCTAAGTAGTTAAATTTCAAAGGTAGCTTTTTGAGTCAAGCCAGTGCAGCACTGGAAGTTAACACAACAGTGTTCATCACAAGATCTGTCTTAAGTGAAGCTTTATTATTGAATATCACAGGTTGAACTGTCATAGTCTTTCTCATTATTAAAAACAATATTATTAATGATAATACACAAGTGCTTAGCTGAAAAGAAATATAGAAAAGCTTGATGGTTGAGGTCAAGCTAGAAGAATAACTTATTTAAACATTTTATATTCCAAGAGGGAATTGTAGATAATTTTTCATTTTTAAAATTCTACAATGAATGCACATTAATTGCATAATAAAGTATAACTCAGAAATAATTTTTGTTAAAGTCTGGCAGCGAGTTATTAGCTAGTTCAAATGTATTATATTAAATATTAGTTAATAAAATTCAGAGTGTCTTGATCTAATTCACACAACTGGCCAGTGAGAATGATGACAATCATTCTCATTTTTTCCTTTTAATAGTTTTTTATTTTGATCAAAGTGAATTACAAGTCTTTCACAGTAGTATGTTAGGTACATAGTGACATTAAATCAGGGGAATTCCCACCACCAATGTTTCCTCCTTCCACCTCTGTTCCCAGCTAAATTACTTTATGTAGAAGCTATTGGCTTAAGAAAGGCAAAAAACTATTTGTATCATTCTTGGAAATAAAGAAAAACATTTGAATTGAACTCATAAAAACTAATACATTCATCATGTATCTTTTAATACTTTTGCCTGTTTCTAATAATAGGTAAAATATTAACAATCCAGAGAATTGTTAATAACCATTCAAATGACAAATAATTATAATGTGTATTATAAATTCATATTTCAATAATTCAGAAATTTCCATAACTTTGAAACCTATGTAATATATATTTTATATAATTCTTGATATTAAATAAAATATTATACTCGAAATCATAGTATTTAGTTTAATTTAGTTTAAATTATTATTAATTTATTTAAATTATTATTATTTAAATATATATTTAAGTTTATATTTGATTTTAATAAATATTTTCATTATTTAAATATAAATGTAAGTTTATATTTGATTTTAATAAAATTTTTATTGGGGTCGGGAAGGTGGCGCTAGAGGTAAGGTGTCTGCCTTACAAGCGCTAGCCAAGGAACGGATCACGGTTCGATCCCCCGGTGTCCCATATGGTCACCCCAAGCCAGGGGCGATTTCTGAGCACATAGCCAGGAGTAACCCCTGAGCATCAAATGGGTGTGGCCCAAAAACAAAAAAAAATAATAAAATTTTTATTATTTAAATATAATAATTTAAATTATTATTAGCAACAATTTAATTCTGTAAAAAATTTAGAGGGTAATATTTGATGTCCTTTGGATTCACATGATGCTATGCTGTACTTCATCATTCTAATATTCTATTACAACTAGTCATTTACCTCTTGGCATCTATCCCATACTAACATACACTTATTTGAAAGGATATATGCACATTTTGTTCACTGCTACATTTAGGACAATAAACAGTATCTGGAAACAACCCAAATACTTAACTTATAGATGATAAAAGGTCAAGAAGTCACAAAATAAATACATAGCAAAAAACTATGCAGCTCAAAGAAAGAATAAATGTACCCGATTTTCAGCAACATGGATTGAATTAGAAGATATCATGATGAGTATAGTCAATTAGAGTGAAAGATACATATGTACAATGACCTTTCTTTTCTATATGTGGGACTTAAAGATAGGCAGTGAGATAGCAACAAAGATTCAAAGACAACATAATGGAGGTACTGATCCACCCAATTGGGTTGGTGGAGGGTTTGAGGGAGGAGTGTTGGAGTAACTGGAGGATGGAGGTATGTACATTAGTGATGAGTATGGTGTTGAAATTAATTACATGGGACACAATTATTACTTTACAATACCAATTTTTAAATTTAAAATATTATGTAATACAAGTTTTCTTCTGAATTTACTATTTATTACATTGGGGGGCATACCCAGTGGTGCTGAGGGATCCCTCTGAGTTTACCTGAAAGAACTTCTGAGGCACCTATAATCAAACCTGGGTTGGTTACATGTAAGGCAGGTCTCCACTTGCTATGTTATTTCTCGGCCCCCTGAGTTTTGCTGTCTGTTCATATTTAAAGATAAATAAGTTAAAATACAATATTTTCTTTCTCATTGCACTAAATTCATTTCAATGGTTCAATTATGGCAAATATTACAAGATATTTTCTTTTCTGAGGGCATTCTACTAGACAGCATGGCTAAAACTATGAAATATGTATAAGATGACAGAGTCAGGTGGGAATGCTCTTAGTCCAGCCCTTATAGAAAACAATATGGAGATTTCTGAAAACAAAACAAAACAAAACAAAAAAACAACTGGAAATTGAACTTCCACTCCTAGAGATATATCCTAGGAACACAAAAGTACAATACAAAAATCCCTTCCTCACACCCATATTCATCGCAGCACTATTTACAATAGCCAGATTCTGGAAACAACCAAGATGCCCTTCAACAGACAAATGGCTAAAGAAAACTGTGGTACAGATACACATTGGTATATTATGCAGCCACTAGGAGAGATGACGCCATGAAATTTTCTTATGCATGGATGTACATGGAATCTATTATGCTGAGTGAAATAAGTCAGAGGGAGAGAGACACAGATTAGTCTCACTCATCTATGGGTTTTAAGAAAAATTAAATACATTGAAATAATTCCCAGATGAGGGCCAGAAGGACAGGCTCAAGATATGAAGCTCACCACAAAAAGTGGTGAGTGCAGTTGGAGAAATAACTATGCTGAGAACTATAATAACAATGTCAGTGAGTGAGGGATGTAGAAAGCCTGTCTCAAATACAGGTGGGGGATGGGGAGGGAAGAAATGGGGCATTGGTGATGGGAAGGATGCATTCTTGTTATGGACTGAAACTCAACTACAATTATGTTTGTTATCACTGTATTTACATAAAAATATTAAAGATGTAAGAAAAAGAATTATTTTATTAAGTAATAATAATTTCTATACTATAACTATATTAAATAGCCACCACTCTCCTCACTTCAAAGATGTAAACCCTACACTAGGGTCTGCTTTTCCTCGTCGTGAAGGAAATGTAAACTGACTATGAGCTAAAAGCCTGCTAACTGGGCAAACCTCCTTGGCAAATAAAGTTTGTCCCACAGTTATCTCATTAAACTAGTGTGCCCAGACTTTTAACTAATTGCAACACATTCAATGCCTTCTGTGTGTCTACTATAATTTTCAAATATGAAATCTGAACTAATATAGGAAGCATTGAACAGATAAAGCTAATAGCTGAAATCTGAGTTCAAAAAATAAAAATTTTATTCTAGAGATTACTATCTGGAATTTCTAGATCTAAAATTTATCCTGAAATTTAAGAATATCTTCAAACAAGATGAAAGCTTCTCTTCCCTTATCACTTTTGTGCCCTACATAAAGCCTTTATTCTAGTTACCCAGGCATCTTTTTTGAGCCCCAGTGACCAAAAACTCAGTCACATATTTAAGTATTTGCTTATGCTGTGTCATCTCTCTGGAGTGATAGTTTTAGCTCTCTCCCCATATATTCTAAATACCACCAAGCATACATGTTCAATTCAAGTCTAACAAAGCTGTGCAAAATCATTTCAGAAAGTTTCATAACTGAGATTAAACATCAAATTATAGCAATAAATATTAAATCTATAACACATAGACAAATTTTCTTTTCTATATTTGGCATGCTTAGTACTCTATTGTAAACATATGCCTTGTGTCATCTTTCACCTTAGATAAAATGATCATGATTTAAAAATTTAGCATTGTATTATTCTGTATTTTATATTATAATGGAAGACTGGTAAGCTATTAATTCTAGAGTAGTGTCCTTGAATGTCTGTGATTGACTGCATTATATATTTGATGGAGCTTAGCCAATCCATTTGAAGTATTTTAAGTAAAGAAAAACATTTAGCTATTTCTACTCTGGAGAAGGCTATTTTCTCTTTTTTCCTGTCCTATATAAATAGGTTTCATTCAATAAAAAATACTGTGCTTCAGCCCTAAATAAGAAATAAATAAAAATATTTAAGTATTTCTTGGAAATTTGTTAAAATTTGTGAATAAATTCAATTTGTTTCAGTGAGGCAAGAATAATTTGACCAAGTAAGACATTTGAAGAATGAACTGAATATACAGGCTTAATCAAAGATCACATGTATCTTCAATATACTAAGTAACAGGATGAGTAAATGCAAGAAAAAATTGAGGGAATAAGTGAAGAGGAAGGGAGATAACAAAAGCATAAGGCAGGGGTCTTGAACATATCTATATAACACAACTAAGAATACTGTAATCATGAGATCAAAACTACAAAATCCAAATTAAAAAAATATGCCTCAACAGAGGTAGATTTGAAGGTGTGTGTGTGTGTGTGTGTGTGTGTGTGTGTGTGTGTGTGTGTGTGTGTATGAGGGAGAATATTGCTGGTTGGAATATTACACTGGTGGTGAGAGTGGTGTTATCAGTATTCTTAGAATGTTGTATGCTTCAAACTCAATGCAAATAATTTATGTCACGGAGCTGAAATATAAAGTGTTTTCAAGAAAATTAAGGGTAAGTCTTTGAGCTAGGATAAGCTGGAGTTGGGGCACTGTAAAAATACAAATGATAGAATAAAATTCAGTTTATTATTCATCTGAAAGTTAAAATCACTAGGAAATATGATGAGGATAGTAATAAAAATACTGACAGTGAACCAAGCATTAACTTCATATAAACTAGAATAAAGTGTAATTTGGGTGTGATAAAAGATATTGTGTGGCTTAATATTATGGCCATATCCTATAGTTATATGCTTTCATGAAGTATGAAAAGCGAAAAACAAAAAATGTTTGCAAGAGGCAATGAAAATGAAGTATACCAATTATACATTCTGTTATCATATCTATCAGTACAACTGAGACATGAAAAAGATACCACATATGAATGCTACTGAGGATGTAATGTTAGAAGAGAATAGAAAAGGAATGTTCCAAAAAGATGAAGAATATAGATATTTTCTCATAACTTACTTTTGTGCTTTGAATAGAAACTTTTAACAAATGCCTATAGCTTTTATTATCGAGTTAACAGTTATAGTTTAGCAGTTATAGAGTTTAAATATTATTTTGAATATTTTATTATTTGAATGGTAGAGCATACTATATACTAAGCATGTGACTGAGGATAAAAAGTAAGTAACTGTCATTAACTTTAATTATATACAATTTTAATACTTTTAATATTCGCAGTAATTGATTAGTTAAAATGGATGGTGATGAAAGAGAATCATTAATTTTGTAGTTAATTGTTATCATTCGATTTTTTCCACTATTCTATTAGCCATCTGACATAACTGTATCTGCTTTCTTAAAATATAATGGCTATAAAATTAAGTTCATAAATACTAATAAAGAATAATTTGAGATTTATACAGAAATGATCACCATCATAATTTTATAAACAGGCAAAATATAATATTCTAATAAACAGTGTTTATTTGAATGTATATCACACAAACAAAATAAAATCAAATAACTAAATAAAGTAAATAAAATCAAACATACATCTGCACAAAATTTAGCTAAAACAAGTTAATTTTTTCTATATTTTACATAAGCACTAATGTTAAAAATACTTAAGTAAAAAATGTAGTACATAGAACATTATAACAGGTATAAGGTTGAAAAACTTAAAAGTAGTGTGAAAATAAGTCTAGCCTGCTAATCTAAGATGCATCCAAATAAAACAGTTTTTGTACCAAAATGGAATATGTGATTATTTCCATATATTATTTTAAAATGTGCAGAAATTGACCACAAACTATCTCTATTTATGATAAATCACAAAGGGAAAAGGTCAGAATAACAACAATAAAAAGGGAGTATGTTACAGTGCTTAAAAAATCCGACATATCAATTCTGCTTTTATAATATTTCCAAAGCAAATATGATCTTTATGCTTGACTCAAGAACATTTACTAAATTACACAGTGATATATAAAGGAACAGAAGCAGCAAAACAAGTTCCAAAACAGACTGCAGTGGGTTTATTTCGATTCTAATATCTTTATGGCTTAGAAGACAAGTAATGAGTATATTTGCAGTGACAGAAGAGACCCCTGAAAATCAACATCCTGTGGCCATAGTGATATTACAGTGAGTATGGCACTTGTCTTGTTCAAGGTCAAGCTGGGTTGGATCTCTGCACCATTTTTGCTTCCCAGAGCACATTTAGAAATGCCAGGAAAAGGGAGTATGTTACAATGTTTAAATAATCCGACATATCGGGGCCAGAGAGATAGCATGGAGGTAGAGCATTTGCCTTGCCTGCAGAAGGATGTGGTTGGAATCCTGGCATCCCATATGGTCTCCCGTGCCTGCCAGGAGTGACTTCTGAGTGCAGAGCCAGGAGTAACTCCTGAGTGCTGCCAGGTGTGACCCAAAAATAAAATAAAAAAAAATCCGACATATCAATTCTGCTTCCATAATATTTCCATAGCAAACATGATCTAAACATTTTCTAAATTACACAGTCATATATAAAGGACAGACGCAGCAAAAACAAATGATCAAAACAGTGGCAGGAATAAGTCCTGAGCAACATCAAGAGTGGACAAAAACTATACAAGAATAAAATTCTGCATTCTTATTTGATTAAACGTTGTCTTTATCTTCCACTGAGCAAAGGTTTGATCAATATGACTGGATTCTGAAGACATACATATAGTCCTTCTAAAATGCAGAATTATTACTAATGATATATTTGTGATTTGAGTTGATTCAAGTTTCAAAGAACAGTTTCCTATTAAGTCTGTTTTTACTGAAAATGCAATAGCATATTATTGTAAATGGCATTAAAAAGGAATAATTTATTGAGGTAACTTATAGAAAAGAGAAAAAGCAATGAAAATGAATATATTGACAGACAAATGATGATGCTAAAAAACTTTCCTGAAGTATAAACAAAAAAACATCATTTTCAATAAAATACTATAATTACATTTGTCATCTTGCAAACAAATCAAATGAGATGAACAGATTTCATTATTTCTTAATATAATAGATCATGATCACTCTCAAGCCAATAAAGAAGGGTATATCCAATTTGCATGCTCCAAATTTGAAAGGGAGTAATCAAGTGATACAATTTGTTGACATTCATCCCAAGTGGCCTGTAATATTGATGAATCAGCATTCTGTCTTTTAGAGAACAAAGAAAACCAATGAATCCAGTCAAGTCTTAAATTTCTCTCTCTAAATGTCTCTTAGCATTGATTAGGCAATCAATTCTGTCTTAAAATGCACTAGTATCTTCCTTCAGTTTTGGTATTTTTTGAGTGATTGACTATCCATAGGGACAGACAATATAAAGACCTCAGTCCTTGCTACTTAACAGTAAGTAATCCAAAAGGTCAACTTTACTTACAATATAACTAAGACTACAAAACTCATTACAAGAACAAAAATGATAAATATTTCCTTTAACATATATTACCATATTATCTCAGGAATATATTATAGTTTTTCTCATAAATTGCATGGTGATTAAAAATACATGAAATGAGTCAGATTTTACTTAATATAATGTGTGCAAATTCATAGGTCTGTTTTCAAAAATAATCTAGAAATATAGTTAAGTGAAAACTTATTAAACTATATTTTTAAGAACACTGCCTCTAGAGAAAAAAAAAGAAATAGCTCATCATTGCATACAAAAATTACTTTCTAGTTATATATTTTTTTAGTTTCCTTGAAATTTTTTTCAGTTGCTTCTCAATTTCATAGTGCTGCCTACATTGCTCTTTCTAGAGTGTTCTGCTTTTCATGCAAAATTCTAATTGAAAGAATTTCATGATTGACTTTCAGCATCTAGCTAGTCAGGAATTCATTAAGTACCTCTTATTTGACAAAAACTATAAATTTTAAGGTGTTTCTTTAATATAATAATTAAAATCTAAACGCAATTGAATTCAAGTCACCCTGAAAAGTTAAAAATACTTGGCATATTTACTTTATTTAACTCTCAATGGTCAAGCTTAAAAGAAGAAATATATGAGTTTCTTTTTTTTTATTTTTAAAGGATATTCTTTTTTTATTAACCAACTTTATTACATACATAAGAATTATCAAGCTGATAAGTCTCTTCAAGCTACATGTATCTGTCCTGTCTGAAGAAATTTCCAAAGCATAATAACAAATTATTATCATACAATGAGTATCTGCTATTTATAATGATTAAATAGAAATAATTACTTAGAACTTTTAGAAAACAATTTAAAGTGATTTATGGTTGTTAAAATAGGGTCCATAATTTTAAATCTCATTTTGGTAAAATTAGAAACTACTAAATGTGTGCTTTAATTTCTATACAAGCTAAACATTGTACATTTAGTCTCTATTTCAAATGGGAAATAAAACAATAAATGTTACATAAAAACTACAACATTTTTAACCAAAAATTTGTAGGAAAGTAGACAATTGTAGATTAATTTAAATATTTTATAACAACAATGCTTATATAATCAATTAATGAGTGATTTTTCAGAAACAAAAATACATTATTTAGAAAGAAAATATTTTCTTAGTCAACGAGTAATATTTATATTTTAATGAAATAATATCTGAAACATAAAATTTTAGGCATGATCATGACTTCTTGAAATAACTATCGGCATGAAGACATGAATGAAAGTTGTTACTCTGAAAAACTCACAGTTAAGACATTTTGGGACAATATAATAAGAGATACCTAACAATGCCCATCCATCTTCAGTACTTTTAAATATAGTAGAAGGACAAATAAGGCATTAAAAAGTAACCCTTTTAAAGGGAACTCCAACTAAATCCAAGGATTTTCACTTGAGATAGTGTATTAGAACATTAGACTTCATGGCATGCTAATAATGACTATTATTAGCTTCCCAGACCCATCAACTTCTGATCTGATTATGAGAACCAAGCATCGGGAATTAACCTTATCTTATCTTATCTTCATTTCTTTTAATGGACCAAACCCAACACCAATCAGTTAACAATCCATCTGTTGCTTCTCAGCTATAATCCAAGGTAAGATATTAATAAATACTTTGGGGTTGTGATTTAGCATACCTGGCAATGCTCAGGGACTACTCCTGGCTCTGCACTGAGGAATTATTCTGGTGGGGCTCAGAGGGCCATATAGAATTTGGGAATCAAACCTGGATGTACCTTGTCCAAGACAAGTGCTCTGTCTGTACTATTGCTTGGCCCCTGTTATTGAACTTGTACAGCTCCTAAAATCTAAATATGACTTATGAAAAATATCATATATGAAACATTTTTATACTGTTCTAAAAGAACTGAATACATTAGAAGTGTATATTGCAATAGTATCATGGTACTAATAACATCCTGTATGTTTGTATACTTATATGTTTGTACGTATATATATTTTTGTATATTTACAAATAATCATCTATTTTAGGTAATACTTTATTGTTATTTTATGTTTTCTATTCTTTACCTATTAATAAAACAATGTCTTTTTCTAACTTACTAAACAATTTGGGGCCTCACTGAGCATTTCAATAGCTCATCATCTATTTCTCTTAAAATATGAACAGTTTATACTTCTTGGGAGAAAAAAAAAACAAAAAAATAATGAATCTAGATAAATATCAATAGTGATGGCATGGAAACAAACAGAACTAGGCATATCTATTTCTTTATTAAGCACTGTTAAATTTTTATCACCTTAGATAGACAATTTTAGGAACATTAAATTATGTGTGGCTTTTATTGATCTTTCTGGCTTTTATTGCTTCAAATTGGGAGCAGGTTGGGGCTAATCAGTACCTACAGGGACTGAAATAAGAAATCTATTCCTTAATCGGTCCATGGATATCTGTATCATTAGAAACAAGAATTAGATTTTATGAAACACTTTTAAACTGTAAAGCAGCTTCACTTCGTGACCTCTCTTTTTAAAATTTGCCACTAATCTGAATCTAATGATTTAACCCGTTACAAAGCCTAGAAATAAAGAAATTAAAAAAGCTACATAAGTATTCTCTATTTTTATTAATATTTTATATTTAAAATATAGAGTTATTCCCCATAGACAAGTTATATATAACTATTGATTTATAAAACATGCTCCAAGACCAAACTAATTTATATGTAATTGGGGGTAGATGTCTACCAAATCATATTGTACTTAGCTGAGGCACCAGATTCCAGCAGCTACGATTTTGTGTGCCTTAGCAGCTTTGTGATATTCAGGAAGTTTTTAGAGTTATATACCTCATTTTCATCCTTTATTGGAGATGGATGTCAAGTCATAATAGGATTTTGCTAAGGATCACTTATAAGGCTCACTTGTCTTATATCAATGATCCTCAAACTCTTTAAACAGAGGACCAGTTCACTGTCCAGCAGACTGTGGGAGGGCTGGACTATAGTTGTTTGTTTTTAACTATACTTGTATAGTTAATAAGTCTCTAATTTAAAACTGTGTTTGTATACTATAATACTATGAGCTCAGGTGGATTAATGTGTAGTTAAAAATAAAAAAAAAAAAAAAACGGGCTGGAGAGGTGGTGCAGCAGTAGTGCATTTGCCTTACATGCAGCTGACCTAGACGGACCATGGTTCGAAGCCCCTGTGTCCCCCAAGTCAGGAGAGACTTCTGAGTGCATAGCCAGGAGTAACCCCTGAGTGTCACCGAATGTGCCCCTCCAAAAAAAAAAAAACAAAGAAAAAGAAATAGAGATATTACAAATAATAAAGCACTTGTTTTGCATACAGCCCACCTAGTTTTTATCTCATCACTCCAGTCCCACCAAAAGTGATTACTAAGCACAAAAAAAGGAGTAAGAAAAAGTGTAAGTACAGTAGAATATAACCTAAAAATTATTAATTGTCTGAAACTAAGTTAATTTGGGAGTACACCAGTGCTCAAAAGCTGCACCTGGCTTTCTGCTTAGGGTTCAAATATGAGAGTAATCAAGAAACCATATGAGGTACAAGGATTTGAATCAGGGTTGTGGTCACATACAAAACAATGCCTTAGCATTGAACATTTCACTGCCTCTAGTACTCTTCAAATTGATAAGTCCTGTGGGGATATTTTATATTAAATTGTCAATGTTACCCAAATAATATTCTATGACTAGAATATACTCATGGATTTTTCAGCCATATCCCTGATCTCACTAAAAGTAAAGGGTGTCTTGTTCAACTTTGATTCTGTCCACATTGTGGAGTGTTTTTAACCACAGAATTCTTCGATCACAGAAGTCCTGCTAACTCTTTGTTTTAAATATGCTAAAACATTTTTCTCTGAAGTCCTAAGAAGAAAAATACAATGACATTAAAATGAAGTGAACTACATGTAAGAAAGAAAAAGAAGGGCAAAATAGTACTGTAAAAGATATTTCTATTCCTCAAAGAACTGAAACAGGAAAACAGCAGAGCCAGCTGGATTCTGAGAGGCAGCCAAGTGTAAGCATGAGAGCCAAGGAAACAAGGTATGCTGGTGAAGTCTGTATAAATCTGGATTATGTGCCATGTTTTCATGACACCTTACTCTTCCCTTTTAATAATGTGGCACAGGGCTACCAGATATTTTCTGATACTTTCCATGTGCACATGGAAATATATACACATATATATACTTATATATGTATATATTTTACAGGGTCATATACCGTTTGCATGTTGGACACATATTCTGGTTCAAAATAATTTTAGATTTCTTACATGAAGACAAGACTCAGTCTATTTGTATATATGTATATGAATCATTCTTTTAATGGCTATATGCTTTATTACATAGAACCCTATAAGAAATATTCTACGTGAACAGTTTTCTGATAAGAAAATTATTAATAATAAAGCAAGATAACTTGGTCTAATGTGGAGGAAGAGAAAGATCCCTATCTATAGTTGGCCATTTCTGGGTGCACATTACTTATTTGTACACATCCATATATCACATATAAGTAGACTTGTGCTCTATTGAATGTGAAATTGGGAAGAATTGCATGAAATGCTGACCCTAAATGATTGCAGGTTTTTTTCTGTTTTCTTTCTTCTGGATGTTCATGCTGTTTTATTTTGGTTTGTTATGCCACAACATTAAATGCTCAGACATTACTCCCTGTTCTGTGTAGAGGTGTCACAATATATGATCTTCGTGGGAACCTGGAGTGAAACCATGTTAGTAAAATACAAGGCAAAAACCTTATCTTCTGTACTTTCTAATATAGCCCCTGAATATAATTAGTTAAATGATTTATTTTAAAATGAAAGTATCAATCAGCATTTATGTCATGCTATATTGCATCTACGTTACATTATTACTATGGGAGTATAGAGTTTCTGACAAGTTTCATTTAGTTATACTTGAATTTTTTTTGGAGTGTGAATTGCCACTAATTTAAGTTCATGATGATCTAAGAAGTTAGTTCTTACAATTTCTATCCTCTTGATTTATGAAGACATGTTTTATGGTCCTGCATGTGATGTATCTTGGAGAATGACCCATGAACACTATAAAGAATCTCTATCCTATTTTATGGGGATGGAGAGAACTCTTTATGTATGTACTAACTCATTCTCTTGCATTTCTTCCTTCACATGGGTTACTCTTGGCTATGTGCTTAGAAATTGCTCCTGGCGTGAGAAACTTATGAGATGCCTGGGGATCAAACCGCAGTCTGTCCTAGACTAGCACAGGCAAGGCAGATAGATGCCTTACCCCTTGCACCACCACTCTGGCCCTAGTCAGCAATTTTTAAAAATAATTTGCTTGTCCCTGATTGGGTGCTTATTGTTTATGAGTGCTATTTCTTCCTGGTGAGCAAATCACTTGATTATTAAGAAGTGTCCATCTCTGTCCCTTGTCACCTTTTTAAGTTTAAAATATGTATCTTCTGATCTTAGTGGCTATTCCAGCCTAGTTAAGAAAGTGATTTACTTGAATGAATGTTCTCCAAACTTTGACTTTGAGTCAGAGTCTTTGCTCTGACTATTTAAATGTGTTTCTTCAAGGCAGTAAAATGTTTATTTCAACATTTTGATCCATTTTGCCACTCAGTGACTCTTAATTGATGCATTTATTCCATTCCTGTTCAATCTGCCTTGCTCTAAAGTGGGACTTTCAGTTCTTTTAAGGTTGGTTTTGATTATGTAAAGTTTGTAAGCTGTTGTCTGTCTGTGAATTTGTATATCTTTCCTTCAAACCTAAATATAAGTGTGGCTTGGCAAAGTATTCTTGGCAAAACATTCATTTCTTTGGGTTTTGACAGTATATCCCATCACTTCCTTCTGGCCTTGTTGGTTACTTTAGACAAATCTACAGTAAACCTTAAAAATGCTCTTATGTACATAATTTACCTTGTTTATATTGCAACCTTCAGTATTCCTTCTCTATCTATAGGATTTGTTATTATATCTAGGATTTGCCTTGGATCTCTTTTAGCCAGTATGCTTTGGCCATGTAGTATTTGGTTACATGCACGCTTTAGATCTAAACATTTTTCTTTACTTATGTCATTGTATGATGCTTTTTGAGGGTTTTTTGGGCCACACCCAGTGACACTCAGAGGTTACTCCTGGATCTGTGCTCAGAAATCACTCCTGGCTCTGGGGACCATATGGTATTGAAATGCAGTCTGTCCTGGGTCAGCCTCATACAAGGAAAATGCCCTACCACTGTGCCTTAGCTCTGGCCCCTTGAATGATGATTTTTATTTTAATTTTTTTTATTTTACTTTTTTGTTTGTTTTTGGTTTTGGGCCACACTCAGTAACAGTCAGTGGTTACTCCTGGCTATGCACTCACTCAAGGATCTGTCCTGGCTTGGGAGAACATATAGGATGACAGGGATCAAACTTAGATCTGTCCTGGATCAGCCACTTGCAAGGAGAAAACACTACTGCTGTGCTATATCTCCACCCCAAATGATGATTTTTCATGAAGATTTTCTTCCTGGGCCCTTGGGATTCCAGTGATTCTTATATTATTTGAATTGAGTTTATCGCTGACCTCTATTTTTACCTGTTCACATTCTTTGAGGATTTTTTTTCCATCGACTGTTTCTCTTCCAGCCTCCTCTGTTGTTTGGAATTGTTAAGCATCTCATCTAGCTCACTGATTCTATTTGCAATAGCTATTACTCAGTAGTGAGGCTTTCCAGTGAGGTTTCATTTCTGTTACCAAATTTTTAACCCTGATATATTGGTTTGGAGTCTTCTTAGTTTTACTTTTATGTCCTCTTAATTCTTATTTGTGGTCCATTCAGATTGTTCCATGGATTATTTGAGTACCTGATCATCCTCCAAATTTCATCTCTAAAGTCATTCTCAGAGAGGCTATGTAGGTGACTGGTTCTTGTTGGGTCTTCATTTATTTATTTATTTTATTTTTGGTTTTAAAGCCACACTCGGTGGTGCTCAGGGGTTACTCCCGACTCTGTAATTAGAAATCACTCCTGGCAGGCTCTGGAGACCATATGGGATATTGTGGATAGAACCTACTCTGTCCAGATCATCTGAATGCAAGGCAAATGCCCTACCACTGTGTCATCACTCTGGTGTCTTGTTGGGTCTTCAGATTCATCATTAAAATAATTCTCTAAGCATGGAGCCCTCTGTTATACTTTCCAATAGTGTCCTTTGCAGTGTGTTTTCTTCTACATGTTGTACTGGCGATGTTGTTGAATGTATGTTGATGTATGTTGATAAGGAGATAAATGCAGATATCAAGCAAATAGGAGCAGCTATATTTATCTGATTTTGTGTCTCTTGGGTGGAGAAGCCCATTATTTCAGAGAGGAGGGGTTGTTGCCTCTCAGCTTAAATATGTCCTTTGTGGGAGGGGGCATTCATCCCACTGTTTCTCAGGGCTTCTGCCAGCCTTTGCCCAGCTGGGGTTCCTGCTGCTTTTATATATACTTAAATTTCTAATTCTAACTTTTTATGCTAATTTAAATTTAGTTCTGAGGAATTATATGAAGAAAAATGGCAACCAAATAAATTTCTTTCTTCTCTAGATTGAGAGTGGGAAAACTATAATAAATAAACAAAATCTGGCATACCTGATTTTTTATCAATCAGTATTGATAAAGAGATATTTTTATTTATTTTTACATTATCTATGACAGTTTTCTTACTATCTCAGTTTCTAAGAAACTGTATGACCTGCAATACCAAAACTTATGTATTCTGGCATGCTTAGAATTTTACTGACTTCTATTTATATGATTTGTATATAAGTACATATACAAATCCTGACAAACCAGAATTCCTAATCCTCTGTTCTTAAAATCATTTCATATGTCTCCTATAATTGCTTTTTTACTAAGTACTATAATTTTGCCACCAAAAAACTCACATTAAGTGAAGATAATTAGAATGTATGTAATGGATTTTAGGGGATTCACCATGAAGTCACTAAAGTAGAGAACACCACTACTGTGATCCCTAAAGAGCAATACTTCCATAGATGAGTATAAACAAAGTTCTTGTTTTGATCATGCATTATAAAAACATGAGTACTTCAAATTTTCTCAACACTTTCCTTTCACATACCTCGAGGCTACATATTTTCAAACTAAATTGGTAATATTTTACTTCTCTTGTTTAGCACAACTTCTCACCTAGGATTGTTATACTTTCTGATGTTTAAATTTATTTTGTCATTATTTACATATTATTTCATCAGACCTCATTTTTTAAAATAAATATTTAGCATAATTAAATGAGGGAATAAATTATGTAGAAAATGATCTGAAAGAATATATAATTGAACCTTCTGCCCCTGTCACAGGAATCTATTCCTAAGGTTACATCATCCTTCATTTCCAGAGCTCAGTTTAAACACTTTAGAAAATAAGAAGGAAAGAAAATACTTTGACCTCACAAAGACCTTCACTGCTTAAAAATAAAAAGGAAACTAAATGAAATACAATCCTCTATCTTGGAAGAAAGATAACCAATTTACTTTAGCTATGTCACCTCCTAAATTATTACCATCTCTTCCTCCTGGTTTTAAGGACTTAAATTGTAGAGAAGAAATATGTTTGGGGACAGATTACCTGCTGTAACCATCATCTCATTAAAATCAGTCATTCATCCCATTTTTTTCATCAATAGATTTCTTCATAACTTGGTACCACCTTCTAAAATTAAACCATGGATTATCTTCTTTATTCTTTTCATTGTACTTCTCAGCAAGATAACACAAAGACCATAAAAGTGAAAAAAACTTCTACTACTCATCTATTGATAAATCTGTAATTAATAGATGAAGAGAAATTGTGGTTCATCTTCAAAACCAATTTAATGCATTATTTGATTCAGCACCAGATACTAAAAACAAAAGCCCTTCGAGTTTTCAGTTCAACTGGACTGAAGACCTTGACAGAACTTGTTTCCATGGACGTAGCCTCCAGGGAATCCCGAAGAAGAAAGGCCAATCACTGACAACCAAAAATAAACTCTACTGGCTTAGTACACCAGAGATTCTGCAAAAACTATTGTAAAAATGTGACAACCTATAAATAATCCAACTTTTCTCTGACTTATCAGTTCATACTCAATTTCTTTTGTTTCCTGCTAAGAGGCAAGACCTCCTTTCTCCATGAAGAAGTGAGCTTAATTGAGAAGCTTTTTAAATCAAGATACAGTATAATAGTAAAGAAGTCTTCAAGATCTGGAAAAACAAAATAATTATTGACAATAATAAGATGATGGAGTGCTTTTATTACATGCAGTTTACCTGAGTTTGAACATATCACCACATGTGGGCCCCTTAGTCCCACCTGGGTGATCCTGAGCTCAGAGCCAGGAGTGAGCTTTGAACACTTGTCACCAACTCTAGCCCAAAAACCAACACAAACAAAAGAATGAAGTAAGAAAAAAATTAAAAATTTTTCAGAATCCAGGCAAATGCTTAGGTCAATAATCCATTTTACTATCATATAAAATATGCAAGTTTATGATGATGTGGGTTGCTTCTGAAGTGCTTAGAGATATCTTAGATATCTTAGAAATATTAGTTGAGAGGAACTACTTTGACCTGTGCCTAGATATCAGTAATCTAGGCAAGTTTAGCGGTATGGCCCTAAAGAAACTAAACCATTGCTGTGGAATGTTACAAGGGAAGCATAGGTAGTGCCTAATAGCAGAGATATCTCAGACTCTGCCAGCTCTGATCACCTGAAAAATAATCATCTCAGGACTCAAGGCCAACAATCTTGGGTATAAAATGCTCACTCAACTACTTTTGTCAAAAGATTATAAAAGAAAAGATTTTTGTATTTCTCTGAAATTTTTCATTATGGGAGACTCCTCCCATAATTTGGGAGCTTCCCTGCCTTCGTTTCCTTATCTTTAAGAAAGTGTTTTGTGATTTTGGCCTTTTGATCTCCAGCCCCTTGCTATAAACCTTTATTGTTTGTGGGAAAAACCTGAGCTACTGAGACTACTGTTACAATAACTATATGACTTGTTTGAAAGATTCCTCATAATCCTGAAAATTCTTCATTTAACAGGTAGTATAAAGTATATGTGAAAAAATAGGGTACAAAGTAGCTTTCTGATATTGACATGCAACAGTTCTTTGTATTTATATTGACATTGAATGCAAATTAAAAATAATTATGATTTTGAAAAATTGTTTCCTAGAAATGTTGATGGGAGACATTGAAAATCTAATTTTAAAAAATCTTACAAAGTATGAAGCCAACTAAATCCATTAAAGTCTATATATTTTGTCTAATGTTAAATCATTTACTAGTGCATTTAGTATATTAAACTAAACTTAAAAACTCCTCTTTTGTTATTACAATGATATGTTGTTATAATTAGCCTTTAATTTAGCTTGTCAAATTCATATACAAAACATATTTATAAATACATATTACTTTTTGAAACAAAATTTTCTTCAAATCCTTTCTTTCCTTTGATCTAATCTGACATAGACTGTTGGATACAATTTATTTTAAGTATTTTTCTCTTGATAAACTCTTGGATACTATTTATTTTAAGTATTTTTCTCTTGACCATTTCTACCACTTCTTTTAGATTGCTTAACACCTTACCTACAATAACCATCCCTTTACGCAATATTGGACATAATTGATTAATCCCTTAAAGTACAAACTCAATATAGGTGTCTGAATCCTAACAAAATCTGAAGGCATGGAGAGACCTTCAAAAAGCATCTGACAAAACCTTCTGAGGAACTTAGAAACCATTGAGATGCAGTTTCAAGACAAGTACAAGCTTGCATTGAGGAGATCCTTGGGAGATCTGGGGTGGATGTGGGCAAAGAAAAGGTTATATAAACTGTTCTGGCTGATGAAAAGTCATGGCTCTCATACACCACCTGCATCTCCTCTCTTGACATGTATTCTTTCATATTTGAATGCTCTTTTTCCTATGCTGGAGAAATAGTCCTCACATCCCTGCTTGGCTTCTACACCATGTTCTTTCTTGCGCATGTACTTTTATCTATGCTTCTCTTTTATTCTTTTTTATTTAACATCAACAACAAGAACAAAAATCAAATACTTTGTTTAAAAATGTCATGCTACATTTAAAAGTTTTCTTGGGATAGACTAATGACTAGAGCAAAATCTTTATCATGAATGATCCTCTAAGCACTGTCAGAATCATTGATGGAAATTACCTCAGTCTTGACTTCTGTGGCACTAATTAAAAAAAATGAAGTGTGAGGCCAGAGCACTGGTGCGGCAAAGGGCATTGCCTTGCATGCAATTCGATCTCCTGGCATCCCATATGGTCCCCCAAGCCTGGAGCAATTTCTGGGTGCATAGCCAGGAGTAACCCCTGAGTGTCACAGGTGTGGCCCAAAAACCAAATAAATAAATAAATATATAAATTAAGTGATAAAAAGTTTATATGATTGCCTCTAGTATATATATGAGATGACAGATTCTAAGTCTTTGTTCATAAGATTAACCTCATTTTTACTTATACATATTTAATAAAGACATTCCATCTTAACACATTTTTATATCTAGAGGATGATGACCCCCCCAAAAAATACATCTCCTCTGGATGTCAACTGTTACTGAAAAGTTTTTATTTTTATTTATTTTTTTTAATTCTTTTAAAATTTTGTGGGTTTTGGGACACACCTGGAAGTGCTCAGGGGTTATTCCTGGCTCCATGCTCAGAAATTGCTCCTGGCAGGTACGGGGGACCATATGGGACGCCGGGATTTGATCCGATGACCTTCTGCATGAAAGGCAAACACCTTACCTCCATGCTATCTCTCTGGCCCCTGAAAAGTTTTTAATTGAATATCCAAATTGAATTAATCTAGTAAGAATTAATCTAGTAAGAATGACAGTAAGATTCCTTTATTAGGCTTATTATGTTCTTTCCCCTCCTCCAATCTTTTGATATTTCAGTCAATCTTCTGATAACTCAATGACTAAAAAAAGGGGGGTATAAAAGCACTTTGCAATGAGAAATAAAGGGGCTGGAGAAATAGTAAAGAAGCAAGTAGGGCATTTGCCTTGTCCACGACCAACTGGAGTCCCATCCCCAGCATCCCATATGGTCTCCCAAGCCTGCCATGAGTGATTTCTAAGCACAAAGCCAGAAGTAACCCCTGAGGGAAACAGGGTGTGACTCAAAAAACAAACAAAGAAAAATATTTTTTTAGTTTATCAGAATTAAAAAAATCTGAAAGTAAACTCTTAAACAACTTTTATTTTTATTATAACTACCAAACCATAAAAACTACTCATGCTTCTCATGCTTCCATGAAAATATATTAAATAAAAATAATTATAAACCCAATTGAAACCTACTTTACACATATAGTAAATTACTAATACAACATCACAATTTTACAAAATAGTAGGAAGTGTTTTACACTGCTGAGAGCAAACATTTAAAGCATGTTTCAAAAATAAAATATCTTTATTTTAAATGTAAATTAAAACAAGAATTACAGTTCTAGTAAGCACCGCAGATTATGAAAACATATGCTGACAAAAGTAATAGAGGTATATTTGTACAGATATTACTCGTGATATGACAATGTAAATATACACCAACAGAATGAATAAACAAAATATAAATCCTACATGGACTGCAATATTATTCAGCAATCAAATACAAATATATTGGTGACCACAACAACATTAGATGATTCTCAAAATATCCAAGCTAATAGTTAAAAAAGTATGAAGTGTGGGATAGGAGAGATAGTATAGGGTTTAAGGTACAAACTTGTATCCAATGCACTTGATTCAATGCACTACACCTTGATTCAATGCACTACAATGTCTCTCAGCATTATGGGGGACAAGCCCTTGAATTAGTGCCCTTGCAAGGTTTGTCGAACTCAACTCTGGACCTCATGGACACTACATTGGAGGTACTGTCCAAAAGAAGGGTATAAAAAGTGCAGTTTTACACTAATACACATTTACGGAAAACAATAAAAATAGGGCATATCTGGGCCGGGCGGTGGCGCTGGAGCTAAGGTGCCTGCCTTGCCTGCGCACGGACCGCGGTTCGATCCCCCGGCGTCCCATATGGTCCCCCAAGAAGCCAGGAGCAACTTCTGAGCGCATAGCCAGGAGTAACCCCTGAGCGTCACAGGGTGTGGCCCCCCCCCAAAAAATAGGGCATATCAAAACTGCAGATTTTTTTTGGTGGTATGGGGAGTGACCAAAAAAGCTCACCTTTTTTGATCTTGCTAATGACTATCAAGGTAATCCCTACAATTTAAGTGAAGAATTGCCTACAGATGTGTATAAATTTGCAGAAACTCAACAAGTTCTTATTAATATTTTAGTACTGAAAATAGAGGTTATCTTTATCTTCATAATAAATCATCAAATATCAGAAATCAGACATGATTATTGCTATCATTCCCTTTGCCTAAATATTACAGTAAATATCTGTGCTTTTGAAATTAAGCATAATGATTAACTCAAGACTCTATGCATTAAAATAATCTTGAAATGATTTGACTTGATTTGTTCAAAATGCCATGACTTGTTACAACAAGATTATTATTTGGGGGTTATTTTTTATTTCAGACAACTTCTGATAGTGCTCAGGGCATACTTCTGAATCTGAGCCCAGTGATCTCTCCTTGTGATGGATTAAGCGACACTACAGAGTATGATGGAGGGAACTCAGGTTGGCCACACAAAAGGCAAGTGTTCCACCTGCAGTCTTTTCATTCTAGCCTAAGGCATATTTTAAATAATTCGAGCCTTGAAATCATCCTGATTGTATCAAATATTTTTTAATTTATTTATTTTTGGGCCACACCTAATGACGCTAAGGGTTTATTCCTGACTATGCACTCAGAAATCGCCCCTGGCTTGGGGGACCATATGGGACTCCGGGGGATCAAACCAAGGTTCATCCTAGGTTAGTGCTTGCAAGGCAAACACCCCAGTGCTTGCACCACCACTCCAGCCCCTGATTGTATCAATTCTTAATTTTTTCAAATAGTCAAGCCAGCATGTTTTTATAGATTGTAAGATTTGGCAAAATTAGGTTTCTTCATGTTCTCTCATATTACACAATTTGTTCCTTTCTCATTTAGCTCCAGGCAACTTGATATTTCTTTTTATGACTGAAAACCAACTACAATCATGTTTGTAATCCTGGTGTTTAAATAAAGATATTATTAAAAAATAAAATAAAAACCTAGCCATGGCCACTTTTCTTATCTCTGAATAACAGCCTCTCAGTTATTGTATTTGAGTTTGATGTTACCCGTTCTACAAATTTACCTGACAGAAAATAGTAAACCAGAAGCATGTTTTAATCAACTTCTTCTCTTTTATTTTATAGTATCTCTTACAAATGTACATAATTACATATATATTTTGGGGGATTTCAACTCTTGTCTCATTTCAATGTAAACATTATGTAAGCAATGACATGTTTACATTATGTTCACTTTCATAATTTGAGACCTCAAATAATGACAGACACATAGGAGAGATTCAATAAATATAATTTAGTGCATATGTGAATTAATAAATGGATATCCCTCCATTGACCTCATTTATAATTCATATGTTGATGAGGACAATGTGAAAGCAATAAAGTAATTGAAGCAATATTTCAGGATTTATTTAGTTTGTATAATCAATAATTTTAAATTTATTTCTAATCTCAAATTAGTCTGCTTTTCAAAATTAACTCTTAAATTAAAATATTTTTATTTATATAGTTCCCTATAGTTCTTTCTTTATAGTTTTTTATATACTCTTTTTTAGTTGCAAAACGAGAGCACTTACACCATTCCAGAAATTAGCTGAATATACCTTATATATAAGCCATAAAATTTTCATTGGGTTATTAATAAAATCATATAGCTATAATAAAAAATTTATCCCCAAAGAACTAAAATAATATACTACTGATAGTATATTTTCTCAACTTGTATCTACAACTTTCATTTACTCCCGTTGTCATATAAAATGTCCCCTGATAACCTGGGGCCAGAGCAATGAAGCTAGAGGTAAGGCCTCTGCCTTGTGAGCCCTAGCCTAGGATGGACCACGGTCTGATCCCCTGTTGTCACATATGTTCCCCCCAAGCCAGGAGCGATTTCTAAGCACATAGGAGGAGTAATCCCTGAGCATCAATGGGTGTGGCCTAATAACAACAACAATAAAACAACAAAGAAAATGTCCCCTGATAAAGGAAATACACAGTAATGTAACAATTGTCACTGTAACTCTGTACCAACACTACTTGACAAGAAAACAGTGATGGATTATAATTTAAAGAAATCGCTTCAACATATTCAGAAGTGCAATATATTTGCCTTCAAATCTCAATGTAATATCTCATTTTAATTTATGTAACAAATTCTAGGTAACACATTCCTCCCTGCAGTAAGATTAATATGATCTGAGTTCAAATCTCTTTTCTATAATTTGTATACTGTAGGATCATGAGTAAGTTATTTAAATAAATTCTTCTTCAGGGCCGGAGGGATAGATCAGTGGTAGGGCGTTTGCCTTGCATGCAGGACGATGGTGGTTCGAATCCCAGCGTCCCATATGGTCCTCTGAGCCTGCCAGGAGCAACTTCTGAGCTTAGAGCCAGGAGTAACCCCTGAGCACTGCCAGGTGTGACCCAAAAACAAGCAAATAAACAAACAAAATGAATCCCTAAACCATTAACATAAATAGTTTGTAAGCCAATGTTCCTCATTTAAAATGAGTTAAATCATGGGAGGTGGTGGAGGGAGATGGGGGACATTGGTGATGGGAATGTTGCACTGGTGAACGGGGATGTTCTTTTTATGACTGAAACCCAACCATGATCATGTTTGTAATCAAGATGCTTAAATAAAGATATTAAAAAATTTAAAAAAATTAAAAATATAATAAAATTTTTTTATTTCTATTTTTAGCAAAATACATAGACATTAGTATGTTATATATAAACATATTATCTATACATATCCATGTATCTTTATTGTGAAAAACAATACATGGTCATTACATATATCTTATTCTTTATATTAATTTGTTTTTACATAAATACAACATCATTGACAATGTAAAATTTAATTTTTAGATACCAACAAAAGTGTAACCAACATCATTAACAATAGTAATAATAGCAAGAGAAAGAAAGAGAGCCCATCACTCAAATCTCAGGACACATAAAATGACCATATTAGAATTACAGTCAATGATTATAATAAATCCAAAAGTCATATAAGAAAAAATGAATATAAATTAATGTTAAACTAAGTCCTTCTTTGATTTATATTACTAAGTCTGAAGATAGTATAAAATAAAGAGGATCATATAGATCCAATATACATTGTTATTGATCTTTATAGATCCTTTTATAGAGCATTTTAAAATATCAATATATCTAAAGGTATAATAAAATCATCTTAAATATTACTACGACTTTTCAAGGTTTTCATCACGATTTCAAGGTAGAAAAAATTTTATGCTTCATAGTTGATGAACATTCATTTTAAATGTAATATATTAATATCAATCATTTTAAGATTATTTCATTTAATATTTGCCTTTCAAATAAATTTAAAATAATTATTAAAATAATTATTTTAATTGTGATTATTTTAATCACAGGGTAAAACATTTTTTAGTTCTGTAATAATATGCTCCATATAATTCTAATCAGCTTGTTTTACTAATGATACTAATATTAGAATGCTGTGAAATATTAAATTGACAGATCCTAGAAGAGTAAGAATTATTTTTTAATGTTTTGGGGGGACTAAGGCATTACTTATTCTTTCACAGGTTTTCTAGAAAGTGAAAGTGAGCATGTATAAATTCTTTACAGTTGATCTGTTTTTAATACTTACTAAAAATCTCTTATTCTTTGAGTCACAATATATTTTCATGTAAAAAAATTGCTGTCAATTAGTTATCATTACTCAGACAGGGAGTGGGAGCAAAATCTGGCTTCTTAGTATAACAGTGCATTCAAATACCATTGAAAGTTTTCTTATATAACCACAAAAATAAATAAATAAGTAAAATGCAAACTATTTTTACCACAAACCAATAATTGCAACATTTTTTTAATTTTAGAGATAAACAACTTATTAATTGTCATTTGTTCTAGGCATAAATTTATATAAAATTAGGATCTAAACAGTTAGTTCCTACTCAATCCATTATTTTATGAATATAATGTCCCACACTTAAGACTTTCTAGGCACTGTACAAAAATACACATATTATTGATAGACCAAACAAGGATTTCTAAATCACACGTTTAAACCACCATTGTTTCAGTTCTCAGAGCAAAACCAAAAGCAGTGAACTAGCTACCAATTTTTTTTAAATTCATGTTTAACACAAGTAAAGGCTATTTAAATGCTCAATTACATTTTCCTAGTTGCATTACAATACTTTATAAAGATGCAATCGATTGAAGTGGAAGAGCTACAAAAGGATATTTGAGAAAGCAAATAAATTCACAAAGAAAACATGCTTCAGGGAATTGTCTTGCACATAGTCTAAGTCATGACTTGAGTATTGTTGTAGGTCAATACTGATGAATCCAAAATAAACGAAATAAAGTCTCCTGTGTTATAATAATCATCTTTATACTTTGAGGTCTTTTCTATCATTTAATCAGTGATTATTACACCAGACAAAACTGTGTTTCTGGGCACATCACGTGAACTCAGCTTTCAGATCACACCAAAATTAACCTCTAAGAAAGGATAATATTTGACAAGTGCACTTTTTTTTATCATAAATAAGTTTATGCATGTATTTTTATTATAGGTGACTTAAATGGAATTAATAATCATTTGAAAGTGAGTTTCTTTAATATGACTAGATATACATGAAAAGTTCATCTTTTTTTATTTTAACCAAAGTGGATTACAAAAACTCTGCCTTTTCTTTTCTTTTTCTTTAGATTTTGTTTTGTTTTTGTTTTGGGGGGAGGATGCATTCAGAGTTGTTCAGGGATTACTCCTATCTCTGTACTCAAAAATTATTCCTGAGGCTGGAGAGATAGCACAGTGGATAGGGCATTTTCCTTGCATGAGACTGGCTCAGGTTTGATCCCTGGCATCTCACATGGTTGACTGAACATACCAGGAGTGATATCTGAGCACAGAACCCTGAGTACTACTGGGAGTGACCCAAAAATAAAAAAATGAAATAAAAAATATTTAAAAAATGGAATTATCCCTGGCAAGCCTAGGACCATTTGTGTTCCATAGAATATAATCTGTCAGCAATTTGCAAATCAAGATCCCCGCAGGGGTCTTCAAACTATGGCCCACAGGCCACATATTGTATTTGTTCCTGTTGTGTTTCTTCAATTAAAAATAAGATATATGCAGTGTGCATAGGAATTTGTTCATAGTTTTTATTTTCACTATAGTCTAGTCCTTCAATGGTCTGAGGGACAGTGAACTGGCCCCTGTTTAAAAAGTTTGAGGACCACTGTGCGGCCTATAGTATCACTTTAGCATAAAAGGTCTTTCATTTATGATGGAGGTCAAGACTTAAAATGGTATCTAATTTCTAGAGCAAAGAATGCAATGCTTTGTCACAATGACCAGTTCTCTTTGATGAAATTGAATTCTATGCCAATATTATCAATTTTTAGGAACACATCTTGGCACTTGTTTGACTACTGAATCTGTACTGAATCTGGTCATCCTTTGAACACAATCCCTATTTCATTATCTTCATAGAGATGGTCTTTGGACACTCAGTGAGTTTTGTCTTACAAAACCTGCAAAGATTTCCTATTTGTGATGGGCTTTACGATCTACTTATCTTTTTCTAGTCCTTGCACCTCATGATGAGTTTGATTCTGCTCAGGTTCTTTGTATGCTTTTGAAATATATGACTTTTGACTTCCTTTTTTTCCCTCTTATTTTGTACCCCATTCTATTGCTTTTCTTGCCTTCAAACAAAACCACATACCTCGATTTTTCTAGCTCTGCCTCTTAAATAGAGGGGGAAACAAGGGAGGGTTCCAGGACCAAACAGATATGAGATCACTAGTAGTAAGCCAGACAAAGAGGGGTCCACCTATTCTAGCAGCCACGGGGGTGATGGTGGGTTATATGGGTTGTAGAAAGAGAACTGGAATGGGGGGGAGGACATAGTTGGTGATGGGTATTCCCCTGATTCAATGTTAATATGTACCTAAAACACTACTGTGAAAGATATGTAAGCCATTATGGAAAAATATGTTTTTAATCAGAAACTTTATTTGACTTACATGTATTATTATTATATCAATTATATTAAATGTTATGTTATGTCATTATATTATGTTATGTTAGCTTACCTCATTATGTTAATCAATTTGGTCTCTTAAATAAATTCTTACAATAAAAATTAAAAATAAAAGAATTATATAAATCACTAGGGGCTGCAGAGATAGCATGGAGGTAAGGCGTTAGCCTTCCATGTGGAAGGTCGGTGGTTCCAATCCCGGCATCCCATATGGTCCCCCAAGCCTGCTTGGAGCGATTTCTGAGCATAAAGTCAGGAGTAACCCCTGAGCGCTGCCAGTGTGACCCAAAAACCAAAAAAAAAAAAAAGAAATATATAAATCACAATCACTAAAACTAAAAGTCATTTTGACTCACTATACATATATCCATTAGTTTGTGACACATTCACCAATTATAATTTTTGTTCCAGAACATTAAATTACATCTGATTTTGCTTTCCACCACACATACTGCCATCTGTAAGACTCATAGATACCTATATAGAAACTCACATATAGGTAGATAGATAGATGATAGATAGATAGATAGATAGATAGATAGATAGATAGATAGATAGATAGATAGATAGATAGATAGATAGATAGATAGATAGATGGATGGATGGATGGATGGATGGATGGATGGATGGATGGATGGATGGATGGATGGATGGATGGATGGATGGATGATAGATTTACACAGTCAAATAAAAATGAGTGGAGTTTATTACCGAGTTAATGCTTTGTCTAGAACTTTACAGTGAAATAAATAAATGTAACCTCCTGATTATCTGTGTTTAGTAATAATCTAGGTAACAGCTCCTATTGGTTTACTCTTGGAGCCATTATGTCTAAACAAAAATCTTCCTTTTGGCTATCTTGTCACAATATCGAACAACAATTAACATCCAAATCTGGGTCATAGTTTGTCTATATTAATTTTATTCTTTTCCTCAGATGATTGTCAACTTTTGAGAACATCCACTTTAAGAGATAATATTTTTGGACTTCCACAATACTGCATTATTCGTCATTTATAATACAAATACTAAATGATCAATTATAAAATTTAAAATTGCACCCTATACTTTTCTATTTTTTCTGTCACAGCTTTACCCTGTTTATTCACTGTTCTCTAAAAATTTATAGATGTATTTAATCTTATACATATAGTATTCATGTGATTTTGGTGATATGGACAATAACTGGATATAGGCAGTTCAATTATTTTATAAATGTTTAATATTTATATTTTATTATTTGTATAAGGCAAAAATGATTTAAATTTCAATAATCTTATTTTCTTCTTCCTATATCTTTACTTTAACATAAATTTTAAAAGCATCCATGTCTTTGGGTTCCTCCACAATGGGTAGGTCTGTTGCCCTGCATAGGAGCATAGTTGTCATTAATATGCCAATTTTGTGTATGAGTGATGAGAAGTAATGTTTAGTGAGGGCAGTCAAAACAAATAAGGGCAGTCAGAAGTCAAGGCCTCACCAATATAAGATGACTATAATTGGTTTACAGATTTTAAAAATCCTTTACTGTGAAATTTAAACTACCATAGATGACACCAACAAGATAACTATGTAATATAAACTATCATTTTTACCTTAAGATACATTTCTGAAAAGAATTGTGTCTCTATTTTCATTTATTTATTAACATTTACACAGACCATTCTATTTGCTGATTCATATTTTGTCACCTGAAGATTTTGAAATCTCCCTTGGATCTTTGTAAACACTAGTCACTAAATAAAGATTGGTTAATTTGCATACAAACCAATGAAAGGGATGACCCATATACATTTGGGAGGCAAAGCACATTTTAGGTAACTAGACTTTTCAACTGTGTTAAAACTTTTTATGTAAAGAACAATATCTTCTAAACCATTTTCCTTCTCTATAAACTTCCTTAATAGCATTCTTTTTAGATTTAAATTACTTTCAAACTTCATTACTGGCCCTGCATACACTTTCAAAAATCTGTTAATTCAAAGGAAGCACTCAAGCAACCCTTTATGTCTCAAGGATCAGAATATCTTGTGAGAAACAATAAGTGGTTTTGTCAGGTAGTGAATGAGGAAGAAAATTCTGCTGTAAGGAATAAACCATATCCAATTTTAACATGCAAAAGAACATTTCTTTACATGCACTTGATTTAAATGCAATCACAATCTTGAAGACCTTTAAAAATTAAGACGTCTCTTCTAGAAAGGTTATGCATATCCATAAGGGGACATTACTGATCACAATTGATCTTTTACCAAAAAATTTCAAATCAAAACAAATAAACAGAAAGACACCACAGAAATGAAGGTACCATACAAAAGATTTTTTTTTGTTTTTTTTTTGGGGGGGCCACACCCGTTTGATGCTCAGGGGTTACTCCTGGCTAAGTGCTCAGAAATTGCCCCTGGCTTGGGGGGAACATATGGGATGCCGGGGGATCAAACCACGGTCCTTCCTTGGCTAGCGCTTGCAAGGCGCTAAGCCACCTCACCGGCCCCAAACATACAAAAGATTTAACCCAATTTTCTACACACTATTCACATCTGGAATGAATAATCATTTACTCCATTTATTATGTATATTACAGCATCTCTTGCCTCTACCTACCAGATGCCAGCAGAACCTATCTTACCACTAAACACCTCCACTCACACTTTGGTCATCAGTTACATTTAAAATACTATCAAATGTCCACTAAAGGAAATTTTTCATTCCTTTTACCTAAACTAGGAACCACTGCTTTAGTTCTTATTTCTTAGATTTGGAGGCAAGCAATTATTGAAGAAAGAAGGATGTAGCACAGTTGAAAATATAACTAATGCAAGAACCACTGTTATAAACTAATTCGCTTATAATAAGCTTCTCAATGGCAATTTTAATACAGTACACAAGAAATAATTTGACTGCTTTTTAAGTTAGCAATTTTTGTAAAGTAAAAAAATTGCAAAGCAGAGTAACATCTTTATATTGGTATCAGTAACTAATAAATGTTTCCAATTAAATGCCATGACAATTATTCCTTTCACTGTCTTCTATAAAAGAGTACAATTCAGTGATAAAATAAGCTCTGTGTTTTGAGATCAGGTAGCCCAAATTAAAATTTACTATTTGTCAGGGGCAGACTAAAGATGGAGTCTGTATGGCTTGCCTTCTTTTCCCACAGCATGAACTTTTCTTTTGTGTGGCATGCATACGGGCCTAACCTTTTACAAGAGGTGTTTGCCCAGTTCCAAAGTCACAGGAAACAGCACAGATCTACAATAGTTCTGAGATCTACAAGTTCTGAGAACTTGTGACCATTGAATGCATCTATAGAAATTAAGTATGGAAACAGCACATTGTCCTGTCAAAAGTTATGAGAAACAGATGTTGGCTACAGAATGTATGAATAGGATGTACACAAATGCTCCAGGTTTGACCTGTCTAAGTTAACCTGTCTAAGTTGACCACAAAATGTTCTTGAAAAAATATCTAATTGTACCTTGTAAATGAAGTCACTTGTAATACAAAGGCTGTTTTTGTACTTCCCCTCTTCTCCCCGCTGCTCTGCTGGAGTATATAAACTGGTCATCTGCTTCAATAAATTTGACCCTTGAACAGAACACTCTTTGTCTTGGGTCCCATTTTTCTCTCTTTATTTTTCAGGCTGGGGCCCCCTCACGTACCCACGAATTACAGAGTTCTGCAGGTCAGGACAACTATTAATATTTTAAAAGATTGCAAATTGTAATTAAGTTACTTAAGTTTCTGGCACATCTAGTCTAACAATAAAAGGTAGAAAATAATTCCTTCATATTATGTGGAAATTAAATAAGATAACATCTCTAAAGAACATAGCATTTGCTAGATGATAAATCTGCTATTTTTATTATAACATTAAAACATACAAATAAGTTTTCTTTTTATCTTTTAAATAGAATTTTTTTTCTTCTAGCTTTTTTTCTTTCTTTTTCTTTTTTTTCTTTTGGGCCACACTCAGTGACGCTCAGGGGTTACTCCTGGCTATGTGTTCAGAAATCACTCCTGGCTTGGGTGGACCATATGGGACTCGGTCGGATAGAACCTTGACCTGTCCAAGCTAGTGCATGTAAGACTGATGCCTTACTGATTGACCCACAGCTCCGGCTCCTCCTTCTAGCTTTTAAATAATTTTGTTATTACTAATCAATTGAAATATCAAGAGTTTTCTAAAATTGGACATTTATACTTTTCCTGGAAATTAATGAGTGAGCAGAGTAAGCATATTATTAAGAGTTTGAATTTTTCAGCTATAAAAATCTGGATGCATTTATTTTCAAAATAAATAATGAAGAGAATATTTTATTTAATTTTCTATTCACATTACATATATAGCCTAGTTACAGACAAACTACTATCTCTTTTTTGTTTTTATTTATGCTTTTTATAGTAACATTGACTTATAAGAGTGCAGATGTCGTACCCTTTTAAAAAGATATATATTATTATATTACAACCACCAGTTACCAAACTTCCAATAGATGTATATTTTGAATTTACTATAAAACCATTTATTATAAAGCATCTCTAAGCACTGTTCTAAAAATAGTGAAACATGCATTCTTTATCTTTTTTTGGGAGGGGTTCTGGGTTTTGGGTCACACCAGGTGCTCAGGATTTACTCTTAGCCTGAGCTCAGAAATCGCTCCTGGCTGGCTCAGGGACAATATGGGATGCAGGGATTCAAACTGTCCTTTGTCCTGAATCAGCTGCATGCAAGGCAAACGTCCTACTGCTGTGCTATCTCTCTGGCCTGAAACATATATTCTAAAGATTATCTAGTGTTCAGTGGGATTCAATGAGGGAATGTTTTTTGAGGGGAGAGATAAACATGGAATGTCTGAATTATTCAGAAGAAGGTTTGCTAAATAATCTGACAAAAACTAAATGGTATGATGTTTACTGGCATTAAAAAGAATTAGACAAAAATACAAAATAGTGAAAAAACAGAATTAGAAACATATAGGTAAGAGGAATGTGGGTCCCTAGCTAAATGAGACGCATGTGATCATTTTAAGGATGCAAAACAGTGTCTTAGATGGAACATAACATCTTGTATATTCTGTATGTACTCTACTATTTTATCTCTCTCTGACTAGTAATATATTAAATTTAAGTATTCATTAAAAATACCAGTATAGTGGCCGGAACAATAGCACAGTGGTAGGTCTTGCTTGCAGCTGACCGAGGGCTGACCTCAGTTCGATCCCCAGCATCCCATAAGATCCCCAACCCAGGAGCGATTTCTAAGTGCATAGCCAGAAGTAACCCCTGAGAATCACTGGGTGTGAATAAAACAAAAAAACAAACAAGAACCAGTACAGTTCTGCATCAAGTTGTGCATCATCTTTTTTTAAAACTTTATTTATTTATTGAATGATTGATTGATTGTTTTTAGGCCACTCCCAGCGGCACTCAGGCTCTGCACTCAGAAATTGCTGCTGGCAGGCTGGGGGACCATATGGGTCCTTCCCAGATCAGCCGCATGCAAGACAAATGTTCTACCACTGTGCTATCTTTCCAGCTACTGTGCATCATCTAAAAACTAACTTCCATGATAAAACCAGAAAAAAAGGCAGAATGATAAAGAAAAGTTGACTGTACATTAAAAGCTCTATTTGGTTAATAATTTCAGGGAATCTTTGTATAAATTTTCTGTAATATGATAAGAAATAAATTCAAAACTCAAAAGTTGTGTTATTTCACCTTACTTTCAACCAGAGTAGTAAGAAAATGTTGCAATTACTTATTCATGTGTAAACCATTATTCACTTCATTAGACCAATTTTTTTGATGTTTGCTTTTCCTATGGTTTTGCTTTTAAATCTTAGTTTCTTGCTCACAGAGAAATGATTTGCTCAATCTACCCAGGTTTATAAGATATTATCCCAAATCAGTCACAGAAAAGAGATCCCTGGGCTAGGAATATACACATATATATTTTCACATGCAAGCATGGATGCAAAGGCAACATCTTGAAATTTTGATTTTCAACTATTAGCCCAAGTGTGTATTTAACAGTACTCATGGGAATGAGCAAGCTTGATCTTTAATGCAAACCTTCTAGTTGAAAAAATATGATCACTTCATATAATATTACAAAACAATCAAATTAAAGAAGTCCCCAGGAAGTTATATATTCATAGATAATTCAAAAAGAGGAGCTATGTATTTACTAATATAATTGGAGTATAGCTAAAAAATATCTAGGTACTATGTCTGTTAAAATCATTTAGACTATGAAACACAATTGATAAAAACTTGATGATAAACTATATTCAACATGACTGCAAATAACCAAATAAAATACTGCTATATAATTCTATAAATTTATAATTTAAAATGATATTATACACAGATTTCCACAATAATAGTATAAACTAACACTGAATTTAAAAATAAAGCATTCACATAATGCACTCCTTTTTGGATAGGTCAAGTCAAATGGTACTTAGAGATTTAGAGTCATGCCAAGTATACTGGGGGATTAATTGAGCCACATGTGTCAGTCCTCAGAAGACCAGAGTGCCTGAGATGGAACATAACACCTTGCACACATTCTTCATATACTCTACCACTTGATATCTCTCTATTAATATATAAATTATAACTGTAAATTATAAGCATTGTATTTCAATTTCTTTTATATTATAAGCTTTTATGAATTACAGGCAGACCTATCTAACTGTAATATGCATAGTTTAGTTTGTTTGTTTTTGTTTTTCCTTTTTGGGGCCACACCCTATGATACTCAGGGTTTACTCCTGCCCATGCACTCAGAAATTACTCCTGACTCGGGGGACCATATGGGACCCAGTTGATCAAACCAAGATCCGTCCTGGATAAGCCACATGCAAGACCAATGCTCTACCGCTGTGCAATCACTCAGGTCCTATGTAATATGCATGGGTTTTTATTCACAAGTGTGCACAGGAAAACACTCAAAGTTAGCAGAATTATATGAAATGAATTTATATCATTGTGAATATTATTGGCAAAAGAGCTTATTTACTCGTGTATGTGTGTTTGTTTGTGTGAGTTGGGCCATACGCGGTGACACTCAGGGGTTATTCCAGAAATCTCCTGGCTTGGGGGACCATATGGGATGCGGGGTGATCGAACCGCAGTTCGTCCTAGGCTAGTGCGTGCAAGGCAGACACTTTATGGCTTGCACTACCGCTCTGACCCCAAGAGCGTATTCACTTTTATTAGAATTTACTTTCATTAACATTTTAGGATGACATTATTTTAAAATCACCTAAGACTACTGAAGACTAATCTAAATTCTCCAGCGTATTTGTTGTTATAGAATTGCATATTTTGTCATACTAAATTCATGCTGCAGCCTTAATATCCAATAGTATAGAAATTTGGACTTGATGACTTTAAAAAGTAAGTATATTTGATTTCAATCATGAGGGTATAGCTTCCACAATGAGTCATACCATTATAAGTGGATAAAGTTACCGAGTTACTTGCATTCCCTTGCTTAGTCCCATGCATCCCTTTGGTATTCTCTTTTTCTCTCTTTCACTTTAATTATCTTGCTCGGGTTCTTCTACCTCAATTCTTTCTCTATATTTCTCATTCCCTATCCCCTCAAACATCTTTCTTAAATAAATAAATAAATAAATATAAAGAGAAAGTCTAAAAAAATAGAACATGACAATGAGTATACCTATATCTCATAATTATTAACTTCTCTGAATTCTTCTGAAGTGTTTGTTTCTCTAAGCTACCAGTTTATGCTTATTTCATTAGAACAGACTGAATTTAGACAAAGATTAATTCAATTTAAATAATATTTCAAATGTACAAAGATAATTTGAACCCTAAGGAAGAAGGTATTCTGTAGCTTATTCATAGTGACAGTAAGTGGGGACAAGCATATGGAATAATTCTAATGAAATGGAAAAGTAGCAAATTAAAAATTTCATCCAAATAAGATAAGATGTAAACTTATAACAGATAAGGAAAAACGTCTATGTATTTGAGATCTAGTTTTTTTAATGAAGGTGAAAAGCATATGAAAATTTATACTGGATATATTTGATTTCATAAATTGAGCTCAAATTGTCTCACTGAGTAAACAGCAATGACATATTCTAGATTGTGGACACCATCCAAAAATATAAATCACAAGAAATTATCCTAGGATTTAGGATGATTGAAATCTGAAGTTAAAATAATAATAATAATAATAATAGAGTAATAGTAATAAAATGTATATTTTAACTTATTAGAAAATGGTTCTTCAAAATTTAAAATTCTGAGAGAATTCCCAAATATAATGTGTTCTTTTCTAAATTCCTAATCTTATCTTAGACTCTTATTTTTATTTTAATAATAATTTTTACTTTGACCAAAGTGGATTACATATCTTTCACAGTAATATTTTAGGTACATATTGACATTGAATTAGGGGAATTCCCACCACCAAAGTTGTCCACCCTTCACCCCTGTTCCCAGCATGCATCTCATATCCCTCTCCCTTACCCCCCGGGCTGCTAGTATAAGTGGTCCCCTCTGTGTCTAGCTTGTTGTAGATTGGGTGTCGATTCTTCTGTCATTGGCTTTGTGTTTGGTGTTTAAGTCCAATCATTTTTATTGCTAGTAGTGATCATACAACTGTTTGGTCTTGGTACCCTCCATTATTTCCCCTTAGACCCTTATTTTTAAACAAGAAAAAAAACACATCTAACATCTAGAATTCTGTAGATTTTCAACTACATGTTTTCTTTAACACTCAATGAAATTAAAAATATTCCATAAGAAAAATACATTGAATAAATAAATACTAGGCCAAATTTTTACAAAAAGTATTAACTAAAAATGATTCAATTGAGAACAGACATGAGAAATATAAAGGATATACAATACAAGAATTTTATCCTCTTGTAATATATAATCTATATAAGGAAAATAACTTCAATTATAGAAAATAACTAGACAGTAAATCTTTATTTTTCTGATAATTTTAAATTATAGAATTATAGTAAAAAAAGAAAGCTCAGTAAATATTTACAAGTGAAGAAGAAAATATTTCTCAAGGCTGTGTTGTACTTGGTGCCAACATAACAGACTTGTATCATGATTTTTCTGGGATGAAGTGAGATCATCAACAGTGCTGTTCAAACAGTACGCAGGATAAAAACAAAACCCCATTTCATATTTCAAATGCTTGTTTGTCAAGTTGATGCCTTAAATTCATATAAACATTGATTTACGTATTTCAATTCCTTTCTTTCAGATAATAGTAATCACAAGAAAACAAATGACACTGAAAAACACCCCCTTTCTTAAGGAATTATTCTGGGAAGTGACTTCTTTAATAGCAGGAATGAGGCTGTAGTGCTAGCCTTTCAAACATCTATGGTGATCTTTATATACATTTTTTCACCACAATCCTTTAGGGTGTATTAAGAATAAGGAACATAATGCAATTAATATCCCATCTTATGCATTTAACTAAAACCATGATCATGAAACTACATTTACTTAAATCGATCTATTAAGGGGCTATATATCAAAGCATACAAATTTATGAATCTAGATGAATATGTCAGAATAGTGAGTCTCTTTTATGTCTACTTAATATATTTAAGTATGTAAGTAACAAAAGTTAATGTTTATTAAATACTGACTATGCATTAGATACTAGTTTGTATTCTTCACTACATCCTATTTTAACCTTCATTGGAATCCTATTACGGAAAGTTGAAAAATCTTGATCCAGGGTCTCAGAGCTTGTCAGAAATGGATCCCAAAAATGCACCTATAAAGAGTATGGCTTTAGAGTTCATATTCTTAAACAGTTTATTTACTGCAATTATCCTGCAGTATATTATAATTATCTTCTCATTTGAACTGTCTGACCCGAGTATGTACTTCTATTTTTTTCTGCTCTGACATAGACTCATGTTTAGACATATGTACCAAAATTAATTTTAGTGTTTGAAAGGGGTAAAGTTTAATGGTTTGCAATAAGATTTATTTTTTAATTCTAGAGAGAAGCATATAGCTCCAAGATGAACACATTTATAACATTTAAGTAGACAAGAATTTGGATTATAAGACTTTGCAATTTATACTGGTAGGAAATCACAAGAAGTGATGATAAAATAAAACAAAAGGTTGCAGATTAAAGTGGTTTTAGAGAGAAAAATGTGTTTGTGGAGTCTAATAAAGTCAAAGTACAGAAGACAATAAAAATTGATGTTGTGGAAATGGTTAATAATTATATATCTACTAATAATATACTTTTCAGGTGGTTTTATTTTTATATATTTTGGGGGGAGGTCATACCTGGCAGCACTCAGGATTTACCCCTGGCCTGTACTTAGAAGTCAATCCTGGCAGGCTTGGGGACCATATGAAATGCCAGAATTAGAACTGGTGTTCGTCCTGTAATAACTGTGTGCAAGGTGATATCATGATACCATGGTGATATCACTCCAGCCCTTATTTTCAGTTATTTTATTAAACCTTCAAGATTTTCCCTCCTCCCCAAGTGGGGAGGAGGGAGACTTGGGGCATTGGTGATGGGAATGTTGCACTGGTGATGGGTAGTGTTAAGAAAAAAAAAAAAGAAAAAAGAAAAAAAAAGAAAAAAGAAAAAAAAAAGAAAAACAAGAATATAATTCACTACTTCTGTGTCTGTAGCATATTAGATATTATTAAAACATTTTGCACTTCACCATATGTATTTAAAAAAAAAGTTCTTCCATAATATTGAAGACACAGGAAAAAAAAAACCTTCAAGATTTTGTTGAATATGCCACAAATATACCAAGAAGTAAGGAAGAAATAAATTTCACAAGCAGAAAGAATTTATTTACAAGTTTTAGTACTAGAAAAAAGTTTAGATGCCATTCAACTTCATTAGGAAAAATGTGAAAATGGTTAATTAAGCTTATCTGGGTTCACTCTAAACAATAGGTTATTCAATTGCTGTGACTTGTACTTAAAGCATTTTGCAACTAGCAGGATTAAGGTTGTTAATTTAATAACATATTTCATAGATACCATTTATTTATAGCTTACAATAAGCCAGCCATGTGTTATAACACTTATAATCATTTTATTTGTCTCCAAACTCCACAAAATAATATCACTTATATTTTATACAAAATATCCAAAATAATTACTGAAATTTAGTCTTTTATATTTTGGGGGTCATACCCTGTGATTCTTGGGGGGTTACTCCTGGCTATGCGCTCAGAAATCGCACCTGGCTTGAAGGACCATATGGGACAATAACACTTCTTCAAGAAATAAAAGAGGACACAAATGGAACATATATCCTGTTTATTGATTGGGAAGTTTGCCATCATTAAAATTGGAATACAGCTATATATAATACAGATTTAATGCAATCCCTTAAAATATATCTATGACTATCTTCAAAGAAGTGGATCAAACACTATTACCCACCAAGAGCTAAAGCAACTCTTAGAAAAAAGAAGATGAGAGGCATCACTTTCCCCAGCTTTAAATTCACAACCAAATTTCACAAGACTTTTTATTTTTCACATCTTCTATTCAATCTTACCAAAATGATTTCAGTCAGAAAGTTTATATTCTGCTGCACACCAAGTTGTTTTGCACTGCTAAATCTCAAAGACCATTATTAAAGATCATCTGATTTATTTCTTTAGTTGGGGGTTTGGGGCAATCTCCCAAGCTGTTCTCTGGCTGTTCTCTGAATGTTTGGGTGCCCTACAGCAATTCTCAGCTAACCGCATGCATGGTTCAATGCAGGAGACTGAGGGTGCCATGCTTCTTAGACCAGAGATGCTGGAAATATTTTGACAAATGAGGTGGTATTGTGTATAGGAAGGACATGCTACATGGTGCTTGAGTACCATGAGATGTAAATAGTTGAAATGGTTCATGTTATTTTAGACATTAACATTTTAGGCAATAACATTGTGCTATTTCCTTTACATCTCAGACATCTTTGTCTCTCCTTATTCAAAAAATTGGCCAAAGGGTAGAAAATATGTTACATTTATAAAATATAAAATATGTTATAAGAACTAAAGAAAAACAAATTTTAATAAATGTTTCAAAACAGGATTACCAAATTATTTTATGAGTGGTAAACTATAAACTTGTTTATTTGAAATTCTGCAAGAATTCACAATTATGAAATGATGGCTCAAAATAAAATAATTACTAATAATAAGAATAAAACTATCATATATGAACTGAGGAAAATAAATATTAAAAAGAAAGGAAAAATGGAGCAAAATATAGCAGGTAGGGTGCTTGTCTTGTAAATAAATGAACCAGGTTTGATCCCCAGTACTCCAATTGGTTTTCTCAAATTACCAGTTCAGTGAATGGTCCCTGAGCTCAGAGCCAGCGGTACTCCTGGTCACCAGAGGTATGTGCCAAAAATTAAAAACAAAAAAAATTAAAAATGTAATAAAGAAAAGAGAAGGAAAAGGAATTATTTCTGCATATATTTATATGTCATAGAATTTAATACATATGTACAATTATAGTGCAATTAAGAGCAAGACTCAATGCAAAATCTTAAATATCAATGATATCTACTTTATAAGCTGGGAATTATTATAAATTATTACAAAATATACAAAAACATTATTATGAATTATTATAAAATATGCAAACATTATCTTTCAGATAAAATATCTATTTCCCGTGGTGATATTAAGGATTAGCCAATATAGTGCTCTAATTATCAATTATTAATTGGATAATATATTTTATTCATTATGTGCTAATTATGTGCAAACATGATCCTACGATATTGTAGGCAAATGGCTAATCTTTAAGAAAAAGGAAGACAGCTTTTGTTAGGTAATTCTCTTTAGAAGTCTGTCTTGTCTAGATATGTCTTGATATTTTTTAAATATGGATAAAGGAGCTAAAATATATTCTAGAAAAGGGGTGCACCAAAATAAGGGTATATAAGAACACTATTTCTGGAAAGAAAGTGAAGAATCAGGGACACTTGTCAGAATCCAGACACTATTTTGTCAGTACACTACCAAGTGAAGTGTAGTTCTGGGTTACTTCAGGACAGTTGAAACTACTCTGGTGGTTCTTGAACCTTCAGTGTCCACCTGAGCATTAAGCAATGGAACCTACTATTGAACTTTCTGTCATGGTTGACTGTATGTCTGCAATAATGGCCAGATTCCCAGACGACATCTCATAAGCTCTACCCACCAATGTCTACCAATCTACAACTAAAAAGAAAAAAATGTATGTTGTACTGGTAAAGTAATTCTACCTCAGAGAAATGAACACATAGATTGATATAATAATCAGTGGTGCTAAATGAGTCGGAATAAGTAAAAGATAGTATGGCAACAATATCCAGAAGACATGAGGTCCAGTTGTCAATGGTATAAAGCTTGCCACAAATAGTGCAGCAGTGTACTTCTGTTAGAGAAAGGACCACAATGACGATAATAGTTGAAATTGATCACTATGGACAATGACTTGGTGTTGACAGAGATAAAGTTATATGCATATACCCTTTCCTTAACAACAGCAATGTCTAAAGTGATAACAACAATGTCTAAAATGAATTGTGTGTGTGTGAGAAAGAGAGAGAGAGAGAAGGAGAGAGAGAAAGAGAAAGAGAGAGAGAGGACAAGAAAATTCATGCAAGAGAAACAGGCAAGGGAGAGGATGGGTGAAAAACTGGGACATGGTGGTGGAAAAAGCTCATGGGTAAAGGGCGGTGTACATTGTACATGACTAAAACTCAGTCATTAAACACGTTCTAATCAAGATGTTTAAATAAAATATTTTTAATAGATGTTTTAAAAGGTGTTTTAATAAAATAAAATTCAGGGCCCGGAGAGATAGCACAGCATCGTTTGCCTTGCAAGCAGCCGATCCAGGACCAAAGGTGGTTGGTTAGAATCCTGGTGTCCCATATGGTCCCCCGTGCCTGCCACGAGCTATTTCTGAGCAGACAGCCAGGAGTAACCCCTGAGCACTGCCAGGTGTGACCCCCCCAAAAAAACAAACAAACAAAAAAATAAAATAAAATAAAATTCAAGATATTTTCCATATTTTGTAAAAATTATGTAGGGTGTCATTGTAATGGCTACTCTCTACTGCCTCACATGTCACTGGTGATTCTAGGGCAAAATAAGATAAAGCAGAATGATCCCAGGCCTCCAGCAAGCAACCCATGCCCTAAACTTATTTATATATCTCTTCATACCATATGTAAAAATTCTTTAGTAGATATATTAATTTGTTATTTAAATTCTATATTTTATTGCAATATTTTCTGCTTTATCATTTTTGTTATTGTTTCTGTCTACAACATTATACAGTTTGTGAACAAAGATAATTTCGTGTCTATATACATTTTATTTTTCCTGTTATTTTGTTGGGGAGGTTTCCTAGTATAATACTGAAATATTTAGTATATTTGTCTGTACTTCCATTATTTTTATTTGAGTAGAAAGGTTTTACATTTTTAACATTTAAGTATACTATAGGCTGTAGTTTTGTGTAAATATTAATTATCAACTAAAAAAAAGTTTTTCTTAGCCTGCTTAAGAGTTTGTGATTTGATGCTGGACTTTATCAATTGCTTTTACTGAAACTATTTATATAATTATTCACTTTTCTACTGAGGCTCAATAATATAATAAATTACATTTTGAACATTTTTGCATAGTTGGTATAATTTCACTTAATCAATTTTTAATTTTTATACATTTTCATATATGATAAGCTAAAATTTGCTGAGCATTTCTGTATCTTATTTATAAGATATAACAAACTGAGTTTTTTTGAAAATGTCTTTGTTTTGGTATGACAATGACACTACAAATCATAGATGGACTCAAAATAATTTATGCCTTCTGAAAGTGATTGTAGATATTTGTTTATATAATTTTTAAATGGGTGGTAGATTTTATCAGTGAACCTATATGTGTCTTGTACTTTTCTTTAGAATTTATTAATTATAGTAAATGAATTTTATTTATTTTTGTTTGTTTTTGTTTTTGTTTTGTTTTGGGGGGGGCACACACAGTGATGCTCAGGGGTTACTCCTGGCTATGGGCTCAGAAATTGCTCCTGGCCCAGGGAGACCATATAGGACACACGGAATCAAATCAAAGTCCTTCTGGATCTGCCACATGCAAGTCAAACACCGTACCACTGTGCTATCGCTTCAGCTCCTGTAAATGTATTTTAAAAACATACTTGAATTATCGGTATAATTTTTAATCTGTTTTGAAAGAGGATGACTTTTTGATCCATGCTTAGTGATACTCATCAATGAGGCCAGTAATTCAATCTAGAATCAGAGAATGTTGTATATTTTGAGTTGTAAAGTTTTGGAGTTACCAGGGTCCCCCTAATCATCTCCTGGGTGATGCTCAAATTACTCAATTGTGCTATATTCATTTGGTAATATTTATTCATATCAAAAGAAAACAAAAATATCTAAAATATTCACATAAAGCCAAAGAAAAGCATGAAACAAATATTAATGCCAAAGGCATATTGCTTATAATTACTGTAGTTATTATATCACACCAGTTCTCTCATAAGTTTTCTTCTCCACAAAATCAGTAAGTCAGTTCATGAATACAGATCTAGAAAATACTATCTTTAATTTATGTAGTTAAATTTGTCAAATGACTCCATATTACAGTAATCAGTCATATTTCAAATTCAAAAGTTCAATCCTTATCACCATGAAATTTTTATTTGAGAAGGGTGCTAGATAATACTTGGAGCAGATGTGAAAATACCTGTGGTAATGAAAAATTAAAAGTCTAATGAGTCTTTTGAGAATTAGGTACTTCTTTAAATCTGAAAAGATGATTTGATCAATACAGCACTTATGACCTAAAATAATGGAAATCCTATCCAAGAATAAACGAAGAAATTTGAAAGCTGTTCTTCCTATGAAATGCAATCACAGTGACAATGTTTAGTGTGATAACAAATCATTCAAGAGGGAGAATGTGATGCTTTTTAAAAGTTTTATCTTTGAATCTGGGGGAGATCATTTAATTGAGAGATATAGGAAATAGGAGGGATTTTTAAGGACTTCCTCCATCAAGTACCTGAAGATTGATCAAGTTATCATATTCATGAGTATAATTTATTAAACTTTTATGCTGGACATTTTGTGCATCTCGACCTAAAATACCTCCAGTGAAGGAGGAATTATTATTTATTAACTTAAGCATCATAAACAAATAGCATAATATCTTGAGTTTAGTTGTTCATCAACATGCATTTTTGTAATCATGAATAAATTTATAATAGTATTCTTATAAGTATATAATATATTACTGCCCCCAATTTACACAAGAAATTGAGACCAACAAAAGTAAAGTATATGCTGTGATGTATTTAGTTTCATTGACTCTGACACTAAAAAGGAACTCTAATACCAAAAGGAGCTTTAATATCTATATTACATGGGGAGCTGAGATATTTTCTGTTGGTGAGGAGCTGCAGATAATCCAACGATAGAATTGCACATAACTCAGAAAAGCATAACTCTGTGTCAGGGGATCAAGCTGCTCCTGAAATATGTTAGTTGCTAACCCATAGGAGTAGCCTGATGCTTTCAGTTTGAAATCAGATCACACCAGTCACATGTGCTGCTTAAAATTCAGGACAAAGCATCTTGGTTTGTTTTATACTAGGTGAGTGAATTTTCTGTTCTGCAGAACTTTACAGTTTCTAGATCTGATTCTTCATCCTGAGCGCTGGGATAAGTATCATGGGAGTGGGAGTAAAGTAGGGCTGGAGGCAACCAAGAGATCATTACTCAAAAGACTCTCCCAATGCCCAGGTCTTGATAAGAAGTAGCTGTGACTTTTTGAGTAAAATGTAACGTCAAGAGAACTCTGAATTGTCTTCGCTGAGTCTCAGGATTTTCAGATTTTCTCATTTAATAAATGCTGACTATAGAAAATACAAAAGAAAAAGAGAAGACAAGGACAGCAAATTTAGACTTAAGCTTAAAACTGTATATGTGAGATGCAAAATGTCAAACACTGATCCCCAGTTATTTCTTTAAACTTATCTACTTCCTACTAAGAACAACTATAATACAAATAGAAGTAGATATTCTACAAATTTGAAGCTGTATATATCATTTTATATAGTTTTATGCAGTAGTTTTAAACTAATAAGCCAATGCAGTTTTGTTAAATGCCAAACTCAGGACTATTTTATTTTAATCTTAAGTTTAAATTAAAGTTCTTAAAGATCTTTCAGAAATAAACCACTGGGAAATTTACAGATGTAAATTCAGATAATCGCATTAAAAGTCCTCATTGCCATAAAAATGTGAGTTCAAGTGGCTTAACTAAAATAATTCGATGAAATATAATTATAATCTATTTTGAAAAATATGTAAAACCTTTTAATAAGTTAACATTGATGATGACAGTGTCAATTTCTCACACAAAAAAACACTTTAAGTATTGTAATTCACTTACAAAATGCATGCTGAAAATTGACATGTAAGATCCTGGTGTGAGCTTCCTTTTAACAAATTTTAAACTCTTTGTGCAAATATCATCATAGCATTTACCTGCTGTGCTATGCTGTGCTATTTGGTAGGAATGCTCTTTAGGTTTCTCAGCAAGATTAGCAAAATTTTAAGAACAGAGATTTTTCTAAAGATATATCCTTGTAAATGATACTACATAGTTTCCAAGTGAATTTCCTTAATAAAAAGATCTTTTTCAAAATTACTGAGGCATTGCAATTTACAAAATTTTTATAGGTGAGTTTCAGACACCAATGTTCCAACACCACATCTTTCATTACCTTTGTTAATATCTCTCATTAAGGTTGCATTTTTCCCTCAGAACTTTTTTTGCTCAGAAATTGCTAATGGCTCGGGGGACCACATGGGACACTGGGGGATTGAACCGTGGTCCATTCTAGGTCAGCCGCTTACAAGGCAAACACCCTACTGCTGTGCCACTGCTCCGGCCTCAAAACGTCATTCACTAGGGTCCAGAACTTACTTTCCTTCTGGCAAGTCTAGCGCAGCACCCATGGGCCCCGACCTCAAGGCCTTGGTACTCACCCAGGCAACCCATCCACGGATAAAAAAAAGTGGAGATGCCGGGAATTGAACCCAGGGTCTATCATGCAAAGCATGTGCTCTACCACTGAGCTACATTCTTGGCTGCATGCATTTTTCCCTTTATCTCCTGTCTTGCCTCCTTAGCAATATCCTTTTAAAAGTTGTAGTGATTTGGATCTCATTATTTCAGTTCTCTTGTATCTGTGATTCGATACATTGGTATACAAACCTCTAAATCAAGATGGTCCAATAACACAATCCTCTGACCATTAGTTCCTGTGCCTCTTATTGCTCCTTCTTCAGATGAAATTCCTTTTCTTATCCTTCTCAGTCCTATGAACTTAATTAAATTACTATATAAATAAAGTACAATTGATAACTTCATTGACTACCAGTCAAATTCATATGCATTCCGTTTCTAATTACATGAGTGAAGAAATCAATTTATCTCCAACTCATTTCATAGTATTTCATCACCTCACAGTATCTCAAAAGTTACATAATGTAACTCCTATAAAATCTCTTTGGGAGCAGAAGTTTACTACAATTAGCACAAGCCTGACAAGAATCTCATCTTGCATGAACCCAAAACACTTAAGGATAAGCTTTGAATTCTCCCACCTGTTTTCTGAGCACTACTGATGTGGTCATAGTAGTCCTTAATACTGCAGAGCCTGAGCAAGGCAAAATCTTAAGGCTCTTTCATGGAATCTTAGGTCCACCTTGCCAATTATTGCAGCATTAAAATTATGGGTCCTTCTACAATAGTAGGGAGTGACATTTTACCAAAAAATACTTTTGATTTTATATAACTCTGAATAAATATAATATTCAGACCATCTACATATTCTTTGTACAGGATAATATACAATATCTGTCTAAGAATATATAAAGCTAACATCAAGGAGGGAGTTGGGGGATATTGGTGATGGGAATGTTGTGCTGGTGAAGGGCGTGTTCTTTTTATGAGTGAAACCCAGTTAGAATCATATTTTTAATCATGGAGCTTAAATAAAGATATTTTAAAATAAAAAAGATGTCAAAAGCTGAAGGCAATCCTTTTTATTTATGATCACTTGATCCATATCCTAATCTTTATTCTTGTATAGATATACCCAGAAAGCTAATACATATTTGTAAACTGGCATTGCTGCCTACTTCTACTTTACTCTATATATAAATATGTAACTGCAAGTTTCTACCCATCTCTATAAACCTAATCACTATCAATTTAATCCTTGTCGGTATTATTTGTATAGACACATATAATAATATGCCAACTGGGATCCTTGCCTTCTTAAGCAGTCAAAGCAATACCTAATGGAAAACCTAATTTTAATTTTAACACCTCCTTTTTTTTTTTTAAAGATTTCTCTTTTGTTTAGAACCACACCTGGTAGTACTAAGAGTTTATGCACTCTGCACTCAAAAGTGCTATTGGTGGGCTCTGGGAACCAAATAGGATGCCAGTGATCAAACCCAGGTTGTCCAACTGCAAGGCCACTGCCATCCCTGCTGTGCATAGCTCCGACACTACGAATTTTGACACTTCTTGTTTAAAACATTGAATTGGTCACCGTTTCTCTCAGGATAAAGATAAAAAAATTTGTTCATCTTCCAAAGATCATTTTGACTCTGGCCACTTTTCAATTTCTAATCTTACTCCTATTTACAACCACGCTGAAATCTGTACTCCTATGAATATGTCATGTCTTGTGATTAAACGATGTCTAAAGATGCCATTGTATTTAAATCTATTGTAGGAACTAATTGTTGTCACAATTTTCTTAAAAGAAAGGGCTATTAGTACAACTTACAAAGCATTTTTACATCTTTTGAAAATATTTCAATAGAAGTGCTCAGTTTATTGTTGCACACAATAGGGAATAGGCTTCAATTTAGATTTTTAATAGCAGAAAGGAATCAAATTTTTGGAATTTGGGTCCAGAATTATAGTAAAGTACTTGCAGGTGGCCAATCTAGGTTTACTATCTTGCATCTTATATGTTCTCCAGCCTGGTGTGATACCTGAGCGTATAGATATGTGGAAATGCTAAGCTCTACCAGATGTGGTCCGCAACAAAGAGTTTGAAAGCGGAAGATTAATTTCAAATATAAATATGTTAATAAAAATTATTATATGTACACATGTCAGCATGTGCTTCTCAAAGAAACATTGTTAAGAATAAATTTTATGTGATAAAACTAAAGAACATATAAATGATAGGAAAAATAATTCATTACCCTTTTCTACTAAAGAACAATATTTACATACATGGCAAATACTTCTTTGCTTTTTAATATCAGAGAAGTAAAATGAGAATGATTATCATAATAAATAGATTACATAGTTGAGCATACTTGTGAGTTGAACTAGATGTGTTCATCAATAGTTTAAACAATTCTACAATTAAGATATATAAATATATTTTTAAATGCACTAAAGAGCATAGATAATTTCTCAAAATCACATCATGATAAATATATGAATTTAAATTGATGAATCTACAAAACCAAAAATTTTTGTTATATATGTTTAATTACATAAATATTTATATCAGTATACATTATCTGGGTTTATAAGTTTTATGAGTTTAATATTTATAAATGCATATGCATCTGACTTTATAAAAGTCATTAAATATATTCTCATGTGAGTTTATTTGAAAAAATATAAAAATAAAATAAAAAAGAATGTAACAATCTTCCAAATTATATATATTTTTGAAGACTGCACTTGAACTATAATTGTTGGTTATATATCAAAGTTAAAAAACTAATTATAATAGTTATAATAGAAAACAATAATAGAAACACTGTTCGGATATAGACTGTATAAATTCACTGTGTATTTTTTGAATTTTTAACAAAAAATAAAAGTAAATAAAAATAAGTTTTAATATCATATTTTAATATAAATATAAGACAAAAAATCTAATGAAAGACTGATTTTAAGAAAAAAATTTTTAAAGGCTGGAGTGATGTCACAGTGGAAAGGGCATTTGCCCTGCATGCAGCTGACTCAGGACAGACCATGGTTTGTTCCCCAGTTGTACCATATGGTCCTCCAAGCCAGGAGCGATTTCTGAGCACAGAGTCAGGAGTAACCCCTAAGTGTCACTGAGTGTGGGCCAAAAACAAAATAAAAAAAAATTTTACTTCAACATTTAGATTGTAAAATCTTATGACACATATGATCAGCTCTTAATTTTAAGAATTATTATAAGAAATATCAATATTTGCTAAATATTAAATCTCATTTTCCTATATATCTTTTGCTGTAACAAAAATTTGGGATCCAAATTTCTGTTTTAGTAAATGACTAGTAATAGTGACCCTGAAGAACACATAAAATGACAAAAAATGGGGACCAGTGAGGTGGCGCTAGAGTTAAGGTGTCTGCCTTGCAAGCGCTAGCCAAGGAAGGACCACGACTGTGGTTCGATCCCCGGCATCCCATATGGTCCCCCCAAGCCAGGGGCAATTTCTGAGTGCTTAGCCAGGAGTAACCTCTGAGCATCAAACATCAAATGGGTGTGGCCCAAAAAAACCAAAACAAAACAAGTGACAAAAAATGAATTCAGCAATGTAATATCAGACAAGTGGATAATATGGCAATTACATATTTACACAAATTTCTCACATACTATTGAACTTTATGCAATGAAGTGATTCTGGAATATAAAAAAATGATATAGCTATATAAATAGCCTTTGCCTAATAACTGAAACAAGATTCAATAGTATATATTTTGCATGTATGATATGTTAATATAATAAAAATTTAAATTTCACAGCAATCCAGAGGATAAATAATTAACGTGGAATTTAGGAGACTAATGATTCTGATTCATACTTTGCCACTGAATCTAACTACAAAATTCAACTCAGTTATCTTTTCCCTATGACCACTCCATACTTTCAGCTATGATTGCTTTGATGTCTAAAAATACATACTTCTTCTCTGCTCTGAGTTACTAAAACACTTTCCAAGTTTTAATCATTATTGGTATCGGATTTAATTCTTTCTCCTCTAAATTCAGTCAGTGGATTACATATACCTGTGTTTAATTTACCTACTTGAAATTACATATTGCTAGCCATGATGCCAAAATTCAAATATTTTACTTTCATTTGCTACATAATTTATTAAATATTTAATGAATTATTACTGTCATTCAAAATGCTATTCAATGTTGTTAAATTATTTTAATAATATTTTACAATTTCCTACTTTATAGTAGAATGAGTTATAAGCAAGTTTTATAAGTAAATTTTGATAAAAATTGTTGGTGATTTTATAAAGCAAACTGACATTGAAGTATCCAAAATTTCAATCTTTATTACTTCAATAACTAATTATTTAAAAATGTATATAATCATGGGCTGTATATCAATTAAAAACTGACCAACAGAGGCCGAAGCGGTGGCACAGCGGTATGGCGTTTGCCTTGCACATGGCTGACCTAGGACAGACCGCAGTTTGATGCCCTGGCATCCCCTAGGGTCCTCCAAGCCAGGAGTTATTTCTGAGCACATAGGCAGGAGTAATCCTTGAGTGTCATCAGGTGTGGCCCAAACCAAAAAAAAAAAACCCGACCACCAAATAAGTTGCCAGTTGCTGACATGTTGTTAACTACATGACATAATATTAATAATTTAAAATGTACACTGATTATCATAATTATTTAAAAATTAAAAACCACTACTCAATTGTATTTTGATTAGAAAAATGTGAGAAAAATAAAATCTGTTCTATTGTAGGAATAAGACAGTATCACTGTCTTACATGTCAGATTTGAAAGAATTTAGCTGAAACATATGGCAAGTTTATATGCTCTTCAATTTACTGATGTAAGAACTCCATGAAATATGGAAAAACATGTCAGATAGGATGCCCAGGTCTCCACACAGACTGACTCTCTGAGAAGTACTGAATAAACCTTCTTTTCTATCAGACAACTACTCCATAAGCATCAATCTATACTTCACTTTTCTTTAATCTTCTGAAACTCAGGCTTCTTTTCCATGTTAGACTTATACATCTATTTATATGCTCAATTAGTAGAATTGCTAATAATGAAGACAATTGAGGTGGGTTATAATTTAGTAAACCATATTCCTTGTTATGCTATATAAACATCCTAATTTACTTATAAATTATAAATATATGTTACATAAAGATTATATAAGATACTAAAAATAAGAGGTCAAATACTGCAGGGTAAATTGTTATTAAAATGAACTCAAATAGCTTTAATATTTTAATTTGAAAAATGATAAAAGTAATATTGGCTATTTTAAATTGCAACATGCTATTAACTATTTAAAAATGAATTAAATAGGGGGCTGGAGAAATAGCACAGCAAGTAGGGCCTTTGCTTTGTATGCTGCCAATCCAGGTTCTATCCCCAGCATGGTCCCCAAGCCTGCCAGGAGTAATTTCTGAGTGCAGAGGCAGAAGTAACCCTTGAGCACTGCTGAGTATGCCCCTCAATAGCCCTCAATAAAAAGAAAAAATTAACTATTTTACTTTTTTTTATAATTTCATGCTCACTAAAAGTACTCAGATTTGATTTGTTCACTCATGTATTAAAATTAAATATGTACATATGTAGATATATATGCTACTTTAAAAACTAGTGAAAATATTTATCATAGAAGTTAAAAATTTGGGCCTGAGTGGTAGCATAATGGTATGGCATTTGCCATGAACATGGCTTACCCAGAACGGAGAGGGTTCAATTCCTCGTATCCCATATGGTCCCACAAGCCAGGAGCGATTTTTGAGCACATAGCCATGAGTAAACTCTGAGTGCCACTATGTGTGCTCCCATATAAAAAGAACTTAAACTTAATAAAAATGCCTTTAGATTAGAACACAATATACAAAAGAGAGCTTGTCCCTTCAGGTTTAATTATGTGCAGAGATTGCAACAGTGTTGGATAGTCTGGATTCAAACCGAGTTTTGTGATTTATTATATATGTAAAGTGAGTCACATTACTCAAACAAAGCTTTCTGTTCTGTACCTTCTTCATTTGCAAAATGGGCTTACAAATATGTTCTCAATATCAAGGGTATGTTAAATGGGTTAAAATTTGAAAATTTTGGCGGTTGAGTGGTGGCGTTAGAAGCAAGGCGTCTGCCTTGCAAGCGCTAGCCTAGGACGGACTGCAGTTTGGTTCCCTGCTGTCCCATATGGTACCCCCAAGCCAGGAGCGATTTCTGAGAGCATATCCAGGAGTATCCCCTGAGTCTTAAATGGATGTGACCCCCCCAAAAAAAACCCCAAGATAATAAAATTTGAAAATGTTAAAAATAGTATCTGGCACATAATTGGCATTGTAATAAGTATTCATTGATTTGAAAATTGATTTAACTTTCACTATTTCCCAAAAACTCATAAGAAATTGTCTTGATCTCAGGCAAGCCTTGGTCACAAACAATAAATATAAGACTAAAATACATACAGAGTAGATCAAATGTGCATAAAAATACACTTTAACTTTCTTTTTTTTTCCCCTCCTCCCGCCCCCACTTTAACTTTCTATTGGAATATTTTCTTACTTCCCACTCTGAACCCCAACCAATAATACAACATTTCCACTCGCAAAATGGTAAGAAATGGTATCATTTACATTTCCTAAATAAAATAAAATTAAATGCACTGGAGAAAAAGATGGATTAAGTAAGTGAAATAGAGAAATGCAAAATAAGTGCAAAAAATAGTGACAAGGCAAAGATCTTTTATAATAAACTAAACATCTGTAATAAAATGAAATTTAATGGAGAATTTAGTTTCAGCATAGGATATTCATTCAACTACTAATGATAAAAGCAGATTTGCAATTTTGCTTCATTTGGCTATTGCAGATGACTTTTTGTCAATCCATGAACCTTTTCTTTAATGAAGTAAAGAAATTTACATATACATAGATAGATAGGAAGAGTATCATGCTGAGTGAAAGGAGTCAGAGTGAGAGGGATAAACATAGAATTATCTCACTCAATTGTGGGATATAAAATAATGCATGTTATTATTATCCAATAATAGAGAAAATATTATCCAAAAGTAGAGACAAGGCTGGGGGAGCAGAATGTGTTATGAACTTACCACAAAGAGAGGGGCAGTATAGTTAGAGCAGAAAAGAAACCACTAAGGACAATGATAATTGGTTATTATCACTCTGGAAAAGAAATAGGTGCTGTAAGGAGATAAAGTAATATGCAAGATTCTCTTTCAGTAACAATATTGTAAATTACAGTATAAAAAGGGGAAACAAGGGATGGAGGGAGAGAGAAAGAGAAAGGGAAAGGCAGAGAGAAAGACAGGTGGTGTAAGAGAATATGCAGAGAAGGCAGTAGGAGGACTGGATGGAAATAGGGGACATTGTGGCAGAAAAAATGTGCACTGGTGAAAGGTGTTGTATACTGGATGACTGAAATTTAATCATGAGCAACTTTGAAACTGACTACCTTGTCTTCATTCATTAAAGAATTTATATTAAAAAAAATAAGCTGGATATCAAGTGGCAGTCTCCTGATCCAAGCACAAACCTCACTCTCTGATTTTGCTCACTGAGTTTCAACCACATGCATATAGTTTTTATCTGTTTTTATTAAGCCAGTGGCCAATTATTTTTTATAAATCTTTATTTAAGCACCATGATTACAAGCATGTTTGTAGTTGGGCTTCGGTCATAAACAAAATACCCCCCTTCACCAGTGCAACATTCCCACCACCAATACCTACATCCTACCCCAACTCTGCCTGTATTCATGACAGACATTCTACTTCTCTTATTCTATAACATTGTCATGCTAGTTGTTAGCATAGTTATTTCCCTACTTGAGTGCACCACACTCTGTGGTGAGCTTCAAATTGTGAGCTGATCCTTCCAGCCCTTCCAGCCCTTCCAGCCCTCAATTCTATTGTCCCTGGGCCTTATTACAGAAATGTTTTTATCCATATATGAATGAGACTATTCTGTGTTTATCTCTTACCTCTGACTTATTTCACTCAACATAATAGATTGCATGTACATCTACATATAGGAAAATTTCATGATTTTATCTCTCCTGGCGGCTGCATAATATTCCATTGTGTATATGTACCACAGTTTCTTTAGCCATTCATCTTTCGAGGGGCATCTTGGTTGTTTCCAGAGTCTGGCTATTGTAAATATCACTGCAATGAATATTGGTGTGCAGAAGACATTTTTGTATTATATTTTTGTGTTCCTAGGGTATATCCCTAGGAATGGAATAGCTGGATCATATGAGCTCAATTTTCATTTTTTGAGGAATCTCCATATTGTTTTCTATAAAGGCTGGACTAGATGGTATTCCCACCAGCAGTGAGTTTCTTTCTCTCCACATCCCCACCAGCACTGATTGTTCTTGCTCTTTGTGATGTGTGCAGTCTCTATAGTGTAAGATGGTAGCTCATTGTAGTTTTGATTTGCATCTCCCTTATGATTAGAGATGTGGAGCATTTTTTTATGTGTCTTTTGGCCATTTGTATTTCTTCTTTGAGGAACCAAAAATGGCCAACCACTTAGTTAGCCTATTATTATTTTTAAGTGGGCAAATTCACTGGAGCTATCATATAGCATTCAGATACCTGCCTTACATTTGCAAACCCAGGCATCATCCCCAGTACCACAAATAGATTTTTAGTATGGCCAGGAGTAATCCTTAAATACAGAGTCAGGAGTAAGCTTTGAAAACTGTTGGGTATGACCCCAAATCCAAAAGAATGAAAATGTGGATAGAATGTGATGATGTAATAATTGTGAAAAAATTTAAGCGTGTGTAAGAACAATTATTGAATTAAAGATGCAAGAGGCCTCTAGGTATGTGTACCTGTGTGTGTCAGTCAAAATGTGCATACATACTGTCCTTAATGTATGATGACAATATAGGGAGGCATAGAACTGTATTACAGTACAAAACTATAACCAATGTTCAGAAATATGACTTCAGTTATTTAGTTTAATATGTCTTAAGTATATTCCCATTAATAAAGTAATGGCAACTTACCATTATTTACTTCTTAATATATAAATATCTTGTGTGAAAATTGCTTTATATACATTCACTCAATAAATAATTATAAGGTGACAAAACACTTATATCATCAAATATTTATGGTAACATGTCAAAATGGGTTGATAAGACCCCATTTACAAAGGAGACAGTAGATATGAGTGAGTACAAACCCACGCAGTCACAAAGCTGCAGTTATCAGAACCAGAGTTTGGATTTAAGATTTATTTTTACATTTGTGGACACTCTTCAGGATAAATAAATTTAAATGAAGAAAACACTGTTTTATTAGCTGTAATATTTTGTTTTTTGGTTTTTGGGTCACATCCAGCAGTGCTCAGGTCTCATATAGAAGGACAACTTTACAAAGTAGGAGTCAGTACATTTAAAAACATCTTAACTTAAAAATTGTATTGCCCCTATACCATTATCATTAATTATCCTTAATTATTTTTGGCTTCAGGTGGTCAATTTCAGGAATATATGCAGAAGAAAACATAGGAAGAATTTACTATCTTTGTAATCTGCTCACCAATAATGTGACATGGTGGCAGAGTCCTTCAATCAATAATTACCTATGCCACAAGAAAAAGCTTTGAAAGAAATGCAAATAAAGAGCCATTGGGAATATAAATCACCTCATCCTCCTCTTTCATTCCACTCTGTCAAGCATCTTTCAACTTTTAATTGAGGGATAATTTAAAGTTAAGATGGTTGATCTGCTTCATGTTTTTAGTATTCTTACTTCTGAGAAAATTTCTTGTTGTTGTTGTTGTTGTTGTTGAATCCTCATTCTCACATCATTTTCATGAGTTATAAAATTTTCTAAATAAACTGCTTCTAACTGAAAGGATGAATACAGATTCAGGAAGTATGTTTTAAATTCTAATGCTTTCTGGCACCCGATGTTTGTTAGTACCCACCAGCAAATTCATCCAGAGTTTTCTTATGTTAATCCCACATATAATCTGCTAGTTATATATATATATATATATATATAATAAATAGACTGACTCTTTCCATTTCTTGCATATATGGTTTTTTCAGACAAACACATTTTTATAGATACTTCATATGCCAAGAATAACATTTTAAAATCCCACACTCCCTCAAGTTTTACAGATGCAATGCATGACACATTTTTGATTCACAGAATTCTCAATAGACTAATTTAAGAATTAAAAAAAGTTTAAATGAATCTTAAATTTACAAAATGAATATTTTAAGTAAGAGTTTTCAGAGCTTTCTTAAAATCAATAAAAGATAACTCTAAATAAATTCATAAATTGAGATGCTCACATGATTATGGTTAAATGTACAAACATGAAAATTGATGTGAACAAAAGAAATAAAAATGTAGGCATCCCTTTTATGATATCCACAGCTGGATAGAAATCACCAATGGCTTTCACTTCCAAGTTGATATGGGCTACATAATTGTCCTATGACATTCCTAGGCTCTTTTAATTGATTATTTGCTGTTCAACCATACTGTTCTAGAGATTTTTAAATAAGAATTAGTGTCTTAAGGAAAAACAGCAAAACTCTTCCTCTGATAGAAGTGCCTTATTAATACTGCTTTAAGTAACTACATATTTCTACAAATATCTACTTAGGCCTGATGTGGTTAGAACACATGAAGAACAAACAGCATTTGTTCTCAAGTACTTCAGTCTCACAATGCATAGACTAAGTTGATTAAGTACCAACATGTACTTTACAATAAACTAGTGATAAGTACCATCCACTGTACATTCATAGTTAAAGACCAAGTAACTATAAAACTGGAGATCTAGAGACATCCAGGTGAGAGTGCCATCGAAGATAAAACTTAAGTAAAGAATAATAATTTGGGAAAAGTAGAAGCAATAGTAGTTCAGAATAAGAGACTAGAACATGCAAATTTAAAAATGAGAAAAAAATGTGTACATATAGATACTACTATGGCTGGCACCAGAGAAGCAGCCACCATTAACGGTAATAAATAAGCTTTAGTTTCATGGCATCTCATTGTATCATCTCTCTCCAAGTTACTGGAAGGAGCTGTAGCAACAGATTCAACTGTAGATTAGTGTATGGGGAAAAGAAAAGTAATATGATTCCCATTTCAAAATTTGTAAATTTTGTACGTGCTAGGAATAAAGTGTCAATTGGACTTATTGAATGTAGTTAAAAATGGCTTTATGTAATCACAGGGGGAAAAAAGCATGCTCATGACATACCTTGAGAAAACTATTAGTGTTTAGCACTTCACAATTACCACAAACCATTGCTTGAAGAATAAAACATGTACCATGAACACTTACTAGGAGAGGATTCTTAGAAATTAGTAGCTGTTCTCCTCTAGAACAATCAATAAACCTGGTCCCATTATCCCATTATTAGTCCCATTATCATCAAACCCTAAAGTTATGACAAATATAATAACTAGTTTTATAAAAAGTTTAAAAGCAGAATAGTTTGTATTTATTTTATTAAAGTATGACCCTCCGTTTTTTCTTCTAACTGCACAAAATCTGGATCTTCTCCTGGTTTTGATGGGTAGGGCTCATTAGTGTGAATATAGTATATTTTCAGATATTGATGTTGGAAAAATACACAATAAAATAACCTTTGAAAAAAATCAAACCATATGGTGGAAAAACAAGCATTACTTTTTCTATAAATATAGCTACAGGTTTTGAAGATCAGTTAGAAATTAAGAAACTGTTGTTCGTACATTAAAATGACACAATATATCCCAGAGGAAAATAGCTGTTTGAAAAGGGATGGTCAGAGCAACATGAGGTCTTTCATAGTGTCTATAGTTCATGGATAAAAACAAGTACACGGAGCTTACTTCATAAATTATTAGAGTTCCTGTAGACACAAAGTTGAGAAACATTTGTTTTGCTTTGTTTTTAAACAATGTTATGTCAGCAAAGTTAAGAATAACTTATATAAGCATAATTATGAGTATAAGCAACACAGGTTAAATTAATACCTTTATTTTATATGTTACAAATGTCTAAATATCTGTCTTAGAATAGTTAAAGTCTAAAAATTACTGACTGTGGCTTTAAACTAGAGAAAAATTTGGGGCTCTTTCTAGAACTCTTGCCTGGAGTTTCTTGAATGTCACAGTACAGCAAATTGTTTCTAATAAAATTTCCATTATTTTATATTGTTATATACAATCTATTAAAAGATATGCTATTACAGACACATATTAAATACATTTTATCATATTCATATTTAGCTCTAGCCAGCTATAAACTCACCTAAATTTAGTGTATATGTAGTGTCCTGGGCAGGCCTTTTTTCATCAGGGATGAAACTTTCAGTTCCTCATTGGCAATGTTGACTTACAGCTCAAAGCTGAGTCTCCTTATTTACTATCTGATCAAAAGAGCTCCACTTTCCCAAGATTAATACTTCTTCCTGTATGACTTCTATATATACTGACTGGAAAACATGTGGTATAAAAACAGCATTTTGCCTCATTCTGTGGTATTGAAGTATCATCCAAGATCCAAAGCATTTTGTGAAATCAAATCTTCATTGCATTTAGTTTGAAAATCTAAATTTCACTGGCATTACAAAACTTTTTTTTTAATTCAATGACACCAGAATTCAAAAGATAACTGATCTGGTATAGGGGATTTTATAGTATGAAATATATGTCCAACAATAAAGGGAAGAAATTGACAAATTGTGAAGATATATAAATGTTCAGAGAAACTAAAATATCTCAAGAGTTCTTCTTTTTCTTTTAATCTTCTACAAAAACATTTCTCTTGGGATATAAAACCAAAAGCCAAATGTAATAGTTTGTGATAGAGCTAATAAAATTAGGGTGATTCATGTTACAGAGACAAATACATATTTATTTTTATGTTTCTATCTATGTCCATTCCAATCCAAAATAAAGAAATGAGTTTGAAGGCTAGTAAGTCACAACTAGAAATAAGATCAAGAAAACTATGACAGGTTATAAGTCAATAAATTATATAAATCACATACACAACTTCTATTTCATGGTCAGAGGCTGAGTATAGCTAGGACTGATGATAGGAAAATTAGAAAATCATAAGAAACCTGGAAGCCATGCTCTGAATGACTACAAAAGAATGAGATGAAATATGTATACAGTTTATAGAACCAAAGCTCAAAAAGGACCTATCTGAAAGAAAGCAATAAGGATTATAACTGCTGTCAGTTAAAAAAAAGAAAAAGTAAAAAGATATGATATAGATTCTAAGGAAAAACATGGTATTAAGGGTATATCTTGTGGCAAAATAGACGAGGAGACTAATGTGTTAGGTTAACATAGTAAGTCCATGAGTGTTCTCTTGGACCTAACCCAAATCAATTTATTCCATAAAAAGGCACTTTTTTTTTTTAACAAAAACTATTATAAATTTCAGACACAACTATGACTAGTAATGGATTATTCTGGTATGGAATCTGAGGTCAGATTCTAAAAGAACCATCCAGAAATTGGGCTGAGTGACAAAAGGGGAATGAGGCCTCCTAGCTGACTTGATGAGTTGCTACAATCATTAGTGCTATCTTTGGTCAAGTCAAATGGTACCTGCTAACAGACTCAGACTGTGACAACAGCAACATAACCTTCTTGTGTGCTCTTCATTCACCCACTCATGTGCCATAGCTCCTAAGTAAATCAGGGACTGAATAGCCAGACTCATTCTGTCCATGTTGTAACTCACTTGTTCTAATTAGATACTCGAAACTGCATTTATGTTATAGATTGTCTCTCTTCATACATGATTTCCTGACTGATCGACCTTAGACAGAAAAATGGAATGAAGTTGTTTTTCTGAAAAATTTGGATACAGGTTATTGTTGCACACTCTTTATAAGAACATCTGCCAAGTGCATCATGCAAATAACTGAGGTAGCTAGTATCATAGCCTCTTACTCTGAATTATCCTAGAGCTCAGGTATTAATTTGACAGTTGTCGCAAAATATGTTCACATGTGAAAATTTTGCTAGGTTATTGCTTTACATAATTGAGCTGACTATGAAAAATTTATGATAGAATATGCTAAAAAATAGAGGTAATAAAATCTAATGGGATATGGGTGACAAAAATGAGATGCCATATGCAACAAAATAGAGATGAAGATACTGGAAGTCACTTGTGTTTGCATATTAGTTACACAGGATTCCTAAAATAAAGAAACATAAATACCCAAGGTATTTTTAAATGTAGAAATACCTTATTGGGGAGAAATATCAAATAGAATGAATAAAATATTTTGGTTTCTTTTGAAAGGCTCTAAAATAATACTTCAGAAGTCATCACAACCTCAAAATAGGATGAACTTATCAGTGATATCACTCTGTTTCTCCATGTTCTTCACTTCACACACACACACAAACACACACCCAGATACACAAACACACACACACACATGGGGAAAAATGGCAAGATTTGTAATATATCCAACCCAATCCTTCTCTGAGCATTATCATCTCACAGAGATTTTCTTCTTCCAGTACTATCATCTATACTGCACCTTGGAAAATAAGAAAATGTATGGTTGTGTTGTTCCCTTACCATAATATTAAAGTTTCCTTGGAAATAAATGTCCATGCTCATGGATAAGAATTTTTCTTCTACGGGTTAAAAATATTTTTCAACACTGCCCTCTTTACCAGACCCCCAAACATGATCTCTGCAAGCCACATATGGACAAGTGCACTCCCATAAAATGAACAAAGATGCAATATAAACATGTGAAATAGATTAATAAAATGTGCAATATGGCATCTAGTAGGATAAATAGAATGGAGGTCAAGCTGACTGAACATTTGTCATAATTAACAGTAATATATATGCTCCAGTCTAAGTTTCATTAATATGATAGATATCATACGCATCCAAAAAGTAAGCTAACAAAATCTTAGGAAAATATACTAGCATTTAATTAATAACTAGTACATATCCTTAAATAGTATTATTTTCTCTAATTCTAATATAGTCAAAAAATAGCATCTATATAAAAACATAAAAGAGTAAGAATAACTAATAAGAATAAGAATAAAAGTAAGAATAACATCATGCTTCCTAATTCAAAATATACTGTATTTAATTATCAAAACATTATAGCACTCAATTAAATAAAACAGCAGACAATTTGAGAGATGACTCAAATTACTGGGCACATGATTGCTTGTAGAACCATAAGTTTAATACTGTATGGCACCCCAAGCACTTACAGGAGCATCTTTAGAGCACAACAGTAACCCCAAGCACCAAAAAGTTGTTGAACAAACATGATAACTAGTTTGAAAAGAACAAAATAAACAAATATCTCACATTACAAATAAATTTTGATTTAGGCTAGACTGAAAGACCAAAAAAATAAAACCATACAAAAATATAGGAAATTCATGATTAACATTGGCTTCTTTGTCTTTGGTAACTCAACCAATTACAGAAGAAAAAGAATAAATAGACAAAATAATGTTTCTAGATTACTAATAGAATTTTTGGTCTTTGTTTTTTTATTAATTTTTTTATTTTGAATTATGAGAACAAAAGATGCAAAGAAAGAGGACAAGGTAAAGTTACAGTGGAAGGACAATCACCCATAACATAATTCTCAGAAGAAGAAGTCTCCTTGCTGATATCTTAACTCTGAACTTTCAGCTAAAGAAAGTTAAGATAAATAAAACAGAATCCATGTGCAATTACTTTGTCCCTCAAGTCCCCAGATTGTAGCAAATTATAATATTTCTTAACTTTATACACTGTCTAAACTTATTACTAAGCTATTGACAACCAATCAAGATACAGAAACAATACAAGGGCTCACCTATATTGAATATAAGTTGTGCTATATACATATACTTAGACACTGAATACTATCAAGATGAACTCTTCCAGATGAACTCTTTCTATTAAAACAATATAGAGGCAATGCCAGAGCAGTGGTGCGAGTGGTAGGGCATTTGCCTTGCACGCGCTAACTTAGGACAGACCGTGATTAGATCCACCAGTATCCCATTTGGTCCCCCAAGCCAGAGTGATTTCTGAGTGCATAGCTAAGAGTGACCCCTGAGTATCACTAGATGTGGCCAAAAAAAAAAAACAAATAACAAACAACAAACAATATGGAGGTAAATAGTTGTTAAGTGAAATAAATTAAATGAAATGTATCAGACAGATAAAGACAAATGCTAAGGTATTTCATTCATATGTGGAATATAAAAAGAAATCTAAAGAACAGATAATACAAGATGAGTTCCCAAGTCAGATTTGAGGTCATAGGGAGAAGAAAAAAAAGATCAATGGATGGAAGAGACTCAATATTATGATGGCTAAACTTGGCATTTTGGTGGGAGCATAGTGTGGTAATATATATTTGAAAGGCTTGAAATTTACTCAAAAACATGAACAGTTTTGTAGTCAATGTTTCCTCAAGAAAAATAAAAGAATTTCAAGACTTAATAAAATAAAATAAGCAACTCTGAGCATTTTTTGCAGATGCCAGTTGACTATATGAGTATCTTCTTTGGAGAAATGTTTAGTCACTTTGAATCATCCTTATTATAGTTTTCAAATATTTAGACTGTCTAGATTTGTGCTCATAATTTTCATTTCTACTTTTGACAAGAGATGATCCAAGACATGCTCATAATGCTTGGGTTTTCTAACTGCATTTCTCAGTGGTTGCACTTGTAGTATAAGGCAGGGCACACCTACCTTGCTTGAAAGTTTCCAGGAGTGCCTTGATAGTTCACAGAATCACCCAGTAGTGCTTGGGGTAGATACAGTTACTAGAATGAAATTCTGTTAGGCAAATGGTAGGGAAACTCCCTAACTACCATACTATTTGCCAGCAACCTGTATTTCCTGCTAAGTACATAAACTTGAGTGTCACCAAAATCTCTATATGCTCCTATATTCCCATATACCAACTGGAAATTATAATAATAATTCCTATTCAATAAAACCACATTGCTGACTATGAGTTTTGCAGTTTTTCAATAGTGTAGGATGACACACATAATCCTTGTTCTTGATTTTTATTCTTTCCCCCAATATTGTTTGTTTGAATCCTTACAGAAGTAACCAGAATCTTAAAAATCAGTAAACTATGTAAATTCAGAGAAAAAACTAATAATAAAATCTAAAACAAAAGAATAAATACATTATGGCATACTTTATATATGGAATCTAAAATGAAACAAATCATGGCACTCTTAGATACAAAAGTTTGGTGGTTGATAAAAAGATGTCAAAAATGGAGGGCTGTTGGTGTAGAGAGAATAAATTTCCAACTTTTATTTATAAATGTATGTTTTTCAGATATGTAAATTCTTGAGATGATGATTTGAAATTACTAAGAAATTATCAAATACATATTTCCCTTCCCAAGAAAAACATTCAGCACTACATTAAGTGCTGAATGTTACTAAATTTACTGTGATAGTATATTACAATATAAACACATATAAAGGCATGTGTTGTACACCTTAAGGTAACATAATGTCATGATTTTCAAAAAGACAAGAATGCAGTTAATTATAAAAATGAAAATCTGAAATAGAGTCCATGTTCTCCCACTGTAGCACACAATAAGGCCTTGCTAGTCTAAAAACAATTACATGAAAGCTTCACTGGGGATTGTCCAAAAAACACAGTTCAGCACAAACTGTTTTCATGTTCTGTTTCATTTTAGAGATTCTTATTGTAATTGAGTAATTAGGTGTCTCTGATTCCAATTTCTATTTCTAGCATTTGTTCTGTTGCTATAATGAGCGTATCTAAGTAAAGTACAGTGAGAATCAGGATTTTTCATAAATGACTGTGATCGAAAACAGACTGACCACCAAAGGAGGGGCAGGAACAAAGGAGACATAAATGCAGGCAAACTTAGAACTATGGTCTTCAGCCAGTGGCAGATCTATCACTACTCACATCAATGTTTTTCTTCTAGAGATTTGAGAGTGAGAGATCTGTGATTCAAAATAACATTATTCAAGAAGTGTCTGTTGTAGGAAGAATGCCCAGCTGTCAGCATAAGGTCCAAGCTGCTCTGTCAGTCTGTCTCATACTCTAGAGAGATGAACTTGGAACAGGCAGAAAGGAGCTGAGTAGCTGACAAAAAGACGAGAAAAAAAGGAGGGGGGGGAACCTTCTTAGGGAAAATGCCCATTACAAGACACTTCTGTCACATTTCACCCATTCTCTTCTATGAAAGAGAGAATATTTTCTCCAGGCCCAAGAGAGCTGGTTTAAATTGGCAAAGAGCAAGGATGTTGCCTTTAAGATATATTCAAGCTAAGAGTTAAGAGTATTTGCTGCTTTTAACACAAGCAAAAATGCAGTATGGCTAAAATGGGCTTTTGAGTTCCTACAGTGTTTTCAGATAAGATCATTAAAATATACTTTTTTGCTTCTAAAATGGGAACCAAAGCAAAAAAAAAAAAAGCTCTTCTAAGTAAGATGATATTTACACATAAACACACATGCTTATATCATATGTTAAAATTGTCTTTTTACAATTAAGTCCTGCAGCTTCTGGTTCACAAATTTATAAGTCTCAGGATATTTTATTGTTGTGAGCTCATTAGTAAACTATTTATAAAGATTCCATTATAGTTCTAATGAACATATGCATACATGAGCTATGAATCAAGATCCATAACTCGTTCTAATAAATCTATAGTGCCTGTTGGAAGCGCACTCTAGGTAAGTACACTTTACTGCTCAGCTGAAGCAATTAATTAGCAAAAGCTGTGCATATCCCTGCCAGTTTAATCAGGAGCCATAGCCAAGCAAGTAGGGGAGAGGCATCCCCTGAAGTGAAAAGCAAAAAGGGAGCCACATGGATAGCATGGCTCAGGAAAGAGAAAAAGAAAAAACTATTATGCATAATTCCAAATACATCTGCAATTCAGGTAAAGAACATTTTAATAAGTGACAGGGACAATGTAGGAGGCAATACTTTTAGACATAATGTTTCTATCAGGAGGCAATTATATATTTCAGAGTCATAAATGCTGAGACCTGAAAAATGAAGTCCAGGTTGACAAAGGAGTTTGTGTCCCAGCATGCTTATGGAGAAGCAACTAGGGAGCTGATAGTCTCAGAGAAACAAGTAGAAATCATTGAAATAGTCTAGTCTTTGAGTGTATGTGTACGTATGTATGTATGTATGTATGTATGTATGTATGTATGTATGTATGTATGTATGTATGTATGTGTGATAGAATGAAGATGAGAGATGAGAGAAGAAAGGAACAAGCGGGTGGGATAAAAGATTAGGAGGCTAAAGAAAATACTATGCAGAAGTTACAAAAGCGTGCACAAAAGTAGATGACTTTGAATGAAAGTGTTTAAAGAGGGGCTGGGAAGGTGGCGCTAGAGGTAAGGTGTCTACCTTGCAAGCGCTAGCGTAGGACAGACCGAGGTTCGATCCCCCGGCGTCCCATATGGTCCCCCCAAGCCAGGGGCAATTTCTGAGCGCATAGCCAGGAGTAACCCCTGGGCGTCAAACGGGTGTGGCCCAAAAACCAAAAAAAAAAAAAGTGCTTAAAGAAACATAGAAAACAGAATCCATTAGGTAAATCTGAGGGGTTTCCTACTTCTCTTCCCCAAACAGTCTCGTTTTTTGTTCTCTAAAAAAAAGTACAACTAGACACCATACAACCACTTATATCTCATATGTTTTTGTGTATATATTTGTTGTACTTAAACAACAAATTATTTTGGGATCGGTACTCAGGGGCCATAAGGGATGCTGATAATGGAACTTGGATAGATGCTGTGAAAGAAAAGCACATTGCAAACTGCAATATCTCCCCAGTCCCTCTATTTATTTCTTTTGGAGACGCATCCAAAACCTTTCAGGACCTATTCCTGAAACTGCTCAATATTACTCTTGGATATTTAGGGGATAAGATACAGTGCCAGGGGCTAAATCCTCGTCTGCTGAGTACAAGGCAAGCAGATACCTACTGTACACTTTCTGGCCCCTAAATATATTTTTATATTCTATGTTCTAAGTTTTATTTAGAAGTTTTACTAAGATGTAAAATATATTTATAATATTGTAATACATTCTAGAAATTACTTTATACTATGTTAAATTCAACTTTAGATATGAGGTTACTTTAATGCCAGGGATAATTCATTTTAAATATAGAAAATTGATAGTAATTTGCAATAAATATGGCACGAAGTAAAGATAGCAAATCAAATATCTATCTGTCTATTTATCATCTATCTATCTATTTATCTATCATCGATTATCTATGTTTTTAGTTTTCAGTTTCACTAGCTAGCTTAAAATAACATTAAATACACAGTACACAAGGCAGCGCTCAGGAGTTACTCCTGGCTCTGTGCTCAGAAATCGCTCCTGACTGAAACTCAACTACAATCATATTTGTAATCAAGGTGTCTACATAAAGATATTAATTAAAAAAATAAATCACTGCTGGCAGGCTTGGGGACCATATGGGATGCCGAGAATTAAATTCAGGTCCATCCTGGGTCAGCCGGAAGCAAAGCAACCTCCCTACGGCTGAACTATCTCTCCAGCAGAGATGATTGTCTACGGTTTTTATACTCTGAGAAATATACATAAATAATTTAAGTGGTACCTTTCCCAATATTTTCTATTTGATCATATTTTCTTTTAAAAATTAAAACAGGGGCCTGGAGCGGTGGTGCAAAGGGTAAGGCCTTGAGCGCGCTAATCTAAGACAGACCTCGGTTCGATTGCAGGGCAGTCCCATATGGTCCCGCAAGCCAGGAGTAACCCCTGAGCGTCACCGGGTGTAGCTGAAAAATCAATAAGTAAATAAATAAATATTAAAACAATACAATCAAAAATATAAATAAAAGAAATATTTGAATAATTTGTCTACTTAGTTTTGTTCAATAAACAAAAGATTTGCCTTTTAAAAATTGTGTAAGGATTTCATCATCTAAATTACAGTTCTGTAAATGATATTTCCAATATAGAATTTCATTATATAAATTTTGATTAAGATTTTAAAGATATTTTGAAAAATATTTGAAGTGTTACTTTACTAATAGCATTCCATAGATTGCTTGACTATTAAATAAATGTAAGGCCATGCTAAAAATTAAAAAAATAATAATAATATCTGAAAAATATTATTATGGAGAATTTTTTCCAACACTTTTTAGCATAAAAATGTTGTTTGATTTCTATTGGGCTTCAAGATACATTTTTTATTTAGACTTGTTATTTCAATCCTTTCAATTTGTGAACAATTTTAGCCAATCAAAAAATAAATATTTAAAGAAATTTGCTAAAACTATTATTAACTATCTTTCAAAGGTTGGACCACTTTGAACAAATCACATAAACTTTCCATTTCAACATGTTATATATGCTGAAAGCTTTCTCCTAAACAATGTACTTAGAATAAAATGCCACATTTCATTACTCATATAAAAATGCTCCTTTTAAACTAAGTTTTTGTCTTGTTTTATGTCATTTTTCAATGCTGCATGACATTTTATTTTTCATGAATATTTTTATAATAAAACATCAGACAATATCACAGAGTTGATACTTTCAGTTGCAAAATTCCTGATTTTTCTATTGTTAAAATTCATACTTTAAAAGCTTCACTTTGCAGAGTTTTATAATTAAATATTCAAGATGAAAACTTTTACCTATAATCTATTAAATTAATTGCATAGGTAAGCAGAGAAGTAAAGGTGAAATTAATTTTTTTCATTCCACGAGTATTTAAGGATTCTATTGACCCTATAGTTTTTTTTGTTTGTTTTTGTTTTTGTTTCTTATTTGGTCTTATTTTATTTTTGGGCCAGCAGCCCTCATCACCCTCATCTTTCCTTATGGGGTTTAGGAGACAATAGGAGGTGTCAGAGATCAAACTGGTTTGGCTGCATGCAAGACAAGCACTCTATCATGCAGGCCTTTATTCTATACTGTTCTAGCACTCCCGTTGCAAATAGCATATTTGTTAAGACAAACATGCCTCCTCCTCTCATTCAAATTACACTCTGACAAAAAATTTACCAGTTTTTATTTAAAATTTAATAAACACACAACTATTTTTCAAAAGTAATATTGTTTATATTATATATGCTCTTGGATAAATTTTTACCTTTTCAAACAAATATTATCACATATTGCCTCACCACCAATCTAGCAATAATCATTCACTCCGGTGTGTTTGACTCTTTATATTTTGCTTTATCATTGTTCTATGGTGATTTCTGTTATGTAACTCAACTCTAAGAGTTTGGGTTTCATCTTTTTTGCTTCTTTGCTTTGTTGCCTTATATTTACATGCAGGAAAAAATCATGTTCTGTAATTGTCTTCCTCTTTTAATTTTTTTACTAGTATATAATCCTACTTGCAGCAATAAAGTATGAATGAAAAGCGTTACTTAAAATAGATGTCTCTTTTGATAGTACAGATGGACAAAAAGAAATGGTTACTTAATTCCAGGAACACTTTCTCCATTAAAGCTTCTCACTCTCAATAAGGTGAGAGTTAAGTGCAGGAGTGATAGCACAGTGGTAGAATGTTTGCCTTGCATGCAGCCAACTGAGAATGGATCCTAGTATTCTATATGGTTCCCCAAGTCTGCCAGCACAGAGCCAGGAGTAACCCCTAATCACCCTGGATGTGGCCCAACCCCATTTCTCGAAAAATATAAGAGTAAAGCTCAAATATTTTATGAATGTCAGCAAAATTCTGAGAACAATTTACTGCATTAGTCATTTTCTGTGCCTATTATTTAAAAATATACTTTTTAAAGGAAGTATTAAAAAGTGCTAACTGATTGTTAAAATACCCTACCAATTCCCACTGAATTGTTAACCAATTAAAAATCAAGTTAGAGATACTGATTTGAGTTACTCGTTTTATATATATTTCTGTTAATGTTAGGTTGGCATTAAAACCAAAGATGCATTTTAGGAGAAACATACACTTACTTTGGCAGGATGAATGAGAAAAATCTGTTTGGTTCATATTAAGCTTACAGATTGATCAACACTACTACACAAGAGAAATACATGGTGAGAGTTTATGGGTTCTCTGGAAGGATTGATTTTTCTAAATCTCTGATTTAGCTGGAAGGGGTGCCTATATATCTAGTTAGCTAAAGGGTTAATGGATTTACTCTTTTCACAAATACATTTTACATGTATATAATATGATAAATAGTTAACATAAGGCAAACAGGTGAAAACAAATTAATTGGAAAGTATAGGCTTTATTATTTACTTTTTCTTGATAGATGATTCTCATTATTTTCCTTGAGAAGACAAAGCCATAACAGTTTTTGGTGAAAGGAAAAGTGACAACTCCAGAAAACTGCTTACAGATGGACAGCCAGCAGGCTAAAAATATTACCTAAGTTCACTTCATCAATAAGCTGGCTCCATAATGAGTGCCAATTATTCGTTTCTTGCTTGTGCTGCCCTTTGAGGGCCATGAAGACGATTATTGATAACTTAGTATGTAGAACAAAATAGATACAGTAACACAAACTCATTTGCTATGCCAAGCCCATATTGTAGAGCATCAATGCTTTTCATGCCATTATTTAAAGTGGCAACATGTACCCATCAATGTCTTAGACGATTATGCTGATACTGTGTTTTGTTACAGTGCTATTAATTATTAATGATACACATTTATTATCCCCCTATATTTAGAGTCTGTATTATGCACTGCAAATGGGGAAGAAACATCACTGAGTTGAAGGATGAGAATTCTATATCTCACATGCATATAAATGGCATTTGCACTGGCCTTCATCTTTCCTTTAGCAGTTTTAAAGAGGATATTTAAGTTTTCTGTAATAACAATATCAAAGGAATTGCATAAAATTTAAATATTATATTAATTACAAATTATCAATGCTTGTTAGGAAAAGGAAAAGATGTATGATTTTACTAATCCTATAAAAGTGAGAAAAATTGCAGTACCAATTATTAAGTGGAAGTTTTTAAAAACCATTCTCAATTAATGGCACTACAAAATAAATGACAGTTTCCAGCCATCAGCACAAAGCTAAAGGGATTTCAATGGCCTCATTACTTTTATTACTCTGCATTGCTTGCCAAATCTACTGCAAGGTTGTATTTAGGCATGAGATCTGTCACCTACTTGCAGAAATGTGTGCAATAGATCGATCACCTTACCTGAAATAAGATAGGCAAACTTACATCATAGCAAAATTACGTAATTAGTAAGACTAATTTATGCACATAGGAGAGAAAGATTTGATCAGGCTTTAATCAAAGACATATTTTCAACTTGAATAATCATATCTTGCAATATAGTAAGATAACTTAAGCTTATTTCCATTTCCTATATTTTTGATATACTATTGTTTTGTATTTTTATTCTAAAATATGTAAATGATACATATTTTTGCTCATGCATAAAGGAATAGGAAGAATATTTTTGAAAATAGTTTTAATTAGAAAACATATTCCATTTATTTCTAAATTTTTCAGATGGTTTTCCTAGAATTGAAGGTCATAGGGATTAATTGGGCTGCATTACTCTTGAATGTACAATTATCCAATAATCATTGATTCTACCCAGAACTTCCATACCTTGATGGGGTGGTGGCTCTTGCTTCTTTACTAAATGTTTAGTCTCTGAGGAGAAAAGGAATTCACTTAAAGGTGAACTGTCTTGTTTAGCTTTAGAAAGCAGTAAATAATTTTTAAAAAGTTAAAAAAAATCTATCTGTTTACTTTTCTAATCATCTGATCATTTTAAAGCTTAGTCTTATAAAACTAATATATTTTTCACTATGATACAATTTTATTTTTTTCATTTAAAGCTCTGTAGTCCAGGGCATTGCATCAGAAAGAAAATATGACTCACTGAGTATTCATAGTGCTATAATACTTTAAATCGTACACACTTTTAATACTGCTTTTTGTAATTTCATGAAAAGCAAATAGATACATTGATATTTATTTTAAGGGTAAAGCCTACTAAAATCTTTGTGAAATTTATAATACTATTTGTTTCTCTCTGTTCCCTGTGAAGAAAGAAAACTGTATTTCTGTCCAGATAGCTAAATTTTTTTAAAAATAAGAAACATGAGAAAATCCAACAAAAACAGTATATGAGATGAATTTGTTTATAATTTAAACAAAATTTATGAATTATTCATTCTGAACAAAAATAATATGCAAAAATATATTAATAAATTTACCTTTGAAACATACAGAAGTCTTTAATCAAGAAATATTTGGTCATAATTCTCAAGACACTTTTAATTAAACGTAATATAAGCTTAATAAAACAGCAAGATAAACATTCTTCAAATCAAGTCAGGAAAAGGACAATATAAAGTTAGATTACTGAAACTAAGGACTAGGTTATCCATGCAATTATGATTCTGTAATTCATTATGAACCTAATTCTTACTGTTATGGATGAGTGTGTTTAAGCATACAATTTCCTACTGCTCTTAAAGAACTCATTCTTTCCTTTATTTTTTTGATCTGTGTCATAGAAAATCAGGGCTGCAGAGAAACAAAATCTACCAGTCTGGCCTTTGGAAGAGGTAATAAAGGAATCAAATTATTGCAAACTCAGAAAGTGTTATTCCCCAAAGTCAGAAAGGTCTAAAGTCTCTGTATCTTCAAAATAGAGTGACCACATTAAGTATGTTTTTCCTAGAAATCAATTTTAAAACAGTGAAGTTGATAATTTTAGTTCTTTTAAACTAAGCTAACAATTTTAGATACTTACAATCAGAAAAAAATAACATTTTAATTTAGGGACTATATTTTACAATAATGTAACTTGTATTTTCATGAATATACAAACACCACTTCCCCCATCAAAATGCCACAGAGTAACAGCATTGGTTTTTTCCTCCACTGTTGTCCCAGAGAATCATGCATCTGATTCTCTCCCCACAAGACCTCCTACATTAATCTACCTACACCTCTAACTTTCTACTGAAGACCTATTCTCAGTTTATGTTACCTTGGGCCATTTGTTATTCACCTACTGGTATTCAATAATATAAACCCCACCATAACATGCAGAAAAAAATCACACTACAAGCATGACAATGGGAAAATTTCGCAGGCAAATACCATGTACAGAGAATGAAGATGATAGCTCTGATGACCAAAAAATACCAACCATCTGTTTAATCTCTCAGATAAGGAGTTTAAAATAGAAATATGGAATCCTCATGGAAATCAAAGAAAGCATAGCTCTAGATGAACAAAACATAAATATAGAATTCAGAAAACTTCAAGCAGAAATAACATATCTGTAAAACATGGTAGCTGAATTGAAAACCTCAATGAAAAGACTCTCCAACAGGGTAACTGCAGCCAAAAACAGAATCACTGAACTGGAAGATGAAATGCAGAACAACTCCATACAGCAGAAGAGATTAGTAAAGAACCTAAAGGTAAATGATCAGACAGTGGAAAAAGTACTCAAAGAATGTGAACAGATGAAAATAGAAGTCTTTGATAAACTCAACACAAATAATGCAATAATTATTGGAGTCCCAGATGCTCAGGAAGATTCAACAGTCAAAGACATTATCACAGGGAAAATCTCAGAGCTAAAGACTGCATGCAATCAAATCCTGCATGCCCTAAGAGTACCAGCTAAAAGAGACCCACAGAAAAACATCCCAAGACACATATCAGTCACAAGAACAAATCCCACAGATAGAGATAGATTCCTGAAAGCAGTAAGGTCAAGAAAAGGAAATTACATTCAAAGGAGCATCCTTAAGATTTACAGCAGAAATGTCACAAGAAACTCTCAAAGCCAGAAGACAGTGGTGGGGTATTGTGACAAGACTGAATGAAATAGATGTTTCACCTAGAATAATGCACTCAGCCCAACTCACGTTCAAATTTGAAGGAAGAGTGCATAGCTTCACGAATAAGAAACAGCTCAGAAACTCTACAGGCGCAAAACCAGTTTTAAAAGAAGAGACTTTTTAATGCAAGACAGACCAACAGACGCACCAAACTTATACACAAAGATGATATTAAATCCCACGACAATCATCTCCTTCAATGTCAATGGACTAAATGCACCAATTAAGAGACACAGAGTAGCTAAATGGATCAAAAAGATGAATCCAACCTTCTGCTGCCTACAAGAAACACATCTGAATAGTCAGAACAAACATAGACTCAAAATCAAAAGTTGGAGGAAAATCATTCAAGCAAACAACATCCTTAAAAAAGCTGGGGTGGCCATATTAATATTAGACGACACAAACTTTAGACTCAGAAAAATTGTAAGAGTCACAAATGGACCTATATTTATTGCAGCACTATTTACAATACCCAGATTCTGGAAAGAACCAAGATGCCCTTCATCAGATGAATGCCTAAAGAAACTCTGGTACATATACACAATGGAATATTATTCATTCATAAGGAGAGATGAATTCATAAAAATTTTCCTTTACATGAATGTACAGAGAATCTATTATGCTGAGTGAAATAAATCAGAGGGAGAGAGATAGATGCAGAATAGTCTCACTAATCCATGGGTTTTAAGTAAAATAAAAGACATTTTGCAATAATTCTCAGACAAAAGAGAGGAGGGCTGGAAGGTCCAGCTCACAACAACAGTTCACTACAAAGAGTGATGAGTGCAGTTAGAAAAATAACTACACTAAGAACTATCATAACAATGTGAATGTATGAGGTAAGTAGAAAGCCTGTCTAGAGTACAGTCCGGGGTGAAGTGGGGAGGAGAGATACTTGGGACATTGGTTTCACTGGTGAAGGGGATTGTTCTTTACATGACTGAAATCCAACTACAATCATACTTGTAATCAAGGTGTTTAAATAAAGATATTAATAAAACATAAATAAATAAAATAAATCAAAAGCTAAATTTGTTGTTTGTACAGGTATCGTTATATTACCTTGATTTAAATCTTAGTTTCCTGACATCTGCTGTTGTAATCCTATACACAATGCCTTTCATTTTCAATCATGTATTTTCATGTATCACTGTCTGATCTTACACAGGAGACAACTTCTATACTTGTCAGCCTAATAACAGCAGAGATCCCTTAGTTGAATCTGTATCATTTTCAGTAACTTTTCTTAAGAGGTACAGTTGAAGAAAAAATAAGATTTTGACTCAGAAATCCTGTTTTGAAAATTGATGTTATTTTCTGAAAACCCCAATTATTTTCTCAGGTTAACTTTCTCTAGAGTACACTAGGAATACAAAATAGACAAAATTTCTGAAGATAATTTACCATATATATTTTCATATAAATATATTGTATTCTTGTCATGAACTGAATGTGTTTCTTGCTGCCCCTCCCCTTTTGTACTATTTATAATACCTTTATGTACATAATCATTCATCTTACTGTTGCATTCTCCAACCTTAGAGGCTTTGAAATATGGAAGGGTAAAAATTCTAATACACTGAACTCACTATTCTTAGTAGTGTCTAAATGCCACACAAATCCAGATGAAAAATTAAATGTCTTTTGGATACAGTTCCTCTTTTAAGTCATTTATAGACTCTTCATATGCTTACTTCTGCATTCATTTCAAACCATACCACAAATAAAGCTAATTGTTTTCTAGGAAAAACAGGAAATATCTAATAACTCAGCAAAAAATATTCTTCTTAAGAAGAACCACTTCTTAAGAAGTGGTTTTTATTTTGAGTTAGAAGCACAAGTGGACCAAGCAGAGAGCATTATTAAAATAAGACCGAAACGTTGTGGTTTCTTGGGGAATAGTCAGTCATGAATTTGTCTTTTTCAAGAAGGTCAGGAGCTTGATAATGTAATTTCTGTGTAAGCCTATTGTAATGAATGCCTGAAAATAACTAAGGAACCCAAAAGGTTCCAGCTCAGACATCCATGGACTATAGAATCTAAGTAAATATGATTACAACAAAGTTTGCTGTGTACAATGTTTGTGACAGTAGTGTTTGTGTTAAATCAGAGTGATGTTTCTCAAAAATCATGCTTTCTTGTGAAACTAGATAAAAAATATTTTGCTCACAGCAGCCTGGCCTTATCCCCAGGCAAGGCTAGTGTGAAAAGATACATGCTAATTACGGAAGCCCCCAGAGAAAAGAGGAGTCTAATGCAGATCAGTGTGTGTGTGAGTGTGTGATAATGATGAGAGCCATGGGCTAGTTCAATCTGATATCTGGATTTTACAGAAAAACACTCAAGTGCGTCACCAATGAGAACTTTTTAGTAACTGTGTCATTGTAAGCAAAAAATTTGGATAAAAGTGAGGAAGGGCAGTTCAACAATTTTGCAGAGATCCATAAGGGAAAGAAGGCACAGAAGTGATCTCACATTGAACTGTAAGTGGTCTGACACCCTGTAGCTGATCACAATTCTTGCTCCAGTGTTGCTGCTGTTGAAGTACAAGGGAAGACCACCTATTCAACAGAACCTGCCATCAACTTCACCTTTCTAGCCAAACCCCAGCAGCAAGGGACCCTTCCAGAGTATCATGTCATAGTGGGATCATTGGTGCGTGGACCTATATAATATTGTATTAGACTTAGGGTTTAGATAGTGTAGGGTTGAGTACCAAACAATGAAAGTGTGATTGCCTGATACAAACTGCCTGGTTATTGTGTCAGCACTAGTCATCAATTCCCTTCAGTCCTTCAACAGAAACCTATCAATATGTATCTGAGTCCACTACAAAGGGGACTAGAATTGTGGTGTTTAATCCCCAATATCAAGGTGATGCCCAAAAGGTCCGATTAAGGGGGGCCGCAGAGATAGCACTGCAGAAGGACATTAGTCTTGCACATGGCTGACCCAGGCAGGATAGACAGTGGTTCAATTCCCAGCATCCCATATAGTACCCCAAGCCTTTCAGGAGCTCAGAGCCAAGAGTAATCGCTGAGCACCAACCAAAAACAAAACAAAACAAACAAAAATCTATCATAACAATGTCAATGAGTGAAAGCCTTTCTCCAATACAATCAGGGTGGGGTGTCATTAGTGATGGGAATGTTGCACTGGTGAAGGAAGGTGTTATTTTTATGACTGAAACTAAACTACAATCATATTTGTAATCACGGTCTTTAAATAAATATATTATTTTTTTTAAAAAGTCTGATTCAAGGATCCAGACTTTGGCTTTCAACTATTATTCTACCTCACATCCTAAGCAATTTTATTTATTCATTTATTTAAATTTGTTCATTATTTCATGGAAATGATGACTAATACTCTGATGTTCGGGGGAAGAGGGAGATCGGGGGCATCGGTGGTGGGAATATCTTATTGATGAAGGGGAGAGTACTGTTTATGATTGAAATCCAATTACAATCATACTTGTAATTATGGTACTTAAATAAAGATTTATAAAACATTAAAATGAACATTTCCCAAAGAAAAAAATGATAAATCTGTTCTTTCTTCATCTTCTTCATTAAACTTTTCCTTTTCCCATCTCTCCTCATCAAATCTCTCACTATCTATCTATTACTCTCCTAAACCTCTTTTCAATTTTCTTCATTCTAATTTATGAGTCTTCACTAATCATTTTCTATTTTCTACATTCTTAGGCTATCAAAGTTAGAAATAGGTAAATAATTAAGGTTGGTATATGAAACCTATACCACACAAACTGTGCAGTGTAAAATTCCACCCTTTCTACTCCCCAGTCTTTTTTCATACTAGTTTAGGGGAAACTAAATTTTGCATTCTTTGACTTCTAAGTACTGTACTTGTGATATCACTTTGAACAATAGTCTGCTAAGTTACTTCCCTTGCCCAAAATGGTTTATCTCTTTTTTAATGACTTATATTCACATATCAGACATTTTATACTAAGGCAAAAATTATTGTATTATTTTAGATTTGTCATTAATATTTAGAACTTTTGCATTAGGTTGGGTTTTCTTTGAGTCAAAGTTGTTTTTGTTGATTAATTCTTTAATAAAAAATTATGCATAAATCTAATTTATACTTTAGAAGATGTCTTATAAAATAGGCATTTAAAATCAATGCAATATATCTAAGGATATAAAAATATCAATATAAAACTTTTGTTATTGAACATTTTTCCTTTATCAGGCAAGCATTTCATCTTTAAATATTGCAGAAAGGCATATGCTTGCATCTTTTCACTGTAATATTAACAAATAATCTTTTGAGGGTTACATGAAAAATTTTCCTATGAGTAAAATAGCCAAGTCTTGTACAATTCTGGTTAGCATGTATGTGTTAATTGACAATGTGACAATGTTATAGTATGGTCAGATAAATTCAGTCATATGTTTATAAGTCAAATATCCATTTTTAGGCCTTTAAATTTGCAATCAATTAGATACACAGTCTGAACTGATTTACTACGTGATACCAGTATTTCTCAAAGTTGTTGCTATTTCCTTTGTGAGGGGCAAAGAGATCACTACTTATGAACCAGTATGCAGATTAAATTTATATGTGAATAGGTTTGTATAGGAGGGTTTCTATGTTTCCTTAATGGATGATTTCTTAGGAGTTCTGAGTGGTTTATTTTTCTGGGTCGATGCTGTAAGCAAAACAATACAAAACAAATAAGCAAAAAAGCCTCAATTACTAACAAAATAAATTATCACTTGTTAAAATTTTTATATGCTCATTTTTTTCTAACACTCCAGTTCTATGCTTCTTAAAAATTATGTGTTTTATGTGGATATTCACAAACTAAATTTTAATACTATCTGTAGAAAGAGTATTGTTTTGTGATGTTCTTTGTATATGTATTTTTTTATATTTTCTGAAGCTACAGAGCTTAGAAGTTAATATTTTTCTGAAATTCTAACTGATATTGATGTAATAATCATGTTATAAGATGTATTTGTTTGCTTCTTACTTTTTTAGTTGATTTTATTATATAATTTTACTAATCCTTTCAAAAGTGTAGAGGGCATATATTTCATAATTACAGGCAGTACTATACATTTTTAAAATTTTTTAATGGCCCCATTATCTTACTTTACTAAAATTTACAAAGATCATTTGTACTCTGCCAATTCATGATAAAAGACACAATGTTCAAATAAATTAAATCATGAATATGGGAATACACTCATTGTCTCATTATTAACAATTGAAGTCAAGAATTTAACACCTGCTCTTTCCTTTCTGGGAGCATGGAGCTTTTGCCAGCTTGGGGAATGGCAGGCCTCCATGCAAAAGGCCTTTCCACCAAGCCTAGGGGGCATGCAGGAGTTGCAGCGCCCTTCCATCTCCTTCCTCCCGAACTACAGGGCTATCCCAGGGGGGGCGCGTGAGTTGGGTGCCAGCAGGAGAAAAAAGGAAAAGAAAAAAGAAAGAAAAAGAATTTAGCATCTAAAAAATACTATGATAGCAAAATATTTTTCATTTACAAAATACTGTAGGGTTGGATTTGTAGCACAGCTAGTAGGGCACTGGCCTTGCATCCCATGTGATCCCCATGCACCAACAGGAGTAATTTACTGAGTGCAGAGTCAGGAGTAAGCTAGTCTTGGTTCTGCCAGGTGTGGCTCCAAAACAAAACGAAATAAAAAAAGAAGACTGTAAAATTAATAGTTACCTCAAAGAGAATGTTACTGCATGTTTAATATATATATATATATTACTACTATATTTACTACATTTATTCATATTATAAATCTGTAGGACCAGTGATTCATGAAATAAAAGTATTCCCACACTTGCATCTTCATGGCAATATAACAATAGTCCTCTTTTTCTGTGAATTAATTGTAAAGATATACAAATTATCTATTAATGAATATGCTCAAAAGTAGTTGGATTTTATTGGGAAAAATCTAATAAACAAGAGGGTTATAAACTACTATGTTAGGAAGTAATTAGTGAAATTAAAAAAAATAACTTAAAGCATTATGCTACTAGTTCAACGACAAAATCCTATTACCTTGCTTGTGAATTTCTTCTACTTTTAAAATGTGAGGTTCCATTGTATAATTTGGTACTGAAATTAGCAAAATCAATTAGGAAAAACTGAACTCCAATCTGACTTCACTATCTCTATAAAATTGTGTATTTCCTGGAAAGGTTATTTAAGCCTCAGCTACTTATCTTTTAAATGTGCATTGTGCCAGAGATATAGTATAGGGTTTAGGCAAATTGTCTTGCACATATTAATCCCAGTTTTATCCCCAGCACCTAAAATGGCCAACTAAACCACACCAGAAGTAATCCCAGAGCACAAAGCCAGGAATAGATAAGCCCTGAGTACTATCAGGTCTGACTCAAAAACTAAAACAACAAAAACAAACAAACACAGCACTACCTCCCTAAAAGGGGTGTTATGAATTTAAATAATATACATTTGGAAGTCATATATATCCCATACACAAGTAAAATTATTACCAAAATGAATACCAATACATTTCTCATATACCTTAATTAGGCTATAAATTTGGTTTGGTAATATGCTTGCTTCCTTTCCTTCCAGACAATCAACAAATGTTAGGAATTTATTTATATGCATCGATTTTGACTATTTATCATTAGTGACAATATTTTAACTTCTTCCCACATCAACAAACAAATTCTGTAAACTTCATTTATTTTGGGTCTTAGGTGTATACTAATAAAACAATTTTTACACAGGGGCCACATTTAACGTCATTCAATGAACTCATTTTGGTCATTTTCATTGGATTTGTAGATAGGCAACACAAACTTAGAGCTTTATCTTCCAAACATCTTAATGAAGAAAAGAAAGTGATTGGGAATGAAGTAATAGTATAGTGGGCAAGCCTTATATTAATCCCAACATCTCATATGGTCCCCTTAGCACTGTCAGTTCATTCTGAACATTGCATGGTGTGGCCCCAAAACAAAAACAAAACAAAACAAAGAAAAGAAAATGATTATCATGGCCTGTTAATGGAATAAAAGAACATTTGTACCATTATAAAACCTTATATTCAATAATATTTATAAATTGTTATTAATATAAATGTATTTTCTGGGGGCCAGAGAGATAGAATGGAGGTAGGTCATTTGCCTTGAATGTAGAAGGACAGTGGTTCGAATCACTGCATCCCACATGGTCCCCAAGCCTGCCAGGAGCGATTTCTGAGCATAGAGCCAGGAGTAACCCCTGAGCGCTGCCAGGTATGATCCAAAAACTAAAATAATAAAATAAAATAAAATAAAAATGTATTTTCTGAACTCTCCTAGAGCAGTCTTTGATGTCAACAATAACCATTTAAACACAATGCTTCGTTCCCTATTTCCAACTATCTCTTAGCACCTGGGTGACATTATCTAATTAATCCTAATACATGCAGAGAGGCTCAGTGAAGGTGTTTAGGAGTCAAAAATGTTTATAAAGTTCACCCTGACTATCATTAAAATATCTTTGTAAATGCAATGTTAAAAACACAGGCCTTTTGCCACAGGAATTCTCTCAAAAGAATTTAAAAAGCTTGTAAAATAAAAAGGATTTCTGTTTATAACTTTGATATACTATGAATTTAAGCTGTTAAAAGGATTACTTCAAAGGTGTGTCTCTGATATTGAATTTATTTTGAATCAAACATATTTCTCTTCCCCCTACAAAGCAGGAGAAAAGAATAAGTATTAAAAAGCTTTATCATCTGCATTTGTTAATCCTTTTGTTGCTTAAGTAGGTACAACTGACTTTGTAGATACCTGACCCTAATTTTTATATTTCATGTAATTTGAAACACCATATGTTGAAAGGTAACAAAGGAAGATTCTTCTAAAGGTTATAGCAAAAATTCTTCTAAATTAACTGCATTTAGGAAGAACTAGAGTTTAAGAAATAGTTCATATAAAGTAATAACATAGGTAGAAGTGAAAATAAATGTAAGTGTTTTACTTGCGTTGAGGGCCAAGTCACAAACTGCATTTTAGCTTTATTCACTACAATTTCCTGTGAATAGTCAGAATGCAGGACCCCAAATTAACTTCATGTGTTAATATCTCCATGGGATTGAGATTTCCAAGGAAACTCAATGAGCCCTATGTTATACTTCAGGAAACCTGATAATCATGCAATAATGCAATAAGCACATTAGGACTTGAAATACTTCATATAGTATTCCTTGTTATTACATATCTGGAAGACAAGGAATGACCCAGGATATTCTTTTTGAAGACTCGATTGAAGATAACAATACATATTTTAGTTATAGATTGGATGACCTATCTAATCATCTGATCACCTATGATCCCTTGTACTATGTTCCATTAGTTAAATATCAAGGATGACATTTTAGTCTTTAATGAACACATTACTTAGCATATTATTTAGTATATGTATATTTATTATACATTGGTTGAAAGTTTGAAGGATAGATAAAAGTATAATAGTTACATTCATGCCAGATGATTTAAAAATGAAAATAGAAAAATTAGAAATAATATAAAAATTTAGAAAGATGTAACAGGCAATTCCAGAGCCTTCATTTCATCCAAAGATACTTTAGATATAGAAAATACTCTTATTACAATATTGTTTTTGTCTGAAAATATGTAAAGGATTGCTTTTCATAATAATTCATAATGATTCATAATCACTTTTGTTACCAGATTCTTGTTTCTTGTATCTTTTAACAAGTGGAAATAAGCATATGCATCCAGAAATATCTATGATATTTCTAATTTTAAAAATTAGAATTGGGGGCCTGCGAGGTGGCGCTAGAGGTAAGGTGTCTGCCCTGCAAGCACTAGCCAAGGAAGGACCCGGTTCGATCCCCCGGCATCCCATATGGTCCCCCCCAAGCCAGGGGCAATTTCTGAGCGCTGAGCCAGGAGTAGCCCCTGAGCATCAAATGGGTGTAGCCCGAAAAACCAAAAAAAAAAAAATAGAATCAATACATATGTTAAGATGAAATAGAATGTTGAGCCCCAAAATTGCCAAGACCATCATAATATATATATATATATATATATATATATATATATATATTGGCTATAATAAAGTTTGAAAAGTATGTGATCCTACACAATTAAATTAAACTTTGTTTTTGTTTTGTTTTGTTTTTTGTCCTGGCTCTGGCTCAGAAATCACTCTTGGCAGGCTCAGGGGACCATAAATAATGCCAGGGATTGAACCTGGGTACATCCCGTGTTGGCTGCTTGCAAGACAAATGCCCTCCTACTCTACTATCCCTGCAGCCCCTAAATTAAACATTCTTAAGCACAATCCAATATTTTAGAATAGACTCTACACACTATCTTCAAGAACCCTTGATTAACAATAATATGCCATGTTCAATTAATTAAATGCCCTATCTTTAGTGATCAACTGTGTCCAGATATATGGTTTTTGTTTTGTTTTGTTTTATTTTTCGGCCACACCCATTTGATGCTCAGGGGTTACTCCTGGCTAAGTGCTCAGAAATTGTCCTGGGCTTGGGGGGACCATATGGGACACTGGGGGATCGAACCGCGGTCCTTCCTTGGCTAGCGCTTGCAAAGCAGACTCCTTACCTCTAGCGCCACCTCACCGGCCGCCAGAATATATGTTAAGTAGGATTGAGACAAATATAAAAAAGATATAGTCATGGTATTAGATTTTTGTGTCTCCACCCCCTAATAACATTGCTTTTATTTCAAATTAACAGTTGAATATTTAACACTAATTTTTTTATTTTGATAAAATATAGAAACATTTTTGGCATGAGGAGGAGAAAGAAACTTTCTAGCCAGGGAAGACTAAGTTCAATCATCTTTATTTTAAAACTGAAAATAGCTTTCAATTAATTGATAAACATCAAAGACTAAAAAAGTCACTGCAAAATTTAAGGCCAGAAGAAATTTTATTCTTTTGCACATTTTCAAGCTGTCATTCATTCATAGACAAGGACATATTCTCAAATAGGAACAAATGTTGGTCACTTAGAGAAGAATGTTTACCAGTAACGAATGCACCAAGCTTCCTGTAATATTTAAAACTCCCCTTTATTTTTATTTCATTATATCGGTGTCAATTAAGATGTACACATATAAAACTGGTGCTATCCAAGACACTTAAATATATGTGAAGACTGATAAAAGAATCAACTGATTTTTTAAATAAAGATATAAATCCAAACCACAAGTCATTTTTATCTCTGTGCAATATGAATATTAACCAATGCATCATATTTCTTAAAATATAAAAATATTTTGAAATAACTATACTTTAATAATTCTGAAGACCTACTAGTATATACTTCAGCTACAGCTTCATGTATATTTATCATCTCAACTCATCCTTTTAATGCCATTTATTTATTTATTTATTTATTTATTTATTTATTTATTTATTTATTTATTTATTGGTTTTTGGATCACACCTGGCAGCACTCTGGGGTTAGTCCTGGCTTTTTGCTCAGAAATTGCCCCTGGCAGGCACAAAACACCATATGGGATACCAGGATTCGAACCGCCGTCCTTCTGCATGAAAGGCAAATGCCTTACCTCCATGCTATTTCTCCGGCCTCTTAATGCTTTTTAAAGGTTTAAATAACCATTCTTAGATTTGCTATGTACTTACCTGCATACGTTAATAAAATTCATCACTATGGTGAGATATGTTATGAACAGATATCTACATTGACTTGTATTTACTTAACTAGTTATTTTATTTTGAAAAATAGAGTGACTCAATATCACACATTTATACTATTTATTCTTTACAGAGAAGTGTAAAGATTTGTTGTTTCCTCAAAATATAGAAAATATTTAATGAAAATAATAAATATATTCTAGAAGGGTGTTCAATATCATTTTGATAAAATAACTACTTTATTATCAATATTTGTTAAATATTCAGTTTTTAAACATTTACAAATCTGTTTTCACTACATCTACAAAAATTAACAAAAGGTCTTGAATACTAAAATGAATCAATTTCTTCTCTATTAATATTCAAATATTTTAACTATTAAATATTCAATTAAAATATGCAATTTATAAATTGTCTAAATATAAATATGCCTAACCTAATCTTTCTTTGATCATTCAGTAAGTTCCTTAGATCTGCTCAGAATGCTAGAAACATCATTAATGGTATCAATAAAATTTAGTAAAAAATAATAAATTTTATACCTATATTTTTATATATTTAAATATTAAGTTTATATTTATTAAGGGAAAACAAAAGCCATAGTAAAACATTTAATGTGTCTCAGCACACAGTAATTATTCACGTACCAAAAATATATAGTAGTTACTGGGTAATATCCTCACTGAAATTTCTTTAATTTCACAACCAAAATTATTCATCATCAGACTTATTTATTAAAGAAGTAAAAGTAAGAAGTTATTATAGATAAACAACAATTGTTTGGTTTTTAGAGCTTTGATGTGGTTTATTATTCTTTGAAGAGAATTGGAAATATCTCCATCCAAAAGTAAGAAGAAAATTCAGAAACAGATGGTAGGGAATGCTCCAAAGGAGATAAGAATGTTAGAAGAGGATAATGGAATCTACTTTGCTAAGTTTATCTATAAGTCAAATGTTCAATCCTCTAAAGATATGAAGGGTGCTCAAGATAGGCCTACAATTATCAGCTGATATCCATAGACATAAAACACTGTACTCAAAAACAACCAAAGCACCAAATCCCGTGAACTTTTTATTTTTTATTATTGGACTAGAATTGGAGAAACTGCTTAGAAGTCTACAATTTCCCAGCTACATAAACACATTAGTATTACTACAGCAGTCAGGTGTATGCTGCTGAATGCAAATAAATAAATACATTAAAAACATCAAGAAGAGGCATACACTCTCTATCCCTGTCAAATCTAGTGTGAATAATTAGCAGATATTTGATAGAATAATACCAATACTCTAAAATTTGAAGAGAAATTGGACACATATAAAATATTTTGAGTGACAGAGCAGTTATCACTCATTGGTTATTTAATATTTAATGACAAATGGGTTCTCTGAATCTACAGAAAGTCTATTAAATCACAGTCCAGGAACAAGGAGAAAATGCAGAATTAGATCCTAATTTTTAGGACCCCAATTTATTCTTTGGGATTATATTCCACTGCAGCACTGTAGACTATCATTTTCAAGTCAAATTCCTCAGTATCATTAGGTGTGGTCTTAATGTGTGGTTCAAGTGAAGCAGTGTTATGGACAATATCCATCAATATTGCTAAAAGAAGCCTTCCAAACAAATTACTTAGGTACAATCTGGAAGTCAGTTGGAAAACTCTATTTTCTATATTCCTTTTATAGTTCTTTTTTTTTTTTAGTTTGTGTGTGTGTGTTTTTTTTCATTGCACATCTAGAGATGCTAAGAAATTACTTCTTGTTCTGTCCATATGAATTATTTCTGATGATGCTGAAGAGACCATATGAGATTCTGGGGATCAAACAAGGTTGGTCATATGCTAAGGCAAGTGTTTTATCCACTGTACTATTGCCCAGCCTCTCCTTTTATATGTCCTATATTTTTTGTAGTCCTTATATTTCTCAGTTTGATACATGGAACATACGAAAACTTTATTATATCCATAAGTTCATATTGATATTAATAAAAAATTATAATTTTAGAGTAAATAGTTCCCATTTTATTCTGCTACAAATTTTATTCTACTTGTACTAGCTCTGGCAGACATTTTTTTTTTTTTACTATTTGCTTTCTGAGTCACAACTGATAATGCTTAAGGATTGCAAACTCCTGACTCTATGCTGAGTGATAATTCTTGGTTGGGGTTCAGGGAATGACATGGTTTGCTGGGGATCAAACTCAGATAGTCTGTGTGTAAGGCAAGTGTACAACCTGCTGTGTTGTCATACATCTGTAAAATCACTTTACTTTTTTCTTTCACCTTTTTTAATTAATTAGCACAATTAATTATATCAACCCTGACCCTCAGGTGATTTTATGTTAAACTCTGGCTAACAAAGCTGTCAGGGAAAGCAGCAGAAAAGTAGAAGCTTGGCTAATTAAGATCTAAGAAGCTGCCCAATACCCCCTGGCCAAAGTACACTTTAACTGTTACTCTAATTTCTTGTGTGAAACTGCAAGCTGAATCTACATACTACTGCATTATCACTCCAGAACCTCAAATTGACTTGCAACCAATGAATAATTCAAGACATATGGAGTTAGTAGATATAACCATGCATTGTAATAAATAGCTTTTAAAAAGGGTGTGCCTAATTGAGCTTTACAGTCAAGAATACCTTGAGAAATGAAATGTTGGAATTAAAGAAATGGCCTTCAACTTCACAAATTTAACCTATTTGAAGTGACAGTAATCATGACAGTAATAATATTATAAAGGGTTAGAAATTATCACTTGAGAAAATGGTAGTGAGTAGTGGCCTTTTTTTTCAGCCATATGATTTTTCATATTTGCCCTGTGTTGTCTGATATATAGAATGATCTTTTCATAAAGCATAGATTATATTTTTAATAACTTGATATAACCTTTATCATCATGACAGATACCACTCAAATACCCTATTCTGCTCATTGCCAGTTGTTTAGCTAACCCTTCAGAAACCGAGGTGTGGAGATTAAATAGCATGTGGAGATATTGTATTTCCTAGTTTGGTTTCTGTCAACAGTGATCAAGCAGAATATTTTCTTCAGAATTATACCTGTAGATCACTGGTTTGAAATATTAAGTATAATGTATGCAATGAACCCACTTTGCTCACTCAGGAGGTCTTGTGTTTTATATTATAATGCAATATCAGGTGTGAACTTCCTGGAAATACAAAAACCATATGCTGAAAAATTTTACTATACACAGCATTGTATTTTGTTTTTATTCATTTTATCAGACAATCCATGTATTACCCTGACCTCTTTATTTTTCTCATTCTTTCTATCACATCTTTTTCATTTAGTATTTTATTTGTAAGGTGTGTTTGTGGAACCAATTCAATTTAAGAAGTATTTCTCCTAATTTCAGGATAGAGAAAATATTCTCAAAAACAATAGAGAATGAAAGGATTATACATTTGTTCATATCCATTCAAAGTAGAACATGAAGAGTTCACTCTAAATTAAGCTATGACAAATTATAATTGCCCAAATTCATGATATGCCCTTCATTTGGGAGTTGTGGATGATGAAGAATAACTAGAAATTATTTGTAGCTTTATTTAAAAAATAAAATAATAAATACAAACAAGAAAAACCCTTCTTTATATTTTTAAGAATAAACAAATTCAGAAGATCACCCCTTTTAACTCTTCTTCCTTGAAAACAACTACAGGTAGAAATGTTAAAAGGGTTTATTTGTCAAAAAGAGGCAAATGACATTAGAAAACTGGATTCCACATAAAGGCTAAATGAATTTAACTAGGTAATTTTCAGTGTTAAAGAATTTTAAAGTAAACTACAAACATTTAACTCTACAAGCAATAATAGGGAATTATCTTTTACAGAACTTCTGGATTTGTTTGATCATGATATATTTTAAATAGAATACTTATATTCTAGGGAAAATCTTTGTGAAATAGAATCATTTTCCCCAAGGTTTCAGATGACTGATTATCTGAAATCAGACATGATCATTTTTTCTTCTGAAAGCAGGTTTTATAAGGTCTATTACTTGTGTAATTTAAAAAATTGCATAAAAATGTGAAACATATACTTTTACTTCTTTTAAAATAGTAGTTCTTCCTAGAATACCTGTTTTTTAATTTATTCTATATTTGTTATACCATGTAATTTAAATGATAATTTTTAGTTTTCCAAAAGATCCTACTTTTAATCAAATTTGTGAACTTAAAAAAATTTCTCTTTAAATAAATACATGCCTAATATTATATCAAAAGATCACTAATCTATTAAATAAAACAGTGATTATTTGTTTAAATGGTCTGAGATTGGTAAGGTTTACCATTAGTGACAATTTAAAATTTTTTAAAAATATAATTTTTTTTATTTTCAAATATAAGGTATCAACTTCATGCTACAAAACCTGGATTAAATGTCACTTACACATGGGAATAAAATGAAACATATAAACAACACTGTCAGGAATTACCACTTAGCCCAAACACAAAACAGGGATCAGCAGCCACCTTATTGGGTGGGCCATTATGGGGTTTGTAGCCTCATTTCTAATCCTGGAATGCAGACAAAGGTTACTAGGCTACAGTCCTTGTTTTCTATTTGATGAACATTAAGTGCTTAATTTTGAGGACTGCACTGATCTCTTAGACAAGGGCAGGCACAAATTGTTTTCTAAACAAAAATGTAAAACTTGTGTATAAATAATCACATATATAAAGTTTTCCCTATGAGTGTAGGTTTTATGAACCAAAGCATAGAACGATAAAGCTTGAATTTCATTTTATGGGACCATGTATACCCTACAAAACCTTTCCATTTTTCTATGGTCAGGAGGCATGTATTTATTGCTCTTTTCATCCCCTCACCCAATTAACAGGATTTATTTAGTTGTAATGATGTGCACAAGTCTGGTATGCCAGAAAATCATATACAATATGTACTGGAATAGATATGCAATGAATATATACACATATACCTAGTGCATATATATGTACAAAATGTTGTATAAATGTATGATTGTATTACTGGAAAAATAGTTCTAACTTACAAAGCATCTTCAAAATTGAAATCAGAATACATAGCATAAATTCTGTCTAGAAGAATTACTTTGTTTAATGCACAATGAAGGAGGCAAGAACAAGAATCCTCAAATATCTAGCAAAATATGTAAAAGCACCACAGGCATACATCCAACATAGTAATGTAATAAATGACTTTAGGACTCAGAGGAAATTTCCTGTTTTAAGAACTGATCTTCCACAGTTCCTTACAACACAAGAGATCCCCATAATTCAGTGTCAGTCTTTTTTGAGAAGACAGCAGTTTTAAAATAATTGTGCAGTTGGAGAGATAAAACAGGACTTAATGTCTTGTTGTTGTTGCTTGTTGTTGTTTTGGGGCAACACACGGTGATGCTCAGGGGTTACACCGGGGTATGCTCTAAGAAATCACTCCTGGCTTGGAGGATCGAATCGAGGTCCTTCTTAGGACAGCAATATGCAAGGCAAACACCCTACTGCTGTGCCACCGCTCTTGCCCCAATGATCATATTTTAAAGGTGGCAGAACCTGCTTAGAGCCCTGCGTCCCATGCTACCCCAGAAGTAATTTGGTTCAGTCAGGAATTCCCTGAGCAGTTCTGGGTGTGTCCCAGGTAATCACCTACACCCAAAGGCCATATGCAGCATCATATTCTCAGTATCTTGCATGGAAATCTCAGATTTCTTGCTGAGAATCACAGAGGGTCCTCACAACATCTGAGCACTACTTGGGAGAAACAATAACTTGATAAAACTCAAAAGGAAGTCTGTGATGATCTGAGATGAATGAACTTTGAGCAAATATTTCAAATCTTATGTCTAAAATAACTGGTTCTAAGTCTTTTGTATTAGGTGAATTTTACTATGCAAATGAATTAGAACTTCAGTGCATTTGAAATAACAATTTTTGTTTTTTCTTTTGAAAATTAATGTCATTCTTTTGGTGACTATTTAAAATACCAGAGCATCTAGTTAAAGCCAACTACAACTAAAAACAATGCTAACCTTGAGGGTAAATGAAATTATAATGTGTGAATGGATAAAGAACTAGAATTGTTTATGAAGAACCTTAGACTGTTAATTTCTTTCTTTCTAATATAAGATACTAAGGATGCAAAATATTATGCAATTGCATAAAGAATTAAAAATAGGGACTTCACTACCAGCCCAAGATTCTCTAAAACTCGGGAGAGATCATGTAGAAAATAAAGCTGATCAGATAATCATTTCTATTTATTGTCTTTTGAAGTAAATGACAAGAACAAGGCAAGCAGGGAGATAGATTGCCCCTATGGCAATACATTTTGAGAAGTAAAAAAAAAGCAAAACAAAACTAGTTAGTCTGAAAAACTAGTGACAACTGCCTGATAAGATCTTTAACTGGAGTCAGAACAAATCCAGAGAAGACTTGACTTCTCTCTAGGAGAAGCTCAAGCAGAAATGAAGGCCAGGAAAAAAATTTTAAGAAACAAGATCATCGATCCCCACTATCCCCTTTGTAATCACACTAGGGAATGGACTCTTAACTGTGTAGAAAATACCCTGTGAGGCAGGATGGGAGAAGCTCTGTATAAGTCAACTTAAAATAAAAGAGATGTGTACTATGCTCTAAGGTCCCATGCACATGGTGCCCGCAACAATATTCAGCCCACATCTGCCCACATGAAATGTGTACTTTCCTAGTGTTGTGTTGTGTACTGGGATCTCTCCATCTCTTGAAAAGACCGTATTCTCTCGTGAGCAGATTACTCTTTCTCATCTCTACCTCATCTTCCTCAGTATCTCCAAATAAAACCTGTTTTTATTTGTTACCTTCTCCTGAAATTCTTTACTGTGAAGGAAGATAATGAACCATACATATATATGTCACCAGGAGACATCCACCAATCTCAGAAAATATTGGTTTATACTCACCAATTAAGTCAAAATTGAAGATGCATCGGATACAACACTCAGAACACATAAACAAATGAAAAATAACATTATTTATATTTTCAATGTTCTTTTGTGCCCTGAACATCCTAGATATTCAAAATAGATTTCTCTGAATTGGGCTTTCAAGGAATATAAAACACATTGCTAAAATGTTTTTCTTGAAACTCCACAATTTTTAAAACCATATTCTACTGCCATATGATCCATTACCATCTGCTTGTTTTGTCTGTCAGGTATTTTACATGTTCTTTTTTAAAGGTATCATCTTAAATATTCTCAAAATGAATCTTGACAAATAAAAGTCACAGGATGTCATGTGTCTACAAGGAAAACTAATTTTATATGTTTCAAATGAGTTTTGATAGCTATTAGTTATAAAAAGAAAAATGGCTCGCCATCATATAGGAAAGATGGTGTGCAACTGAAAATACTTTTAAATTAACAGCACTTGTAAAAGTGCTCTTAAAAATTGCCTAAATTTGAGCAGTAATAGGAAAATATTTCTCATTAAAATTATTAACTTAACATCAAAATAAGTAATTAGTACATGTGTGAAATATATCAAAGCAAGTCAAATAAACAGAATAAACAGAATATGGTCACACAATAAAATCCAAAATGTTTAATTTGCACATATAAGGCTGCAAATTTTTTTCCAAAATACACCTTTTCTAACTTTCAATCTAAATATTTTATGTCGTTCGCTTCATTTTAAATATATATTCATCTCAATAGCATCTGAAGAGAGTGAAATACTAGAAAATATAATAGACAACCATTTTCTGCTTACTAGTGCTTTATCATATACTAGATTTCTGTGTGATAACAGAGCCAGTTTCAGCTACTTATGTTGAACTTTCAGAACTCAAAATTAATGCAACACAAAATTTATCACAAAATGTTTGGCAATTGGCTGGAGGTATAAACTCTCCATGGATCAATACATACATTTTCTTCAAAGCAAGTGAAAATTAAAACCAACCAATCCACATTTTTACTTGTTTAAGATAGAAAATGACTGGGGCAAAGTAGATAGGGAACTTGCATTTCATGCAAGAGTTTGAGCCCTGGTGGCCCATATGGTTCTCTGAGCCCGCCAGGAGTAACTCCTATGTACAGAACCAGGAATAGCCCTTATGCCTCTCGTCGTTGTGATTCCAAAAATATATAAAATGAGAAAATGGATCTAAATTGGGAATATTTAAAACAGTGATGTTTTAGAATCATGATCAGTTACTAAGGGAGCACCTCATTTATGTGACTCTGATGTCATATGCTCCCAAACTTTAGTAATACTACTACCAATAAAGAGTGCATATGTATATTAATACATTTGACAAGACTATTACTGCAAATTTCTGAAAATGCATCTTTTAATATTGTGGCTACTATTTATGCAAAAGCAAAAGTAGACTTGAGGACAAGATTAATATCCTTCTGATATATGTAAAATAATGAACCCTTAAAATTAATTTGTCCTTTGGACCGGAGAGATAGCATGGAGGTATGGCGTTTGCCTTGCATGCAGAAGGACAGTGGTTCAAATCTGGGCATCCCATATGGTCCCCTGTGCCCATCAGGAGCAATTTCTGTGCGTAGAGCCAAGTGTAACCCCTGAGTGCTGCCGGGTATGACCCAAATACCAAAAAAAATATTAATTTGTCCACATTTTTATTCAGGCTTTGTAGCTAAATCAATAGTGCATTCCCCTCTATTACCGCTGTAGAATTCCCTAACACCATGCAGATGACAAAAAACAAAAAAACAAAAAAACAAAGAAATGTTCATACCAATTTACTTGGAATTTAAGAAGTAGCAAGAGTATATGATCTTTCTTCACCTTATGCCTTAGATTGAATTATTAGAATTTATATTCCAGAAAATATTATCTATAAAATCACTACCAATTTTCTCAGATTCAAGTTTTCATTAAATATCATCATCATCATTTTGTTTTTAACATCTCCAGCTATTGTTAGGTTTACTCCTTTCTCTAGGTTTATGGATTATTCCTGGAAGAGCTCAGGGACACATTGTTGAAGGTGTCATACTTGACATCCTATCTCTCTGGACCAATATTAAATTTTTATGGAATCATAGCTATAATTCCACAAATTTGACAGATTTCTGAATGTCTTTAAAACCTGTCCCATTACCTTGTATTCATTTTGTACATAGATCCAAGATGAAATTAGTTATTTAGTAATAACAATAAAATGAAATTAATCATTGTATTTTACTATAGAACATTTTTATTGACTAGTATAAATTTGACATAGCTAAACAGTAAAAATCAACAAACTCTGTTACAACTATTTGGAGTTTTATCTTTTGAGTTGTAATAAAATTTTATCTTTAATTGGTATGCGACTATTTTATTTAAAAATATGTTCAAGGATAGAGCCATAGTACAGTACGTATGCTGTTTGCCTTGCACAAGGATAGCCAGGGTTCAATCCCTAGCACTCCATATGGTCCCCAGAACCTACCATGAGTAACTCCTGAGTCCAGAGCCAGGAATAAACCCTGAACAATGCCAGGCATGGCCCCCAAAACAACAACAATAAATAAATAGATAAAATCATATTTCAAAGAGGAACGTTGTTAAATAGTGACTAATAATAAAGTGACTATGAATAAAGTAAAATTAACAAAACATAACTATTTGCATTACATTTGAACAAATTAAGTATGTTCTGTTTATCCAAAAATTTTCATTTGGAGGTTTCTTCTTATAATGCTTATTCCTGGCTCTGCATTCAGGGTTATGTCTTTTTGTTTGTTTGTTTTTGGTTTTGGTTTTTGGGCCACACCCGTTTGACGCTCAGGGGTTACTCCTGGCTATGTGCTCAGAAATCGCCCTTGGCTTGGGGGGACCATATGGGACGCCGGGGAATGGAACCAAGGTCCGTCCTACGCTATCGCTTGCAAGGCAGACACCTTACCTCTAGCGCCACATTCCCGGCCCTCAGGGTTATGTCTTGATGGTGCTCAGGAATATATTCTGTACTATCTCTCAGGCCTATGCAATAGTTTTCACGGATAAAGTGTCTTTCATGTCTTCCAAATGGAAAAAGAAGAGATGCAGATAATATCAATTGAAAACTCATTCATTCACTTGTTACATTAGACTGGTGTATAAATGATAAAGAAAGCAAAACAGATATTACAATAATAATCAAGAGGATGTTTCCTTAACAATTTCTTCATGAAAAACAACTTTACACGACTTCCTGTAATATGGCTATGTTTATGCACAATCAGAAAACTTTCTTTCAATTTCTGAATCTATCTAAATAATAAAAATGAGAAAATAAATCTGCAGCCTATCAGGAGCAGTACAATATTGAGTATAAGATACTAAACTTGGAAGCTGGGATAGGATAGTAGGAAAGGCATTTGCCTTCCTCATAGCACCTGAGTTTGATCTAACAGCATTGAACATGTTCCCCTGCTAATAACATAACACATTTTCACCTTTCAGCACCAGCTCCTCCCATTTCAATACATCTTTCCTCTCTAGTAGAGTCGTTGTTTCCTTTTTGTTCCTTTTTGTATCCTTCTTGTTCCTATCAAGTCCTTTAAAGTGGCATGTTTTCTAAAAGAATACAGTTCTCATGCTCTTTGTTTCCACTGCCTTTGGGAATTTGTTATTCCACTAACATCTTTCTTTGTACCTGACATATGAGAGTGTTCACTCTTATTCTGCACCTCTGACTAACTTCACTCAGTTTGATACTCTCTAGGTTTCTACATTCAGTAGCAAATTGCAAGATTTTATCTTTTCTTACGGCCAAAAACTATACCATGCATAAATGTACCAAAAGCAGATGGAGAAACCATTACGAAGAAAATTACAGACAAATATCCCTGATGAACACAAATGCAAAGTTACTCAACAAAAAAATTATACACTAAAATCTAACAACTGAGCAAGATTGTATAGCATTACCAAGTGGTGTTCATTAGCATATAAAAGTCAATCAACCATAGCAATAAAAGAAGGGGCAAGAGAGATAGCACAATGGTGTGGCGTTTGCCTTGCTTGTGAACGATCCAGGATGGACCTGGGTTTGATTCCCGGCATCCCATATGGTCCCCTGATCCTGCCAAAAGTAACCCCTGAGTGCTGCCAGGTTTAACCCAAAAAACAAACAAACAAAGCAATACAAGAAAAACCTCAATATTTTTCTTTAATATACTTAAAATTACCACAAGGAGAATCTTACATAGCTGCTAAAGACACTTTTAAGAAGGAGCATAGGAGCCAAACTGATAGCACAGAGTTAGGGCATATGCCTTGCACATGGCCGACCAGTGAGGGACCTGAGTTTGATTCCTGGCATCCCATATAGTCCCTTGAGCCTTCGAAGAGTGATTTCTGAGAGCAGAGGCAGGAGTAATCCTGAGTTCTGCCGAGTGTAACCCAAAAACAAAAAGAAAGGAGCAAAAATTCAGAAAACAGTCAATTCATCTATCTGGGTGAAAATCGAGAAATTGCTTACATCCTTCTTAGTGGATAGTGGATAACATCAACATCTGAAAAAAAAAAAAAGCTATGCATATATTTCCACAGATGGAAGCCCCACCAAGCAACCCTGGGTTCCGTTATGTTATGCCTCATCAGAAGTCAAATCCATCAGGACTCAAAAAGGCCTCTAGCTCTTTCAACATGAAACCACATAATGGTTCAAAGAGGAGAAGCTGCTCTCAAAACCTCCTTTACTAAGCCATCCCTAAATATTAGTAATCAGATCATGCAGCCCCTTATTGTCTTCGGGTTTTGAGGTGGGGATGGAAGTTCTTCATTTAAAATATTCTATTGGTCTTGTAAAAGAAGTCTATGGGAAAGAAAATTATGTTATAGACTTTTATCTTAATGCTCATTGTAAGAATGTTTTAATGACTTATTTTCAATTTAAGTCTGTCTCCAATTATATACTAATATTTTTGTTCACAGAAGTCTATGGAAAGGGAACTAGTATGCTCTAGAACTATATAACAGTGCTCACTGCTCTAAACTATTATTACAGTGCTCATTATAAAAAATTTTTGGTGATTATTCTTAATTTAAGTATGTCTTCAAAAATGTTATAAATGTTTTTATGCACAAAAGTCTATGAAAAAGGAACTTGGATACCATGGACTCAAATTACAATGTCCATTCAACTATTATTACAGCACTCAGTATAAGAATATGAAGCACCTTATGTAAAAAGTTTTTGTAATATGAATAACACAGGATATGGGCAAGCGGAACAGTATAAGAATGATGTATGCATAATCTAACCTATGAAGCTCTAAAGCCAAGCTTATCCTCACTAGCAATGATTCCTAGGAGTTAGCTATTTCAGCTTATTTCAGTTAGCTATTTTTAGCTTAAAATTTCATCACCACCTTAGTTGCTAGTTTTATATATATATTTGTTTTGGTTTTTCGGGCCACACCTGTTTGATGCTAAGGGGTTACTCCTGGATAAGTGCTCAGAAATTGCCCCTGGTTTGGGGGAACCATATGGGATGCCGGGGGATCGAACCACGGTCCTTCCTTGGCTAGCGCTTGCAAGGCAGACACCTTACCTCTAGCGCCACCTCACTGGCCCCTAGTTTTATATTTGTGAAGTGCTTTGAACCATTTCTAATTAATACCCTAGATGGATAAGTTATACAGTTGAAACAAACTGATCAATCAACTATGTATGTGTGTATGTGTTGTGGTCACCTTTATAGTAGTCTTTTTTCTGCCTGTGTTGTACATAGCTCTTCTATCTTTTCCTCCACCAACTGCCACTCAGCAAACGTTTTTGCTCATTTCCCTATGCTCAGTTATCTTGGATTTGTTGCTTTCCCTATTAAATACCATTGGCTTTATAGCTCAACATGCCTTGTGCCCTGGAGCACCTCCATACTCCCACATACACCTATATTGTGTAAATCTCAAGTCATCATGGAGTGCCACTCTAAAATAGAATGATCTTAGCTCAGGTCTCAACATAGTAGCTCCCAATTTCTTCCTCTGCCTCCCTGACTAGCCTCAACTGATGGATCACCTTTTTTGGCTGAAGCAGAATTCCAGACACCACCCACCTTGGACTTCATCACAACAGACTTGGGGTAATATGTGTATTTCTTTATGTGTATTTACCAGGGAACAGTATTATTATTATACTTCTGGGACTACAGTATCTTCTGAGGGATAAATACTACAACCTAAGTATAGTCCCCTGATGCTTCAGTATTACCTTGTAGAATTATAAATTATTCCTTTTTGTAGTAACTCAGTAAAATGGAGATATCATATGAAAGAAAGGTGTTACTATCTATTAGAAATATGAACTTCAAAATTATTATGTTGGGGCTGGAGTGGTGGCACTAGAGGTAAGGCATCTGCCTTGCCCACACTAGCCTAGAATAGGCTCTATACCCCGGCATCCCATATGGTCCCCCAAGGCAAGAGCGATTTCTGAGAGTATAGTCAGGAGTAACTCTTGAGTGTCACCAGTGTGGCCCAAAAAATCAAAAATCAAAAATCAAAAATTCATTATATTGCATTGGGCCCTAAACCCTGAACACTTGTCATATTGGCTGACTTAAGCTTCAGTTCCTTTGAGATTGGTTATACACCCACACCACAAAATTTGGGGTCCAATCAATGAAACCAGGGGCAGGTTTCGAGATGCCCTGAGAAGGATATGCAACTGGGAATGCTTCTTGATACCCTGGGGATGACTTGGAAGTGGAGCATGCTTTGTGGCTCCCTGGAAAAGACAAAGGATTTGTCAGAGACCAAGGACTCTAGTGAAATGCCTGTCAATGATAACGATCACATAGAAGATGAGGGAAGAGGAAACTTTCAAGGCAACCGGTCTATGTTCAATAGTGCTAAAGAATCATATGGTGCCAGGAATCAAACTCAAGTACTTCCTTTAGTCCTTTCAGTGATCTCTCCAGTGCAGAGAACTATTTTAAAATGCTCTTCTGTTTTTATCTGAAACTTTATGGGTTTTATTTTTATATTTGCTAATATGAAGTGACTTTCCCACTTCACATTTGGAAGTTCTAAACTCAGGCAACCTGAGCCAGCATTACTAAATCTCTGAAATCTAGCCACTGCTTCATTTTACTATTTTTTCGTTTTGGTTTGGCTTTTGGTTTTTGGGCCACACCTATGACACTCAGGGGTTACTCCTGGCTATGCACTCAGAAATCGCTCCTGGCTTGGGTGTTCATCTGGAGCACTGGGGGATCAAACCATATGGGAAGACGGGAAATTGAATCACTGACTGTCCTATGCTAGCACAGGCAAGGAAGACACGCTTACACCACTGCTACGACCCCTCACTTCACCTTTTTTTTTTAAACTTAAATCACCATGATTGTTTTTCCCGAGGTACAGAAAAAAAAAGACTCTCTGGGCTTAGGCAACTAGATTGTCTTACGCCTGCAATTGGAAGGTATGACCAAATGCTTCCTGGGAAAGTCTTCTCTGCAACTATCTAGATTAAAATTTTTTTTATTTTTTTTTCATTTTCCAAGATTTTACTGTGCCTATGCAAAGTATAGCCACTTTGTATCACTTTCTAAAAAGCTCTGCTCTTGTTATAATGGTTTTGATCACCCATTCTGCTGGCAACTCTGGTACAACTGATTCCAGGATCTTGTTCTTTGTAGAGAATAGTATTTCATATGTAAAGAAGAGCCTATCTAACTCATCTCAAATTTTTGTATTTGACAAACAGAAGAGGGAGATATAGCTAAACATACAGACTTAATAGAGCAAAACATCTTTTTTTCTCCCTAGAAAAGAACAAACATCTTGTTTATTTTTTTCCTAAATAGAGCTCATATATTGTTTTTCTTGAATCAAAGTATACATCCTGTTTTTCCTTTTAACAGAGCATATATCCTGATTTTCTACTTTTCCTGTTATTTCTTAACCTGATTAGCAGAGACCCATTATAAAACCCCACCCCAAACTGAAAGAGTTGTTGAACTTATTCCCCAACAAGTGGCTCATGGTTGGTTTTTGAATCTATAAACTCTCTGCTCAACCAGGATCTGACTTCACCAGCCTTACTTACACATAAAGCTATACAATAGAAACAGGTAAGTAATTTTATAATATCCAGAATTGATTTGATTAACTGGTTCAGGATTATTAATATTATTTAAATCAGCATATTATTTTATCATTTATTCATAATCAAAAGTATCAACAAAATGGGAATTTAAGTCTTCAACGGTGAAAACCATTTCTGACAAGCCCACAATCATTATATTCAAAGGAACTCAAAGTTTGGGGATGTGAGTATATAGATAACCTCAAAGCAACTGAAACTTAAGTCAGGCCAATATGACCAATGTTCAGGGTTTATGGCCCAACTGCAACCTAATAAATTTTGGAGTTCCTATCACTAATAGACAGGAATTACTACTGTCTTTCATAGATATCCCATTTTACTGGGTCTATACTAATTCAGAAACAAAATAAGTTACCTACTCACTCTCACCACTTCTATTCAATATAATACTGAAACTACTTGAAAAGCAATTAGGTTAAAAAAAAAAAGGTAAAAAGGCATCAAGATAGTAAAGAAAGACGTCTTTTCTTTGTTTTGTTTGTGGTAACCTGATTATATACCTTGATGATTAAAGAATGACCCTCTCTGTCTTTATAACTTTTTTGAGCATAAAATAAATGTTATCTGATTTAAATATGGCCTTAACAGATTTGAGGTGGAGCTATTTCCTTGAAAGATTGTCTTCCATCTTTGATGTTTTAGTATGTCTTTGCTCTGACTGTTCAGAAATGTTTCTTATAAGCAGAGTTTGATTTTCTAATCTTTTTACCATTCTTTGTCTTTTAATTGATGTAGTTCAGTAACATTGAGAGACATTAATATCATAGAATTTTGTGCCATCATTTTTAGAAGTCTGGGTATTTGTAAAATTTTTCTTGTGCCAATTTTATTTATTCTTTTAAATTTGTTTTTGAATCTATAAATTTCCTATGTTGTTGTTTAACCATAAAGTTGTGTACTGTTTTTCAAATCATATATATTTTTGGTTTTGGGGCCACACTGGCAACGCTCAGGGGTTACTCCTGGCTCTGTGCTCAGAAATGGCTCCTGGCAAGCTCATGGGACAATATGGGATACCAGGAATATAACCCAGGTGTGTCCTGGGTCAGCCACCTACAGGGAAAATGCCCTACCTCTGTGCTATCTCTCTCTGTCCCAATTTTTTCAAATCTGAATAAGAGTCTTGGTATTTTTGCTGAGGCGTTCATAACATTGAATGTTTTTAATATATCCCACCACTGCCTTCAGATCTATAGAGTTGCCTTTGGTAAATCTGCTATACATCTTTAGGATGCTTCTTTGTATGTTTTTCCTTCAGTATTTCAGTATTTTATCTCTCTGGATGTCATAATTGTGATTAGGCTGTGTATTGGTGTTTTTATATTTCTATCTATTTTAACTAGTACATTTTGGGTTTCCAGGATGTGGGTACATGTGCTCTTCAGTTCTGGGAACTTCTTGGCAATGATATCTTTGACTGTTACTTCTTCATAGGAGTTGTCTTCCTGGAACTCTTGGATGCCAATGTTTCTTATGTTGTTTTTCCTGAATTAATTTCAATGTTCGCTTGTCAATTATTCAATTATCCAGCTGTTTTTCGAAAGTGTTATGCACCTCATCTTAGAGCTAATAATTATGCTCTTAGCAACTCACCTTCGGTGAGTTTTTAATTTCACTTACAAGTTATACAGTTCTGCCATTTCTGTTGGAACTTTTCTCATTTATTTTCTCATATATTCTTGAGTCTCAATTTCTATCACTTCCATGATTTCTTTAAGTTCCTTAAACATTTTCAACATTTTCTCTATAATTCTTATCAGATATTTTATATAGCTCGCTGATACTGATTGAATTTTTAGAACTAGCATCTTTTCTGAATTATTGGGGGGGGAGGTGTCTGTGTTGTTTTCCCTTTTTTAGATTGAATTTTGACTTTTACACTCTGGAGTCATTTATTGCATGTTGTTGTGTGGCTCATTTACTAGAAGAAATGTGCACTATAAAATGAAGTAGAGTGTGGCTATCCAGAGCACAGTTGGTGTGACTAGAAGATACTTTGTCTTGGCTCTTCTCTTTCCCTTGGTTTCTGACCAGTGTGCCAAAAAAAGACACTTCTTTACCCTCAGTTCTTAACTCCTTAGGCACCAAGACCAACCTCCTGCCCCAGCAAACCACCACCCAGCTCCTCAATTAAAGACTCCCACTCGGTCCCCCATCTCGTGCCTTGGCAAGAAACTACAACCAACACGCCTGCTGACTCATGCTATGTGGTCCCTCTCACCCCCATCAAATCGTGGACTGTTGCATGATACCAGATTCAACTTCAGTAAAACCCCCAGCTCAAGGACACTATATGATTCCGTAATGCCGCAAATCATGTCTCAAGCTCAAGACAAAGGTCTGTGATACAAAAAAAAAATGCCTTTGCTTTCACTCCCTATAAGAATATCAAAAGACCTAATTAGGAGGCCTATTTTGCCTTTGTAAGTTCAATACCTTTATAATAATGCAACTTAAGATGTGTATTCCTAAATATACAGGTAGCCTCCTCCATCACTTGTTTTTCTCAAATACCTTTTTTAAATTCAGTTTTATTTATTTGTTCTATTATTTATATATAAATATATTCTTTATCCTCACCAGCTTTGGTGATGCTTGGTACAAAAACCAAGAAAACGTCTTGCCTGGGATAAAAACTCAGGTCAAAACCAGAACACAGAGACTGTGAAGCCTGTCATCCTTACCCAGAATAGCACCAGCAATACAATATGACACCATTCATTTTTGTATAGGCACAGTTAAAATGGGGAAACCATAGACACAGAAACAAGATCTTATCTTCTAGGGATAAGAACTCACACTTTTTATAGCACAGGTGTGCCTCCCATCCTGAACATGTGTCATGTGGATACAACTCAGTCTCTGTAATATTGAACAGTGTTAGTCCAACCCCAAACCTCAGTTCCCAGACATAGAACTGATACAGCTCCCTGTAACAACACCAGAAACTAAGCTCCATTGGGAAATTTCTAACACCGCTCTGGCACCAACTTGTGCCAGTTCTCATATGACAACGAAGACAAGGAGAAAATTACACCTTGATCTAAGTCTAGATTGTCCTATCACATCACCTAACAGTAAGTGGAAATCAGAAGATGTATCGTTCTTTGATATATGCAAAAACCAAGAGCACTAACTATAGAAAACTGACTTTGACAACCTTGACTGGGCAGAACTTACTTTGGGACCAATAAAGAAAACCTTATCATAGGCTGTAGCCTAGGACTCTTGCAAAAATCAAGATCTTTAATTACAGTGATCCGACTTTGACAAAAGAGACTGAGCAGAACCTTTGGAACCATAATATCCTAGGCTTTGGCTTAGGATCTGAGCAAAAGCAGGGAGCACTTGTTACAGAAGACTGAACACAACAATGATGGAAAAGAACTTCTAGAGTCATAGAGACTCTATCCTAGACCTTGTCCTATGACTTATGCAAATACCAAGATCTCTAGCTAAAGTGGCCTGATTTTTTTCATCCACACTGAAAGGAAAGTTTTATGGCACCACAAGAAAGCCCTTGGGATGTGGTAATGAGTATGTATGGAGCCAGTGGTTGTTCCCATGAAGGTATGCTTCAAGGGTGGAGAAAACCTGAATCTCTTATGCCACAGAAATTCCCTTTCTTCCCCAATACTTACTGTGCCTATGCAAAAAAAAAAAAAAAAAAAAAAAACGTGGGGGAACACCAAACCCTGCCACACCAGCACTTCCTCTTTATCTTTTCTTTTGTTTTGTTTTTCATATTAGTTTCCTTCACTTTGTTCTTTCTTTTTCACTCTTGTGGTTACTATTTGTTGACTTTTTTTGTTGAGTATATTTCTTTTCTTCTTCTTCTTCTTCTTCTTCTTCTTCTTCTTCTTCTTCTTCTTCTTCTTCTTCTTCTTCTTCTTCTTCTTCTTCTTCTTTTTGTTAGTTGCTACCAAATTTTTCTTTTCTTTTTCTTTTCCTTTTATCTCTAACAAAATCACATAACTTGAATCATTCAGCCTTATAAATTGAGGAGGGAGAAGGATGACACCAGGACTAGACAGTCATATGAACATGTAGTGGAAATAAAAAATGATCAGACTTGAACACCAAACCCAAAGTCAAAGACAACAGAATAGATACCCAATATACAACAAGCTGTAAAGTGGAGACCAGTTACACTAGTATTCTGGGGGGTAAAAGAGGGAGATATCGGATGCATACTGAAAACAGGGGTGGAGGGAGGACAACACTGATAGTGGGAATGCCCCTCATTCGTTGTCAATATATACCTTAAATATTACTGTGAAAGATTTGTAATGCAATTTGCTCACAATAAAATTTTATTTAAAAAATAAAGTGTTCTGCTTTTACTCTGCAATTCAAGCAGCCACAATGCTCTTTTCCATTCAAGAAGACACTAGTCTAACCCAGGCCTTCAGAAGTCATCTGACTTCAACTGTTAAACATCTCTACTCTGAAGCAATCCATCAGATCATCTAATTTCATCTTTATCATGGGCCAATCATATACTGCCAAGTGTTCATATCAGGTGTGTTCCCCTTTCCTTACACTATTACTCTGTGAACTTTTTTTGTTGTTATTGTTTAGTTTTAGAGTCACACCCTGTGGTGCTCAGGGGTTACACCTGCCTCTACACTCAGAAATCACTTCTGGCAGGCTCAGGGGACCATATAGGCTACCGGGGATGGAACCCAGGTTGGCTATGTGTAATGCCACTAGGTCGCTGTGTGCAAAACCACTATGTGCAAAACTGTCCTCCCTGTTGTGCTATAACTCTGACCCCACACTCTGCAAAATTGTCTTTTTCTATGGGGCTGGAGAGATAGCCTGCAGAAGATTCAGGTTGGTTAGAATCCTGGCATCCCATATGATCCCCCAAGCCTGCAAGGAGCAATTTTTGAGTGCAGAGCCAGAATTAAACCCTGAGTTTTGTTGGATGTAAACCCCCCCCAAAAAAAGAGGTTGATATTTTTCTACTCAAAAGTAATATACCTAATTTCTTATAATCCAGGTTACTTTAACCCTTCTGTTGGTGATTCCAATTTTGGGATAACTATTTCCTTAATATCACAGACATGAGTCAACTAAAACCCCAACAATAAAATGGTTTCCAAATATTCCTAAAGGTATTGCTCTGTACAGATTGAACACTTTACATACTGATCAGACTCTTTTCTACAATGAAATTTAATGGGACAAAAGTTTTTGAGGAAAACTATTATGAAATACAAAATTATTTTCTAGAGAGAACTTATTTCAATTATTTCAATAGAAAACTATTCAACAGAAAATAACTCTGGAATCTCAGAGAAAAAAATTATAGAACAAAATAAAATTTCCTTCATGTTAATTTATGACAATCAATATAGAATGCTTCTTGACATAAAATAATTACTGAAATGATTAATATCCAAGTTTTTCATGAGAGAAGTAAAAAAAATAATAAAGTATTCAGTCACCTTCTTTAGATTACAGTAGAAAGTTGTAATAACTTTATAAATTGTTTTAATCTGTGAACCTTTTTATTAAGTATATTCTCCCTTTTGGTAATTTCTGTGTGATTTCTTCATATTTTAAGGATTAAAATTGCTATACAATTTTTGAAAGGAAATTCTGCTTCCCAATCTTTACAGTGCAGGCATTCTCTTCATAGCCTAATAACAGAATAAAAAAAAAAAGGTTAGCCAATGCAGGCGGTCCATGGTAGAGAAGGGAGCTCATTCTAATTTGAAAGTACCAGAGCATGTCTGTCTGTTTTAACCTGACTACTTTTCTCTCAGGAATACTGACTGAACTGTAAGAATGAAGCTTTGATAATCCAAATGCACTTTGATAGAATATCAACTGAATTTAGCACCAAAGAGCAACATTTTTAAGGTTCTAAATTTTAGCTGGAGGCAGAGGGAATACCATAAGGAAAATAAATGAAAGCTGCTTGCCACTTCAAAAGCTAATCTTTGTAATGCTTTCATTAGCAGTTTTAGAAAACCACATACACACTTTTGAAGTTGGAAAGACATGATTTTGATGTCTGATTGCTATAGGGTGTAGTTTAACTTCTCAGTCTTTCAAAATATAGGAAAGGTCAGGAATTTATTTTACTATTGTTAGGATGGTAAATTTCTCTTTATGGTCAGGGGGCACTACATGGGTGAGTGACCAAGAGAGAAAGAGATTGGCTGATGAACTGTTAATTTCTTTCTTTAAACAAAAAGCTATTTTGTTTTTGTGCTACACCTGGTGATGCTCAGGGGTTACTCCTGGCTATGAGCTCAGAAATTGCTCCTGGCTTGGGCGACTATATGGGATGTCAGGGTATCGAACTGTGATCCATCCTTGGTTAGTTCATACAAGGCAGACACCCTACCGCTTATGCCACCACTCCAAACCAAAAAGCATTTATTATACTTCATAGGAAAATAGTAGAGGAAAGATTCTTCTTTTGGTAGGGGCACATCCTGTGATGCTCACAGTTACTCTTGACTCTGTGGTCAGAGATCATTCCTAATGAACTTGGGGATCATATGGGGTTTTGGGAAGTGGACTTGGGTCAGATGCAATCAAGCAAGTACCCTAGCTATGCCCTTGAAGCTGGAGCAATACTACTGCTGGTAGTGTTTGCCTTGCATGTGGTGTCCAAGGGCTAAATCCTTGACACACAGGCATGGCCTTTGAATAAGAGCCAATAGTAAGCTTGAGCAAGCCAGATGTGATCCTACGTCCCCCAGAAAACAAAAAAAACTATCCCCTAAATATTAAAGGATGTAAAATAATAGTTCTTTATTTAGAAAAAAAGAAAATACTGTTTAAGATTTTTGGAACAGACTATACATAAACTGTTATAAGAATGACAACAACGATTCTCTACATCTCACTTGCATGCAGAACAAAGGGGGCAGAGATAACCACATGGAAGTCTTGGTAGCAGAGGCTGGGTAAAATATTTATGCATCAACCCAAAATGCATGACAAAAAGTCAACATTTTTAAGCAGTAAAACACCTAAAGTCAAATTTATGTTCCTACACACTAAAATATTTCCTATGGGAAGATCTGGCCTTGAGACTTGTAAACTATAAATGTGGGCTTTGTGGTTATCAAATAAAAGGCATTATGGATAGAACATGTGGTTTGGTTTACAATATAATATAATATTTCTAATTATATACTACTTACATAATATCAATCTTCAGGGAGACAATATAAATTATTCTGTGAATAGCAAGTGATTATAAACTTTGTTTATAATAGGCTTTTTAAAACATACTTCTATCATCCTTGTTATCGTACATTAGTGTTATTTTCAAATATTTACTCCTGATTGACAAACTTCTTTTTTTTTCTTTTTCTTTTTTTTAATATAATTTTTATTTTGATCATAGTGGCTTACATATTGTTGACAATAATATTTTAGGTACATATTTACATAAAATCAGGGGGAATTCCCATCACCAAATTGTCCTCCCTACACCTTTGTTTTTGTCCTACCTCCCATATCCTCTTCCCTCACCCACAGGGTTGCTAGAATATGTGGTCCCCTCTGTATCTAGCCTACTACTTAGTAGTCTTGCACGTGTTTTGTCCTGGTGCCTCCCTTATTTCCCCCTCTAACTGGGGGGCAGGACTAGCTAGTTCAAGTTACGTGGTTTTGGACAAACTTCTTTTAAACACTTGAACTGATAGATTTTGACTCATAAAGAAATCTCACATTTTTGACTCACAAACAGTACTAAAATATAGTTTAATTTCTTGTACATCATATTAATAAAGACTTCAAGCTTTTTTAGCATACTTCACATGAGATTCCATTTTATTTCTTATATTTGAGTACTAATAAATATTTGTAATAAAGCATTACTTCATATTTATTATGATGTGTTTGGGTTTACCAGTGGAAAATGATGCTATGATAAATTCAGCTTTTCTCAGAGGAAATACACTGAGCATAGAAGATTTTCTACTTTTCTTTGTATAAGATTGATTATAATGTAACTGCTCACTACTAGGAAAGTAAATTGCTATGTGATTAAAGCTAGTCAGCATTTTGGAAAAAATTAATGCACATTGTAGTTATTAAAATACACATATTTTATTTGTCCCTCCCTCCCTCCCTCCCTCCCACCCACCCTTCCTTCCTTCCTTCCTTCCTTCCTTCCTTCCTTCCTTCCTTCCTTCCTTCCTTCCTTCCTTCCTTCCTTCCTTCCTTCCTTCCTTCCTTCCTCCCATCCCTTCATCATTTTTTTCCTCCCATCTTTCCTTCCTTCTTTACTTCTTTTTTTGGGGAGGGGGGAGCGTTATCAGTGCTTATTTCTGGCTCTGGCTCAGGGATCACTCCTGGTAGTATTTAGTGGTGCTGGGGATTGAGCCAAGCTTGGCCACATGCAAATAAAAAGCACTTTATCACGTGTATTTTCTCTCTGGCCCTCAAAACACAAATATCAAACTTTAGTAGTAAAAAATATTGTTTCCTTTGAGATTACATGCATACAATTTTATATGTTCATCAATATTTTTCTCACTATGTCAATAGAGATGTGTTGGAAATTAATACATTTTTCTCCATTAATGTTACTTTTAGAAATTCCAGATCACTAAACTTATGACCAAAAAAGTAGCAATTCTAAACAATTTTTCAAAAAGATTTTGTCTTCTGTTCCATTATTCCTGTTTCCCTGACAACCTGCTTGTATTCATGACCCAACCAAATTCCCAATAGTGTTATAGAACAAGCTTTTAATAATGCAAAGGCATTTATTTCTTTTGATGGGATAATGTTCTTTTAGTGAGAATGGAATCACCCATCAACAATCTGTCCATCAATTTTCCTTTCATGTCCCACATGTGATTTAACCTTTGCTAACCAGTTCTCAACTTATTTCACTCTAGATGCTAGTTAGAAAGTACATTTATAACTAACTACAATTTATGTTCTTGGCTTGAATAAGTAGCTACTTAAAACCAATGGTTATCTTTATTTTACTCCTCGTTTTAAAAGCTATATTTGAAGTATAAGAACTAATAAATGAAGGGCAGAATTTCTCTTTACTGAGAAAAAATTTAATAGGCATTTTAAGTTTAACTGTTTATCTATAAGTACACATGTTACTTTAAGGCTTTCTGTTATAGCATCAATTCTACATAATAGAACATTAACGTTCAAACTTTCACAAGTCCCTTAAAAATAGACAATATGCTCTTCCTGTATATATTTAAATATCTAATGCATATAGTAATTTTCACTTATTTAACTTTTTATACTGGGAATCACTTGCTTTCCTAGCCTGTACTTTTTTTTTTTTCTAAGAGAAGGTCCATTATTTTCTTAGGCTCAGCATTTTGTATTAAAGAGTGTCTGTAATGTCAGCTACAGCAAAGTGATTCAGTTTACTAAAACATATAGGCTGGATGTTGCTAATCAATGATATTTTATTAATTTATTTTCTAGAGAACAAACTAACATATAAAGTATTATATACTAAAATATATTATGGGGAACAAAAATAAACACATTACCTGAAAATAAATTTCATTGTACTATTACTATGCAATATTCATGGCTTGTGAGTATGTAAATATAATAAAGATATGGCGAAATTTATGTCAAGAAAAAATAGAATGCCTTCAAATGTGCTTTCTAATTATTTTATTTGGAAAAAAACTACTTTTAAAACGTTATTATTCTACCATGAAGGCAATCATTTATTAAAAATAGAAACTTGTCGTACACCATTTTGTTTACTAAATTCTAATTCTATTATTCACCCTTAAGTAGCTCCTTTTTTTTTTTACCTGATATACCAGTGGCTTTTAATGGATGTTCTGACACGAATATGTTCTTAATGACTTGAATGAGTTATCTCTTACTAAGCTTACCTACTAAGTTGTATTTATTATATAAATATAAAATTCATGACAGCATATAATTAAAAAGTCCTAAAACTCTACAGATAGATAATTACCAATTTATTATGAAAGGGCTCTATTTCTTTATTAAAATTTATTTTAATTGAAATAACATTGGCTTATATAAGTGTATCTATTTTGGGGCCAGAGATATTTCAGTGAATAGAATAGAAGGTTGCCTGTCATGAGCCTGACCTAGCTTCTATACCAGTTCAGGCAAACCTTTGAATGAATAAGTTGATGGCTTGAATTAACAAATGTTAGTTTAGAGAGCCCGGAGAGCTAGCACAGTGGTAGGATGTTTGCCTTGCAACACGCCTACCCAGATGTAAAGTGGTTGAATCCCCAACATCCCATATGCTCCCAGTGCCTTCAAGGAGCGATTTGTCTAGGGGGGAAGGTCATTTCTGACTACCATTGATATAGTGGTCCTATCTCTGTCCTAACTGCAAACCTGCTGCCCCCTGCCTCCAACCTTCTACTGTCAGCCTTCTACTGTGACCAGTACTCCAACAATGGTATTACAATTCTAAGGTTTTTTAAAAATATCCCACAGATGAGGTGACCATTCTGTCTGTCTGGTACATTGATTCTGACTCACTTTACTCAGCATGATAATTTGCATGTCCTCTCTATGAAGAAGCAATTCGATCACTTAACTTTTCCTAATGGCTACATAGTATTCCATTGTTATAGTTTGTATCACAATTCTTTATCCAGTTTTCTATTCTCAGGTACCTATTTTGTTTCCAGATTCTGGTGATTGTGAATAGTGCTGCAATGAACAGAGGAGTGCAGATGTTTTCAGCATAGTATTTTGAAGACATAGTATTTTAGGACAGTGTTTTTCAAACACTGTGCCATGGCACACTAGTGTGCCATGAGATACTATCTGGTATGCCATGGGATAAATTCCAATTTTATCCGAACATGTGGTTTCAGATCACAAATTGACCAATCATTAGATTATTTCATAATAAAGTAATTATAAAATAATTTCTTTGTGTTTATTTGATTTCTATTTAAGAGAATTACTTTATATATAGTCAATGTAGGCACAGAGTTAATTTTTTTTAGCATTTTGTAATAGTGGTGTGCCTCATGATTTTTTTTCATGAAAAAAGTGTGCCTTTGCACAAAAAGGTTGAAAAACACTGCTTTAGGGTATATTCAAAGATTCAATATTGCTGAGTCATATGGAAGTTAAATATCTAGAAAAGTCCATGTTGTCTTAAAAAAATAAAAACAGTGAACTAGTCTATATTCCCACCAGCAATGATTGAGAACCTTTCTCTTTCAAATTCTAATAGGTCAGGCATTTTGACCATCATTTATTTTTGAAATGAAATGAAAGGAGGATAATTGACAACTTATTTTATTCTTTTCCAATTACAAGCCGGGAGGAAAAGCCAAGTTCAGTCAAGTAAAGATGAGTTATCTTAATGAGCCCACTTGGAACAGATTAGCAATTTAAATGACAAAGTTAATAAGATCCAATTATAGGCAATTTGCCTGTCCTTTCTTTCCCTTGCCCTCCCATGGGCTTCAGAGTGTGAGTGCCTTGCTTGAATTCCTGAGAGCAAGGAGGAAGTTCTTAGGGCCAGGGTGTTAAAAAAGAAAACTAATTTTGCATCTGTGTGGGTTTTTGAGCTGGTAGCATGTGGTCACCATCACAGCTCCAAGTGACTCTTAAGTTCTAATCTATTGTGTGTGTGTGTGGGTGTATAATATATATATACTGATTTTATTTTAAATATATATAAAAAGAAAGACTATGGCCTCATTATTGTATGTCACCTTTTTAATTAATGAAAGAGATAGCGAGACTCTGGTGCCTAGAGTTCTTCAAAAGTTTATGGAAGTAAACCATAATTTAAGGTCATAGTACTTGCTTTGAGCACATGGCAGTGAAACTTAAGGATGGTTAATCACAATCAGCTGAATCAGCTATAAGTAACAACTAATCAGTATCTTATATGCTTTGCTTTTTGCTTCTCTCCTTAAAACCTTTCCCCTACTATATACTATAAAGTGTTTCTAAACCAAATACAGTTTAATATTGCCTGAGTTGCAATGATTTTTTGCTAAAATTTAAAAAAATATGCTCACTTCATTATATTGATATTATAAATATATATGTACAGGTACATATGTAAAGTATGATATATAATTAGTTATAATTAGTTTGTACATGTTTGTGTACATAATAATGAAAAGCCATGATCATATTTTTGGACATAAATGATACTTTATGTATTCCTTTGTTGATTCTCTGAGTTATGCTTTTATAACTACTTTTTCTATTCACTTTTTCCACTTTGATGGAACATTTCTAATTTTCCTATATATTTCAAAGCATTTTCATCCTCATCCTCTAACTTAAAATCCCCCTTACACATTTTATTCCTAAATCTTCCTGTTCTGTGCCTTAAATTTCTATTGAAATAAAATTTTGAATGTGCTGGGAAGATATATAACTAGGGCTGAGTATAAGCTCTGCATAAGCGAACCTTGGCATGTCTTCCAAAGCAAAACAAATAGGTAAAATTCTTTAAAATATGCAGTCTTTCTTATATCACATTAACAAAAAATTTGCAGGGCCTGTAGCAATATTCAACACGTAGGACACTCATTTTATGTGCAGCCAAGTAAATACAATTTCAGCATCTCTGGTCCCCGCTGAGTATCATCAGTAGTAATATTTTTGTTGTTTGTTTGTTTTTAGGGCCACACTCAGGGGTTAGGTTACTGCTGGTTCTGCACTCAGAAATTACTACTGCCAAACTCATGGGACCATATCCGATGCTGGGGATCAAAGTGGGTCTGTCCCAGGTGATGCAGGACAAAATGACTGTAGCACAATTGCTACCACTGTGTTATCATTCTGGCCCCAGGAGTAATCTTTTTTTTCAGGAGTCTTTTTTAACTGCAGAGTTGAGAGTAATCACTGAGCATCTTTTCGGGGGTGGGCCACTAAGACATTCTGGCAATATGATATGTTTCATAATATTAAATAAATATTTAAATAAACAGATAAATTTAATGTGTAAAATATGTTCCAAATTGGAATGATATATTATTGCTTATTAAAATTATACTTGTAAAATATTTTCAGGACTTATAACTATATCCAGATAAGACTGACATGCTCAGCTTATTAGTAACTCAAAGAGTATTCTTTTCTTTCTCCTTTTCGCTTTCCCTGTTTTTTGATACTGTTGTTGTTCTGATGACTTAGAGTCATTTAGAGATGATCATGCTTCCAGCCAATGTTTAGTTGAAACATGCGATGTTACTCTAAGTTCCACACTCTAGTTATTGCACTTGTTCATAATGTGCTTTTTTTTTTTCTTAGAAGCAGTGTTTGCACTGATTGTGGTATTTTTCAGGGGTTACACTTGAAGTCCACATTTGTTTGGTTGTAGTGTGCCAATGATTACCTTTATCTTTGTGACATCAGAAATCACTGCTGGAATGTGGGAAAGTGCTAGAGTTTGAACTTACAGCCACTAATTTTATATGATAAGAACTTTACCACTGACTCATGTCCCTAAGCTCTAAAACGATTTATAATTTCTTTCATTAATTTACTTAATAGGCAATCTCAGATAAATGACTTTATACTGATTTGTTTTCTTTTAGTTAAAAAACAAATATTGGGGGCTGGAGCAGTGGCACAGTGGTATGGTGTTTGCCCCCCAAAAACAAAAAATATTAATCTTACGTGATGGTTATTCTCCAGATTAGTAATCAGATAGATGATTGTGGGGTTATTCCTAGTTCTTCTCAGCCAAATGGCTCATTAATTCATTATACATTTATTTTAATATAGTATTGTTTTTGTTTGATTTTGTCCACACCCAGTGATGTTCAGGGGTTACTCCTGGCTATGCACTCAGAAATCGCTTCTGGCTTGGAGGACCATATGGGATGCCAGATCAAACTGCTGTTCGTCCCAGGCTAGCATGGGCAAGTCAGACGCCTTACCCCTGGAGCAACTGCACCAGCCCGTAATATAGTATTGTTAAGGTGTGTTGTATCTGGAGACCTCTTGAATCACCATAGCAATGCTTGGTCCTTGAAAACTACACCTAGCAATGCTCAAGGGGCAATGTGTGAACAAATCTTTATCAAGTGCATGCAGTCTATTTTCTCTTCCTGTCCCCTAAACACTAGCATCTGACATAATGACATGTATCAAACTGAGATATAAAGAAATTTGGATAGAAAGCTGCAATTTTTTTTGTTTGTTTTTGGGCCACACTCAGTGGCACTTGGTGTTTACAGCTGCTTCTGCACTCAGAAATGGGTCCTGGCTTGGGCGACCATATGGGATTCCAGGAATCAAACCCAGGTCCTTCCTGGGTCGGCGGCTTGCAAGGCAGACTTTTTATTTTTTTTATTTTTTTTTTTTTTTAGTTTTTGGGTCACACCCGGCAGTGCTCAGGGGTTACTCCTGGCTGTCTGCTCAGAAATAGCTCCTGGCAGGCACGGGGGACCATATGGGACACCGGGATTCGAACCCACACCACCTTTTGGTCCTGGATCGGCTGCTTGCAAGGCAAACGCCGCTGTGCTATCTCTCCGGGCCTAGACTTTTTATTTTTATATATTTGTTTTTAATAAAATAAAAGTCACATTTTTCAATGGAAGTTAAAAAAGAAAAAAAAAACATAAGAAAAGGACAAACTGTGCTTCAAACTTCTCAGAAGATTTTATTCCCTTGGAAAACTTGTCCACAATGAAATTCTGCCTAGAAGGGCTTGATGTTATCAGTTCTATTTCTCTTCTCTCTGTTACCTTTTTTCCTTTCACTTCCACTTCCCTTTTCCTTCTTTCTTTTTTATAAGATTTTTATTTAAGCACTGTGATTACAAACATGATTGCAATTGGGTTTCAGTCATAAAAGGAACATCCCCCTCATCAATGCAATATTCCCACCACTCATGCCCCCATTTCTTCCTTCCCCAGCCCCTGCCAGTATTCAAGGAAGGAATTCTACTTCTCTCACTCATTAACATTGTCATGAATATTGTTATTCTAGTTATTTCTCTAACTGCACTCACCGCTCTTTGTGTTGAGCTCCATATATTGACCAGCATAGCTTCCGGCCCTCATCTCTATTGTCTCTGGGCATTATTATAATAATGTCTTTTATTTTTATTAAAACCCATGAATGAATGACACTATGTTGTGTGTTTTTCCTTCTGACTAATTTTCCTCAGCATGATAGTTTCCATGTACAACCATGTATAGAACAATTTCATAACTTCATCTCTCCTCACAGTTTCTTTAGCCGTTCATCAGTTGAAGGGTATCTTGAATGTTTCCATAGTCTGGCTATTGTAAATAGTACTGCAATGAATATTGGTGTGCAGAAGACATTTTTATATTGTATAATTTTTTGTATTTTTATGTTCCTAAAATATATCCTTTGGAGTGGTATAGCTGGGTCATTTTGGGAGCTCAATTTACAGTTTATTGAGGAATCTCCATATTGTTTTCCATAAAGGCTGGACTAGAGGGCATTCCCATCAGCAATGAATAAGAGTTCCTTTCTCTCCACATCCCTGCCAGCACCGATTGTTCTTGTTCTTTGTGATGTTTGCCAGTGGTGTGAGATGGTACCTCATTGTTGTTTTGATTTGCAACTCTCTGATGATTAGTGATGTGAAGCATTTTGTCAAGCGTCTTTAGACCATTTGTATTTTTTCTTTGAGAAAATGTCTTCATTTCTTCTCCCCATTTTTTGATGGGGTTATATGTTTTTTTTCTTGTTAAGTTCTATCAGTACCTTATATATCTTCAATATTAGTTCTTAGCTTATGAGTAATGGGTGAATAGTTTGTCCAATTCTGTGGGTGGCTTTTGTATCCTAAGCATGATTCACTTTTGAAGTGCAGAAAACTTCTCAGCTTAATATAGTCCCATTCTTTTATCTCTGCTTCACTTGTTTGGAGAGTGCCGTTTCTTCCTTGAAAGTGCTTTTAACTCATGTCATGGAGGGTTTACCTATGTGATGTTCATTATACCTTATGATTTGGGGTCTTATGTCAAGATCTTTAGTCCATTTGTATTTGTCTTTTGTGCATGGTTAGATAGAGTTCTGAATTCACTCTTTTGCAAGTGGCTGAACAATTGTGCTAACACCACTTGTTGAAGAGGCTTTCCTTGCTCCGTTTTGCATTTATTACCCCTTTATCAGAGATTAATTGATTGTATGTCTGAGGATCATTCTCTGAATATTCAAGTCTATACCTCTGATCTGAGGGTCTTTATTCCAATACCATGATGTTTTAGTTACTATAGCTTTGTAATAAAATTTAAAGTTATGGAAAGTGATACCTCCCATATTCCTTTTCCGAAGGGTTGCTTCAGCTATTCATGGTGTTTATTGTTCCGAATGAATTTCAGGAATGTTTGACCCACTTTTTTAAAGAATGTCATGAGTATCCTTAGAGGAATTGCATTAAATCTGTACAATGCTTTGGGGAGTACTGCTATTTTAATTATGTTGATCCTGCCAACCCATGAGCCAGGTATGTATCTCCATTTTCATGTGTCCTTTTTTATTTCTGGAAGCAGGATTTTATAGTTTTCTTTGTATAGGTCCTTCACCTCTTTAGATAAGTTGACTCCAAGATATTAGAGTTTGTTTAATACTAATGTGAATGGTATTGTTTTTTAATGTCCATTTCTTCTTTATCATTATTGGTGTACATGAAGGCCATTGATTTTTGCATGTTAATTTTGTAACCTGCCACTTTTCGAAATAATCCATTGTTTCTAGCATCTTTTTGATAGTCTTTAAGTTTTTCAAAATATAGTGTCACAGCTTCTGCAAACAGTGCAAACTTTACTTCTTCTTCTTTTCCTATCTGGATGCTCTTGACATCTTTTTCTTGCCTAGTCACTATGCCAGAATTTCCAGAACAATGTTGAATAGGAGTGGTGAGAGATGGCAGCCTTGTCTTCTACCAGATTTTAGAGGAAAGGCTTTTAGTTTATCTCTATTGAGAATATTTGTCATTGGCTTGTGGTATATGGGCTTGACTATACTGAAAAAAGTTCTTTCTATTCCCATACTGATGAGAGTTTTTATCAAGAATTTTTTCTCTGCATCTATTGATATGATCATGTGATTTTTCCTTTTCTTTTTGTTGATATGGTGTATTATGTTGATTGATTTATGTATTTTAAATCATCCTTGCATTACTGGAATGAAAAATACTTGGTCATGGTTAATTATTACCTTCTTGATGAAGCACTCAATCCTATGTGCCAGAATTTTGCTGAGGATCTTTGTTCATCATGAATATTGGTCTATAGGTTTCTTTCTTTCTTTCTTTTTTTCTTTCTTTCTTTCTTTCTTTCTTTCTTTCTTTCTTTCTTTCTTTCTTTCTTTCTTTCTTTCTTCTTTCTTTCTTTCTTTCTTTCTTTCTTCTTTCTTTCTTTCTTTCTTTCTTTCTTCTTTCTTTCTTTCTTTCTTCTTTCTTTCTTTCTTTCTTTCTTTCTTTCTTTCTTTCTTTCTTTCTTTCTTTCTTCTTTCTTCTTTCTTTCTTTCTTTCTTTCTTCTTTCTTTCTTTCTTTCTTTCTTTCTTTCTTTCTTTCTTTCTTTCTTTCTTTCTTTCTTTCTTTCTTTCTTTCTTTCTTTCTTTCTTTCTGTCTTTCTGTCTTTCTTTCTTTCTGTAGCACCTCTGTCTACTTTAGATATCTGGATGATGTTACTTTCATAAAAACTAAGGGAGTCTTTCTGATTCTTGAATTTCATGAAAGAGCCTGAAAATGATTGGTAGTAGTTCCTCTAGAAAGGTTTGAAAGAATTTGTTAGGAATCCATCTGGGCCGGGACGTTTGTATGGAGGGAGACTTTTGATTACCATTTTAATTTTCTCAGTAGTGATGAGTCTTTTTAGATATGCTAGAACATCCCGGGTTAACCATGAAAGATTATGAATCCAAGAATTTATCCATCCATTTCTTCTATGTTCTCATGTTTCATGGCATAGATTTTCTCAAAGTAGTCTCTGATTATTCTTTGAATCTCTGCAGTATCTGATGAGATCTCCAACCTTGGACTTTTCTTTAGATACAAATATAAAATTTAGAACACCGAGAAACATTGGCCTGATCTTAAGTATTGATTAACTTCCATAGAAATACAAATACCAAGAGAATGGATACAATTAAAAGTTCTCAAAAGTGGGGACAGAGTGGCAGCACAGCAGTATGCCTTGCACACAGCTGATCCACTACGGACAGTGGTTAAAATCCTGGCATCCCATATGGTTCCCTGAGCCTCCCAGGAGCCAGATATTTTTAGCAAAGAGCCAGGAGTAACCTATGAACACCACAGGGTGTGGCCCAAAAACCAAATTAAAAAAAATCTCAAAAGTAAGTGGCTGGAGCAATAGCACAGTGTGTAGGGGAATGCCTGGCACACATCCTACCCTACCCATGTTGTATCCTTGGTATCTCATATGGTTCCCCCATACTGCCAGGAGTAATTTCTGAGGATGAGTGGGAGCAACATCTGAGTGTTGCCAGGTATGCCCCCACAAAAAAGAAAGAGAAAGAAAGAAAGAAAGAAAGAAAGAAAGAAAGAAAGAAAGAAAGAAAGAAAGAAAGAAAGAAAGAAAGAAAGAAAGAAAGAAAGAAAGAAAGAGAGAGAGAGAGAGAGAGAGAGAGAGAGAGAAAGAAAGAAAGAAAGAAAGAAAGAAAGAAAGAAAGAAAGAAAGAAAGAAAGAAAGAAAGAAAGAAAGAAAGAAAGAAAGAAAGAAAGAAAGAAAGAAAGAAAGAAAGAAAGAAAGAAAGAAAGAAAGAAAGAAAGAGAGAAAGAAAGAGAGAAAGAAAGAGAGAAAGAAAGAGAGAGAGAAAGAAAGAAAGAAAGAAGAAAGAAAGAAAGAAAGAAAGAAAGAAAGAAAGAAAGAAAGAAAGAAAGAAAGAAAGAAAGAAAGAAAGAAAGAAAGAAAGAAAGAAAGAAAGAAAGAAAGAGAGAAAGAAAGAAAGAAAGAAAGAAAGAAAGAAAGAAAGAAAGAAAGAAAGAAGAAAGAAAGAAAGAAAGAAAGAAAGAAAGAAAGAAAGAAAGAAAGAAAGAAAGAAAGAAAGAAAGAAAGAAAGAAAGAAAGAAAGAAAGAAAGAAAGAAAGAAAGAAAGAAAGAAAAGAAAGAAAGAAAGAAAGAAAGAAAGAAAGAAAGGAAGGAAGGAAGGAAGGAAAGAAGGAAGGAAGGAAGGAAGGAAGGAGAAAGGAAGGAAGAAAGAAGAAAGAAGGAAGAAAGAAAGGAAGGAAGAAAGAAGAAAGAAAAGAAAGAAAGAAGAAAGAAAGAAAGAAAAAAGAAAGAAGAAAGGAAGAAAGAAGAAAGACAAAAGAGAAAGAATGAAAGAAAGAGAAGAGAGAAGAAAGAAAAAGACTCAAAATCTTTTCTAATATTTTATGCAAAGCTAATGAACTTTATATTATATCCATTCAATTACCATATTTTCTGGCGTATAAAATGACTGGGCGTATAAGATGACCCCCTACTTTTCCTGTTAAAATATAGAGTTTGGGCCATATTTGCTGTATAAGACCACCTTTCTTTTAATACACATCAAGTGGAAATTAAAAACATAAGAGAAAAAGAGTAGAACCCTTAAAGGTATATGTTTACTAAAGGTATATGTTTAGTAAAGCTAGAATTTGGATTGCCAATGATCATTTTACATTTGTCATTTGTAGTGAGTGACTGTGATTTTTTTAAATTGTGATCTACATTGAGGGCAGGGAGAGGGAGCTCCTCCTCCAAGAGCAGCTGGCTGGGGCACAGTGATTAATAGGACAGCTAGAGGGAGACAGAACACTTCCTCTGTGTACCATAAATCTGAACAGATGACTGAGCACTGGAAAGCTGCATATCAGTGATGACACCTGTTGGCTGAAAGGAATGCAGTGCTCAGTAACTCAGCTTCTCTGTGTGCCCTGAAAGATAAATCTGGACTGCAGAGGACTTTGTGATGATGCCTGACAGCTGGATGGGATGCAGCGATAAGGGGATGCAGATCACTTGTCCCTGAAACTAGAGTAAGTTTCATCATGCCAAATACCAGTGTATAAGATGACCCCTGACTTTTAAGAAATTTTTCATGAGTTAGAAAGTCATCTTATATGCCGGAAAATATGGTGTTTGGATAGTATTTCTACTACACCAATAAATATATAACCCATGCTTAAACTGTTTTAAATAAAATAATAATTCAAAAAGCTATATTTACAGAAATATGCTTTGCAAAATTCCAAGAAAACAAAAAGTTGACTGCTTTCTGCTCTCTTTTATGTAAAAATACTATGCAGCAGAGAGAGGAGATATCTCAAAGTTATACTACTTCAATTTGAAGTAAAACATAATAAAAATGTGTGAGTTAATAATAAATAAATAAGATGACAATTTATTTTGTACTGAAACTATTTTGCTGAGGGGTTGGACCAAGCCTGGCAGGCTAAGATGTTACTTCTGGCTTCTGCACTCAGTGCTCCTGGCAGATACTGGGGACTATTTGGGATGCCGGGCACCAAACCATGGTCAGCCATTTGCAAGGAAAATGCCTTATCCATATTGCTATCACTCCATCTTCAGTACTGTAACTATTAACATTGCTTAAAACATTACTAGTAAATTAATTTTAGTACATCTATTGTGAATTATTTTTTATTAAAATGTATTTCTAATAGTAATAACCTTCATATATATAATTTCAGTGTTCCAACACAGATTACCATTGTCTTCTTTGACATGAATTTATATAGAAATATATAATATATATAAAATTTTCCTTAAATCTAGCAATTCATGATATAAGTACAATTAACTTGTTTCTGACAATTTGATTGTTGATGCTTTAACTAATTTCCACAATAATTTCAAATTCTACAGTGTTATATTTAAAATATTGATCATAATATACTGATCTTTCATCATTAATTATGAAGGCATATCTTATTATTTCCTATAGCTAACATTTGCAAAATAGATCTGATTTTAGTAGTTTGTACTCCACTTGTTAAATCATGAGTAATAATTTCCAATTTATCATCTGATATATTTTAACATAAACTTACTAGTTCTAAGTAGATCTGCATTTATATCACATTTTAAAATATATAGTATAAAACTGGAAATTATGTAAATAGATTTTTACATATTAAAAATTAAATCTTAATTTATAATCAATGCATAAGTCTACAGATCAAATTTTATAAATATGTGTCTAGAGAGAAAAAAAACATTTAAAGCTTATGAATCTCATACACAGATGTTAAATAGAATGCAGAAGAACGAGAAATTAGAGCCCAACTGTACAAACCAGGTGTACTCCAAGAGATAAATTCATAATTCCCACCAATACATCCTGCTGCACATATAGAAGGTAGAAAAATCACCAGGATCCTTAGGGGCATGATTAAAAGCACACCTGGAATATTTTACCAAAGGCTCATAAATACTGACTTTTTACATCAGCTTCACAGAACAAAATGAACTGATTATGTATCAAAGGAGATGTTATCATTACTAATGACCCAGTCACAGATTATGATTTTATAGCCAACTAGAGGTTTGAGTAGTTATGCTAAACTTACAGAACAGCTTTGCTGCACCTCATGGTGTTTTTACTGTCAGCCAAGATATTTAAAATGTGATTCTTTTAGCAAGCTATGAAATGATCCAATAAGAGACTCTCAAGCATAAGGCATTCTATATGACTTAATGGGGATGGGAATTAAGAAGCTAAGACTCAATATAAAAGGTTAAAAATGGTTTTAAATATTCAAATCCTATAAGAACTATCATAAATATCATAAGTATGATTTGGAAAAGGAATGCACAGTTTAATGAATGTCTTTTTAAGAGTATAAAAATGGTTTATAAAATTTTTCTGAGTAAAACAAATTCTACTACCTCTGAATCATTTAGGGACAGTGGGAAGATGATTTATCATGTTTGGTGTATAAAAACTTGAACTTATCTACAAGATAATAAATAACCAAACTACAGAAAATAACCAAAGAATGTAGTTCAACCAGAGAACAGAGATCTTAACATGGATGAGGCCCTGGATTGGATTGCTTACAAAACCAAATAAAGTTTAAAAAAATAAATAACAAAAGAGAAATTATTTCAATTTCTTTAACTAAGAAATGTGAAAACCAAGTTAATACAGATTGTGTAGGCAAAGAGAGAGAGAGAGAAAACTAAATTTTCAGTGAGGCAGCAGATATGACCTTTTTATACAGCTAGTCAATGGCAAATTCAGTATGAAGAATGTTGAATAAAACAAAGTTTAAGGATTTTAATACATAATTATACCACAAAAGTTAAGTTATAAAGAAAAGTAATGGAAAAGCATAACCAGTAAGTTTGGGGAATTTTGTCTATGAGATATTTGGATCATATTCAGATGGAAATTAGCAGTCATTTGAAAATATGGGTAGAAAAGTAGAAAAACAATCAAGTTGAAAGAGGGAATGTTGAATATGTGAATCTTTTAACTATGATACTTCAAAATGAAACATTGAATGGTTGCACTCAAGCAGAATGAATGAAACAAAAATAAAACATTGTTTTGGAAGGATCTCTGAAAAAAATGTCATCAATAGTGAACAGATATAAGTGTAGAGATTTCACCCCAGAAATCCAGAAAGACAGGACAGCCAAAGTGGGGAGAAGATCCATAATTGACAAAGGAAGTCAAAGGTTGTAAATCAACATTAAAAGTTCTGTGATTCGGAAAGAACTCGGTGGAAGTAGTTACCTATGCTTCTATGAACAGAAACTCATCAATAGATGTTAGTGAACATAGTATTTTAAAAAAGTGATACAAATTAGGGAAAAAATTTTAAAGAATATCAAGTGTAGATCAGTGAGAAATGGATAAAAGAAGAAATTATGTGGTCATCTTGAGTATCAAAAATATTTTACAGAGACTGGAAAGACAGTATAGCAGTTAAAGCAAACCTCTCTTCCATTAAAGAACAATTGGCATCTTAGTAGTATATCTTCTTAACATATTTAGAAAAAAGAGGCACCAAAAATATCAGGTTTGAACTTTAAAATCTCTCGCTATGCAAAGACTAATTTAAATCATGGTTCAGTTTCACATTTATCAGACATATTTAATATTAAAGTTTTTGATCTACTAAGAGTAACTTGATTCATAGTCTTCCAATGACCATGAGTTGTAGCCCTCAGTTTCCTTAGAATTAATGTGTGGAGTCCAATAAGCCCTGAATCACAGCCAGGTAGGCCCAAGTAATCCCTCACATCACAAAACTCTGCACCTTCAGGACCCTGCATTGAACCACTGACCACCATAGTTAAGAAATGTCAGGGGAAGTCTCCTACAGTATCAACTTGGAGCACCTCCTCTAAAAAATAAGTCAAAGAAAACTGGAGAAAAATTAAACCACTTCCAACCATTCCACATTTTGGCTTTTTAAGCAGAATTCCTTAAAATGAAATAAGAAATGCTATTAATGTTGCAATTACTATTTCTAAGTTACTGATATGTTAGAAGAGTTTATCCACTAATATCTATTTGTTTTTTGTTTTGTTTTGTTTTGGCCACACCCAGCTATACTGAAGGCTCTGTACTCAGGGATCACTCTTGCTAGGATTCTAGGACTATATGGAATGCCAAGCCTGGCTGCAGAGCACACAATGCAAAAGCCCTATCTACTGTATCATTTTCTAGCATGGCCATTCACTAAGTGCATAACTATACACATTTTAATCTTCAAAGGCCTTTATAATGTAAAACTCTTTGATTTTTATGTTTGGTTTTTGAGCCACAAAACACATCACATCCAGTGATGCTTAGGGGTTATTCCTGGCCTTGGGGACTCTATGGGATGCAGGAGATGGAACCCAGGTCTGTCCTAGGTCATCTGAGTGCATCGCTGTGCTATCATTCCAGCCCCCAAACACTTTTATATACCTATTTTGAAGGTAAACGACTGAGTCAAGGAAAGTTTAACTAAACAACTCATTGTGAATGACAAATTATTGCTTGAGTCCTCATTTATTAAACAGAGGCATAACTCTCATTCAAAAGGAATCTAGCATGACACAACTAACTTTATTAATATTTTCTATGGTCACTTCCTAAGTTAGCAGTGAAAGCATATTGAATAACTATGTCATCCACAGTATTAAAAATCTATGTGAAAAATGCAATATCTACCAAGGCCATAGTTGTGTCTATAGTAGCAGTTATGGTGATGTAGTTGTATTGCTCACTTTACTTTAACTGACCAACTCTTTTAGAGTAGGATAGACCCTGGCAGTTCAAAATTGTCTCAGAGGCTTATTTTATCTGATCTCTGAAGAGAATAAGGTCATCTTACAAAGTCACTTTGATTCTTTCAATTTTTCAGAGAGTAGCCTCTCAATTAGAAATTACTATGGCCCAACCCTATTCAGAAGGAAACATCCATCTTTCACTAAAGAAAGCATGCATATTTAAAATTTTAAAGGAACACTTTATAAAATAAACCCTCTAAGATACTGCTAAGTATGGGTTTGTGCCTGCCTGCAGCTCCAGTTTATTCATGGTCGTGGAAAGGGTCTTCACCTGCAAGAGAATAGGGTGGGAAAAGGAGGAGCACGAAGACAGGAGTCTGATCAAGGTGTCAATTTATTTTCAAGCAGCCAAAGCTTATATAGGTTTTACACAATAGAGGGTGGGAACAAGGCAAACATTTGCTGAGCATACATTCCAGTGGGTTTTGCATGAACTCATTAATTTGTTACAAGTTTAGAACATCTTGTTGCTACGCACAATGCTCTATCTATCTATAGATCAGAACTTCCTGAGCCAGAAGAATGTGGTCTTTTGGCTTTTGATCTGTGTCAACTCATGGCCAACTGGCACATACAATATGTACAGTTCAACTAGGAGACAGGCCTGCTACAAAATGGCAGTTAGCTGCAAAATGGCTGTGCTTAAGCTAAGACTGTGAGGGAGAGTCTGGTTCCCCACATGGGTTCTTTATTTTAATAGCAAAATCCTACAATCACTGGGATAGTAAACTTTTATTTCTTTGATATACTATGGAATAAAAATGGGAGAATCAAAAAAAAGAGAACACTGATATGCTACATTAGATAGAACAGAACTGTTTTGAAAAATTTCATTCAGACTATGGCAAGATATTAATTTCCATGGATATTACTTTAGGCTTTCTTTCCTTTTTTGGATATTGAAGTATTAGATCAATCCTGGTTCTATGCTCAAAGATCACTTCTAGCACTGATCAATTCAGGTTAGTTGTTTGCAAGACAATATATTTTCTGTACAATATTTCTGGCTCCTAACATTTAAATTAACTTAATTTCTTAGGTGACTCAGTAGCCTCTATTATGATAGTTTTAAAATTGTCTGTTATAAAAGATGAATTACTTGAGTATGAAAACATTTTACAGTTTTCTCAAAATTACTGAGACAAAACCATTTTACATTATAACTAATTAAGATCAAAATGAGGTGTGTAGTTGGCACACAGCCCACCAGATGAATTTACTGACCTGCTCAAATATAGCAAGTGTCTGCTTATGCAACTTAAAGATAATCTCTCAATGTCAATGGACTAAATAAACCAATTAAAAAACGAAAAGTGGCAGTGTGGATTAGAAAATTGAATCCAATATTTTGCTGCCTACAAGACATACCTGAACAGAGCAAACGAAGACTCCAAGCCAAAAGTCAGAAGACAATTACTTAAACAAATCTCAGAGTGCTTGGGTGGCCATACTGGTATCATATGACATAAATTTTAGTCTCAAAAATTTGTAAGGCACAGTAAAAGAAATTTCTTAATGATTAAAGGACATGTAGAACTCACACTACTCAATACAAATTGACTTGCAGAGGTTCCAGAAATATACTTAAAATAACTGCTAATAGACTTGAAAGAAGACTTTCTTAGTTGCACAATATAGTATATTTTACCACCAGGCTTTCACCTCTGGATAGAACAACTAGATTAAAGATAGAACAACTAGATAGAACTAGATTAAAGCTCAGTAAAGAAATTCCTTGTAGAAAAAAATGAGAGACAGGCTTTGTATATATATATATACATATATATATATATATATGTATATATATATACAAAGCCTGTCTCTCATTTTTTTATATATATATATTTTTATATATATATAGGGTTTCATCCCCTAAAAGCTAAACACAGTCTTCTCTAGTGAACACAGACAACAATCTTCAGAACAGAACACATGCTGGAATACAAAACATACCTCCATAAAGTCAAGAACATAGAAACCATACCAACTATGCCCAATAACCATGAGTAACTAAAAGTAGAAGTTAATCACAAACTGAAACAGAGAAATAATGCAAACACCTGGAAACTAAATATCTCTGTAGAGAAGACTAGTGGAGTCAAAGAAAAAAAAAAAGAGAGAGAAAAGATTCTGGGAAACAAATAAGAGTAAGGATACAAGCTACCAGAACCTGTAGATTAAGAGAAAAGCATTGTTATCAGGGAAATTCATAGCTTTGCTAGTATTCATTAAAAAGGAAGAGAGTCCCTACATCAACAGCTTGATTGAACAATTTAACTGGAAAATGACCAACAAAAGGACACACGTAGAAAGAATGAAATAATAAAACTTAGAGCAAAAATGAATGAATTGGAATACCAAAATACAATCCTAAAGATAAATGAAAGAATTGATTAAAAATAAACAAGATAAATAAACCATTAGATAAACAAACAAAGGAAGGAACACTAATAAACCCAATCAGAAACGCAGTGGGGGGCCGGAGGGATAGCACAGCGGCAGGGAGTTTGCTTTGCAAGCAGCCGACCCAGGACCAACGGTGGTTCGAATCCCGGCGTCCCATATGGCCGTTCACCCCCCCGAGCCTGCCAGGAGCGATTGCTGAGCGCACAGCCCGGAGTAACCCCTGAGCGCCGCCGGGTGTAGCCCAAGCCACAAAACAAAATAAAAAAAAAAAAAAAAGCTTCCTTCCTTTGGGCCCGGAGAGATAGCACAGCGGTGTTTGCATTGCAAGCAGCCGATCCAGGACCAAAGGTGGTTGGTTCGAATCCCGGTGTCCCATATGGTCCCCCGTGCCTGCCAGGAGCTATTTCTGAGCAGACAGCCAGGAGTAACCCCTGAGCAGTGCCGGGTGTGGCCCAAAAACCAAAAAAAAAAAAAAAAAAAGAAACGCAGTGGGAGTAAAAGACAGAAAAGAAAGTCAAAGGAACATCAGAGATTACTTTAAGACCCTTGATGCCATGAACTGAGATAAACTGTAACAAAGGAATATATTTCTGAACTTCGATAACCTCCTATGACTGCACCAAGTTGTATTAGTATCCCCGATAGTCTTATTAGTATTGCAAAATTCAAAATGACAATCCAAAATATGCCCACTCACCACTTCTATGCAATATAGAACTGGATTACCTGCCATTGCAATTAAGCAATAACCATATCAAAAATATACAAATAGGAAAAATAAATTCAAGATCTCAGTATTAGCAGATGGCTTTATATTATATTTAGAAAATCCTAAAGACCTACAAAAATGCATATAGAAACAATAGTTTTTATGGTAAAGTGTCATGCTATGAAATTAACACACAGGGGTCCATGGCTTTCATATATAAAAATAAAAAATATATTTAAAAAGCAATTCTATTTATAATTGTGCCTCAGAAAATCAAGTACCTGGTAATCAACTTAAATAAAGATGTGAAAGACCAATAGAAAGAAATCTGCAAAAACTATTGTAAGAAATAAGACATTATTTAAGGAAATGGGAAAACATTCCTTGCTCATGGTTTGGGTGAACTTACAACATAAAGAATGAAAAAACTCCCCAAATATTGTACAAATTTAATGAAGGTCATATAAGAATACCTTTGTTATTTATTTTCTTCTTTTTTATTTTTTTTGGGTTTTGGGCCACACCCATTTGATGCTCAGGGGTTACTTCTGGCTGTCTGCTCAGAAATAGCCCCTGGCTTGGGGGGACCATATGCGATGCCGGGGGAATGAACCGCGATCCTTCCTTGGTTAGTTCTTGCAAGGCAGACACCTTACCTCTAGAGCCACATCACTGGCCCCTGTTATTTATTTTCAAGGAAATAGACCAACACTCTTGAATTTTATATTGAACAATAAACCTTCACAAATAGGTAACACCATTATTGTAAAAAAAAAAAAAAAAAAGAAGATGAGGGATCACTTTCCCCAATTTCAAACTACTAAGAAACAATAATGATTAGTAATTAAAACATAATAGTATTGAAATAAATATTGCCTCAGATCACCAGAATAAAATGAATATCTTTAGACATATACCCAAGCATGCGATACGTTAATTTTTTGGTAAAGGAGAAAAAAATATGAACTAGAATTGGGAAAGTGTCTTCAACAAGTGTACTGAGAAATCTGACAAGCTACATGCAAGAAAATGAAATCATACCTATGCTAACACCACACATACAGTTTTAATCAAAGTGGATTAAAAGCTTTATATCAAACCTAAACTATAGGTTAATAGAGAAAAATTTAGGAAGAAATATCGATAATATTTAAGCTAAATTATCTTCAAGGATGAAGTAATATTGATGAAACAAGTGGAAGAACGGTAAACAAATGTGACTACATTAAATTATCTTCTGTACTTCAAAGTAAATGAATGACAGGACACAAAGACCACCAACATAAAGGGAGAAATTATTCACCTAATACCCATCTGCTAAGGTATTAATATCTAAGATATACAAGGCAATATTAGAGCTTACCAAGGAAGGAAATTCCAGCCCCATCAAAAAATGGAAAAAATCTGCAATCCTATGTTCAGTTAACCAGTAATTATAATGCCAGAATCTGAAAACTACCCAAGTTTTCGAAATAGATGAGTAGATAAATAAACTATAGTATATCTACATAATGGAATACTGCAAGCTGTTAGGGAAAATGAAGTCATAAAATTGGCTTATACATTGATATGTATATGGAGAGTTTCACGCGGTTAAATGAGTGAGACAGTGAGGGATAGACATAAAATAATCTCACTTGTTTTGATATATAAGAAAAAAGATAGTAATGTAATAATATCCAGAAACCATGATGATAGCCAAAAGGACCAGTCCATGATATGAAGCTTAAATACTTAAATTTAAGTACTTAAACACTAAAATTTAAAACTTAAATACGCCATCACAAATAGTAGAGCAGTGCAGTTAGGATTGAGTAGGGTCTACTATGACAGTCATAGCTGGGAGTAATTACTTTGGACAAGAACTGGTTGTTTAAGAGAGATAACATGATATGCTTGGTACTCCTTCTTTAATAATAGTGCAAAACACAGTACCCATAAAATGGGGAAAAATAGGTAGAGAGAGATGCTATGTGTGTGTGTAAAATGCTTGTCCCAGAGACAGGCGGAGTGGGGTGGTAATAGGAAAATTGGGAACAGTGGTAGTAGGAAGCATGTATTGGTGAACGGTGGTATACAGTATATGACTGAAACTCAAACATGAATTGTTTAACGACAATTATGTAACGACAGTGCTTAAAGTCATTATTTAAAAAAATCAAGTTTAAAATCCAAAAATAAATAATGGTTTTCAATATATTTATAACAATAGAACACACTTTTAGAAGATTAAAGTAATATTTTCTTAATTGTTTTATGCATTTCTTAATTTTTCCTACGATATGTCTTGCACCCTAATTGTGAGCAATATTAACATTTAAATTTTGGAGTAGGTAAAACAGTATAGTAGCTATGGTACTTTCCTTACACATGGATGACCGAGTTTGATCCCCAGGCTCTAAGTGGTCCTGACCCCTTCTGGAAATTATTCCTAAGCCCAGAGCCAATAATTAGCCCTAAGCACCAGTGGGTGTGGACACATGCTGTTCTGCTTAATAAAACCCCATAGAATCAGGTTGTTGTGAATCTAAAGTTACATTAATAAAAATATTCATATTTGTAACACTTAATTCAATAGGCATACTGCATTCTTTTGTTGTAGTTGTTGGAACCAGACAGAACTGTGCTCAGCATTCACTATTGTCTCTTTATTCAGGAAGCACCCCTAGAGGAGGGCTCAGTGAACTATATATAGCACAGGAGATATAACTCTAGTTGATTATATAAAAGGCCTAATCCACATACTTTCTTATATTAAAAATGAATCTTTTGGTTAGAAATGACATTACAATATTTGACACATTTATTTGTGAATATCATAGTTTGATAATTTGTCTAATTTTCTTTTATATTAACATTTATTTATATTTTATGAGTCATATTTATTGATATCATCTATTGGATCATAAAAGTAAATATGAGTTAAAGAGCTGTTTACTTACAATATTAGAGACTCGTTTTCTAAAATTGAATATACAAAAAATTTCAAATTTCTTCATTGATAACATAGTCAGTTGAGTTCCTAAATATAGGTTCATTTTTAAGAAAGATTTAAATAGCTCAAATTTAAATGTTCACATTTTCCAAATAGTTACTAATTTCAAAATAGTATTCCATTGAATCCTATCAAGTTTATATCTCTAAAAAGTATACCAATCTTTTCCTCCAGATAGCAATTAGTATACAACAAAGTAATTGTTTATTTTTTTGCATTTTTATTTTTATTTAAAGCATTGTGATTTGAAAAATTATTCATAGCTGAGTCTTAGACATACAATATTTCAATACCAATCCCACCGCCAGTGTCATCCTCCCTCCACAAGTGTTCCCAGATTCCATCCCATATCTCTTTTTTGAAACCCCAACCCCCAACTCCCCTACAGCCTGCTATTATAACAGGCTTTTTTTAAAATTTGGTTGTTAAATTTTGAATATATTCATATAGCTTTACTAATGTTACCTTTTCTTGTTATTGACTGTGAGAAAGGATGAGAAAAATCATGTTTCCTCTTTATGAAACCCTATCTGTTATACATCCTATTTATTATTATTAGCACACACAAACTGTTGTTAATGAGCAAACATATTGAACATTTGACAGATTTATGGATAAAAAGTCTCATATTGTGTGTGTGTAATGAATGAGAGCACACACACACACAGAGGCAGAGACTGCAAGCAACCAGAGGACTAATTTTGCAAACCATATGGAAAACTTTCTAAGTTTAGTTTATGACATGTATAGCCATGTTTTTTCACAATGTCCATGTTAGGAACTTTTTTGGTTTTTTTTTAATATAACTTTGTAAAATTTGCAGATAAAGGAACCATACAATATTATGAATAAGCTAATTTATGTTTACAGAGTTGTACATATGTAGGTATAAAAAGTTAAAAACTCATACAGTAGACAAAAGTGATATTAGAATTTAAGTCCTGGCTTTGCACATGGCTGAATAAGTTCAATTTCTGCACTGCATATGGTCCCTGTAGCCCAGTGAGAAGTGATCCCTGAGCACAGATACAAGAGTAACACAGCTGGATGTGCCACAAATTGAAAGTTAAAAAAGAAAAGAAAAGAAAGAAGTATCCATTATCAAAAGTACAATTTGAGGATATTACCACAGATGGAGGGTGTTATCTCAGGAGCAGCTACAATCTGCAGTGCAACTTGCACCTCTTATGCTACTGTCTAGTATTATTTGTGCACATTTGCAAAGCAAGTGGCATGTTCCTTGTAGGGTAAGAAGCAGAATACTTAAGTTTTAAAATCTTCCTTAGAATTCAATAATCAGCTCTGACGAGTTTTGTCATTTATGTTTCCAAAACACATGCTCTCAATGTCAATGAAAATGTGAGACAGCTTGATAAATAATAGATTATGCAGACTTCTTATTGAGACAGAAACAGATGGAAAGAAGAGAAGAGCAAGACTAACAGATGGAGAGAAAGAGATGAAGAGAGAGAATAAAAGAAAAAAAGATAAATTTAGAGAAGACAAAGAATAGGATATTGTCAGACAATGTAGACAATGTGAATATAAAAAAGACACTCAAATAAAAAGAAGTATGAAACCAAAACCTTGAATTTCAGAATTACAGCATTTCAGTATATATTTTATTAATAAGTTCTAATATGATGTATCATATCAAGTCCAGTAATGAATTTTTATTTTTAATATAAAATTTCTTCATAAGAAGAAATATGAAAGATCATATTAAAGCACAAGCATAATCTTATGAGAAGTTTATCACTTTGCATCAATTGGTTGGACCTTGAAAGAGTTTACCTAGGAATCAATTATTACTTTCTTAGTCACATAAGTTGCATTAATGTAGCTGGTCATGTGACAGTTTTAATGTTGGATCTATTACCAAGCCAATGATTTATCAGGGTCACTTTTATGGACGATAAGTATATAATTTAAAGCTTAACCCAATTTCTAGCTATTGAATGGCATATTAGAAGCATAGGGATTGGTATGACTTTATATACTTGCATCTAAGCAAGCACATTTAACCATAGCCTTTGCTACTTCTAAATTTTTGACAAGTCTGGTTTTCTCTAAAGTCTCATAATGGGATTTGTTCTGACCCTCTGGAACTACTTCACACATGTCATTTCTTGTCCTACCCAAGAGCTTCGGGTTAATAAAAATTAGTTGAGGAATAAATGATATAATAATACATTTGATATTCAGTTATTGAAAAATGAACAGAAAATAATTACAAGCATACATATATAATATAAAGTTCTGTTTTTATGAAACCCATTATATGATTATCTGGATACCTTTGAACATGATTATTTACATTTTATTTACTTTTACAGCAGTTTTTCTCTTTAGGGTTATTTTTTGGGGGGCATACCCTGTGGGCTCAGGGGTTTCTCCTGGTTATGCACTCAGAAATCGCGCCTGGCTTTTGGGACCATATGGGACACCAGGGATCAAATCATGGTCCATCCTAGGTTAGCACGTGCAAGGCAAACACCCTACCTCTTGTACCACCACTCCGGCCCCTTGCTCTTTAGTTTTAAGAAAATATAGAACTACCAGTACAAATCACAGTGGGTATGGTGTTTGACTTGCATGTAGCCGATTTGGTTTTAAACCTGAGCACTCAATATGGTCGCCCAAACCCCACCACAAATGATCCTTGAGCAGAAAGTCAAGAGTAAGCCATGAACACTTCCAGGAGTTGCCCCAAACCCGCTCCACAATAAACTAAATAAAAGCATAAAGGGATTCACAAATTGACCCCTGACGTGGGAGATAGTTGGGACATTAAGTAAAGATAAGTACAAATGATGAAAGACCAGCCTTCCCCTTTGGAGACCACTAATGAATGTGGTCAGACCAAAGGAGAACCAGTAGGAAGATCAACTTATAAAACAGAAAACAAGCAAACCAGTGTTCTTCATCATGGATGTATCCTGTGTCCTGAATTGTCTGATGGGTCATGGCTAGGTTAGTATGACTAGCAGGATAGGTTGGACAAAAGCTTTAAAAGGGACCTGTACACTACTATTTAACTTGTTCTTTTTTCGCAGGTGCTCAAGCCCTTCAAAAATTTATCTCACTATTTATTTCTTTGTTTTTATCAATCTATAATCCCCATAATAAATGGCCCCCCAGAGACATGACAGCATTGAGTTAGCAGTGACTAGTGAGACTCAGAAGAATGGGGATACTACAGTGGTCCCATACCATATGCTCCCTATATTCATGATGAATATACTTGAAACTGGTGATTGAAACATTGATTCAATGGCAAACTACTCTCAAACTTCCTGGTTCATAACTCCCTATTTCTAGTGCCTCCTAGGTTGGGATTAGAAATGCTCTTGGTAAATCTTGAATTGAAATGATTCAATATCCAAAAAAAAAAAAAAAAAAAAGAATTTTACCGAGGCTGTTGAGGTGGCGCTAGAGGTAAGGTGTCTGTTTTGCAAGCGCTAGCCAAGGAAGGACCTCGGTTGGATCCCCTGGCGTCCCATATGGTCCCCCCAAGCCAGGGGCAATTTCTGAACCCTTAGCCAGGAGTAATCCCTGAGCATCAAACTGGTGTGGCCGAAAAACCAAAAAAAAAAAAAAAGAGAAAAAAAAGAAAAAGAAATGATTCAATATCTAAAATAGGGATGATGATAATAAACTCGTCAGAGGACAAGATGAAATAAGATGTTATTGTAAGATATTTATTCATTATTAATGATTTTTCAAAAATTATGAAAAAAGAGGCAAAAAAGAAAACTTAAAGAGTGTATAAAAGGACTCTTAACAGGTAGATTCCTGCAAAACTGCTTTCAAATAAAATTTGAGTAAGCTCGATTGACCATTTATTCCATGATAAGTTCAGATAAGCACTGTGAGAACAATCTATATATACAATACAAACACACTCAAATCCATCTAAAATACATTGTGAAAGTAATTATGATAATACTAAACACCAACTAACAGCAGTGCCAGAAGAAAGGAGAGAGATAAAATGTTCATTGCATTAAATTAGTGATTTTCATAACACTATCAACAATAAATTATCAAAAACATACTGATAATAATGTTTAAAACAGGAAACTAAATTGCACAAAAAATTTCTTTTGCTTATAAATACCTATTATTTTTCTATTTTGGTCTTTTCTATTGTGCCAATGTTTAAAAGCATGGCTATGACTGTGTGAATCATCATTATGATATGTCAAACATAATTTTCGAAAAGTGGATTAAAAACTGCTATTTGTGTATTCTAGTCGAATGTAATTCATGGGATATGGGTAGCATTTAAATCATATGGTATGGATAATTTGTAAAGGAAGAATCATAAGGGTGGTAAAACTAAGTTTTTTTAAATATAACTGCCTAAATGAGGATTTCAAGGGTTGCAAAAATTCCAAATTTCTGCTTATCATATTTCCCTTTTTGAGAACTTGTTCCAGGGCAATGAACTAGATGGGTAGAAACATCAGTGCTCACAATGTCTGGTAAATTCACTTAGAATAATAACATTGTGTAGAACCCAGCAAACTGGAACCACTCTAAGACAATAATAACCCTTCACCTGACCCAGCATAGAGTTTGGTCAACCATGTCTTAAAATGTCATTACATTTGTCTCAGCATACACTTTAGGACAGGAGCAAAAGCAGAATATATAGCTATCCACTGACCTATAAACAGAGTCACATGACAACTTTGTGATGTCTTGAAAAAACAACAGTTGTAGACTTAGTAGAAATCATTTACCTAATTAATCAATTTTGTTTTGTTTTGGGGTCATAAATTGCTGTTCTCAGGCTTTACACTCCTATCTCTGTGCTCAGGAATCATTGTTAGCAGTGTTCCAGGAACTGGTCAAGGTCCCAGGTATAAAACCAAGGAAGGTGCATGTAAAGCATATACTTTATTCACTATACTTTCTCTCCAGCCCATTTAGCATAATTGAATCTGTGTTATTTTTACTGTCAACACCACTAGAGTTGCATATGTATGCAGTATATAATCTGGCTGATTTAATAAAAGGGGGAGAATTTTGTTTAGACCATTAACCACAGTAATCTATTCACAACATACAGTTAATAAATATAGAATTAAATTCTAGTAATGTCAACTGCCCACACCCACTTCTAATGAAATCTCTGGCAGCTCATTCCTATTATACCCTTAATTTATCTGCTTGGAATTTTCTGACCCTAAAATTAACATCAGGTTTGTCTACCTCAGAATTAGAGAACTACATTTTTCTGGGTTCAAAAGAAGAAACCTGAATATTTTAGCTACAATAATTAGAAACAATAGCACCAGGTATACAAAGCATTAAGGCTAACTTTTGGAACATCGGAAAGAGGTTGGAGGGTGGGGAAGTTGACTGTAATGACAGTACTATGGGTAGCCTGACTGATTCAAAAGGAATGAATATCAATGCTATGCTTAAAATTTTTTAGTTTTGTAAACCAGTAACCACTGTCCACTTTTATTATTCGATATATATATATATGATTTGGGTCACTGGATATTAAAAGTATACTAATGAATGCATTTCTCCTGTACTCATCTCCCTAAATTGGAACAAAATTATAATTTAAAATGGTGACTTTTACCCTGTACATTCTATCATAAAAAATGAAACCCCAATATAAATTTGCTCAACATTGCTTGAAAAGGCATGAGTGTTAAATTTGAAGATAAAGGATAGAGTAAGGTGCTTGACTTGTACTTGACAATACAGCTTCAATGCCCTGCAGTGCTATGGTCCTCTGAGCCCTGCCAGGAGTAATAACTGAACACAGAAACATGAGTAAGCACTGAGCATGACAGATATTGATCCAAAACAAAACAAAACAAAACAGAAAAAGCATGAATGTTGAAACTTTAGCTATAATTTCTTTCTTCTCTGGTGTATGCTCCTATCTAAATTCTATTTGTTCTTAATTACTGCAAAAAATATAATCCTTAATAAAAAATCTTCAAACACACTTCATCCCAGTTCATCCTTAAACAGTGCCAGAATTTCAGAAAATAGACACAGAATTATTTCTAAAACTGCTATACAGAAAGTACAAAACGTCAATTTTTAAATGAATACCCTCAGTATAATTTAAGTAAGGATGGATGAACAGAGAAAGAAGTGAAGCAGAACTGTTAGTAGTCTTTCCTGCATCTAAATGACAATGCCTGTCTTAAAGAGTGACAGAAGTTATGTGATGAAAAAGATATAAGGGAGAGATTGACAGGAATGGTGACAGTTATTTCTATATAGCTTAATAAAGATATAGGACCCAAAACAAGATCTCTTGAATCCAATCTCAATGTTTCCATATTCTGACCAGAATTTATTATTTATAACAAAAATTATTAGTTTTTAATGGGAGAGTGCTATTGTACACGCGGCAGACCCAGATTCGATCACCAGTTCCCTATATGGCCCTCCAAACACACCGTGAGTGACCCCTACATGCAAGCCAGTTTTAAGTTCTGAGTATCATTGGGTGTAACCCAAAGACAAACAAAAAAAAATAACAATAAAAATATTTTCTTTTTTTAGTAATAGCTTTATTTAACCACCATGAGTACAAACATGCTTGTAGTAACTTTTTAGTCATAAAAAAGAACACCTCCCCTTCACCAGTGCAACATCCCCACCATCAGTGCCCCATCTCCCTCCTTCCCCACCCGCTGCCTGTCTTCAAGACAAGCATTTTACTTCTCTCACTCATTAACACTCATTTAACTCATTAACACCTCGTGGTAGTTGTTAGTGTAGTTATTTCTCTAACTGGACTCACCACTCTGTCATCACTCGTGCAAAATTAATAGATGAAAAGGTAAGGATAGTAATATATTAAAGTTTTGGAGTATATTACATTTAATTTTTCAAAATAGAGAATTTATTATGTTAAAAACTATGAAAGCACATGACATATTGATGTGTGTATACATACATCTATACCTATATGCATATATGCTATGCACAAATATATAAATATTTATATTTAATAAAATACTAGAATATATAAAATTGAATATATTTTGCATAAATATATAGGGCTAACTGTGCAGACCAGTTTCTTTTTTTTTTTTTTTTGCATATTTTTTTTATTTAAACACCTTGATTACATACATGATTGTGTTTGGGTTTCAGTCATAAAAGGAACACCACCCATCACCAGTGCAACATTCCCATCACCCAAGTCCCAAATCTCCCTCCTCCCCACCCAACCCCTGCCTGTACCCTAAACAGGCTCTACATTTCCCTCGTACATTCTCAATATTAGGACAGTTCAAAATGTAGTTATTTCTCTAACTAAACTCATCACTCTTTGTGGTGAGCTTCCTGAGGTGAGCTGGAACTTCCAGCTCTTTTCTCTTTTGTGTCTGAAAATTATTATTACAAGGGTGTCTTTCATTTTTCTTAAAACCCATAGAAGTGTGAGACCATTCTGCGTTTTTCTCTCTCTCTCTGACTTATTTCACTCAGCATAATAGATTCCATGTACATCCATGTATAGGAAAATTTCATGACTTCATCTCTCCTGACAGCTGCATAATATTCCATTGTGTATATGTACCACAGTTTCTTTAGCCATTCGTCTGTTGAAGGGCATCTTGGTTGTTTCCAGAGTCTTGCTATGGTAAATAGTGCTGCAATGAATATAGGTGTAAGGAAGGGGTTTTTGTATTGTATTTTTGTGTTCCTAGGGTATATTCCTAGGAGTGGTATAGCTGGATCGTATGGGAGCTCGATTTCCAGTTTTTGGAGGAATCTCCATATCGCTTTCCATAAAGGTTGAACTAGACAGCATTCCCACCAGCAGTGGATAAGAGTTCCTTTCTCTCCACATCCCCGCCAACACTGTTTATTCTCATTCTTTGTGATGTGTGCCATTCTCTGGGGTGTGAGGTGGTATCTCATCGTTGTTTTGATTTGCATCTCCCTGATGATTAGTGATGTGGAACATTTTTTCATTTGTCTTTTGGCCATGTGTATTTCTTCTTTGTCAAAGTGTCTGTTCATTTCTTCTCCCCATTTTTTGATGGGGTTAGATTTTTTTTCTTGTAGAGTTCTGTCAGTGCCTTGTATATTTTGGAGATTAGCCCCTTATCTGATGGGTATTGGGTGAATAGTTTCTCCCATTCAGTGGGTGGCTCTTGTATCCTGGGCACTATTTCCTTTGAGGTGCAGAAGCTTCTCAGCTTAATATATTCCCATCTGTTAATCTCTGCTTTCACTTGCTTGGAGAGTGCAGTTTCCTCCTTGAAGATGCCTGTAATGTCCTGGAGTGTTTTGCCTATGTGCTGTTCTATATATCTTATGGTTTTGGGGCTGATATCGAGGTCTTTAATCCATTTGGATTTTACCTTTGTACATGATGTTAGCTGGGGGTCTAAGTTTAATTTTTTGCAAGTGGCTATCCAATTGTGCCAACACCACTTGTTGAAGAGGCTTTCCCTGCTCCATTTAGGATTTCCTGCTCCTTTATCAAAAATTAGATGGTTGTATCTCTGGGGAACATTTTCTGAGTATTCAAGCCTATTCCACTGATCTGAGGACCTATCCTTATTCCAATACCATGCTGTTTTGATAACTGTTGCTTTGTAGTACAGTTTAAAGTTGGGAAAAGTAATTCCTCCCATATTCTTTTTCCCAATGATTGCTTTAGCTATTCGAGGGTGTTTATTGTTCCAAATGAATTTCAAAAGTGTCTGATCCACTTCTTTGAAGAATTTCATGGGTATCTTTAGAGGGATGGCATTAAATCTGTATAATGCCTTGGGGAGTATTGACATTTTGATGATGTTAATCCTGCCAATCCATGAGCAGGTTATGCGTTTCCATTTCCGTGTGTCCTCTCTTATTTCTTGGAGCAGAGTTTTATAGTTTTCTTTGTATAGGTCCTTCACATATTTAGTCAAGTTGATTCCAAGATATTTGAGTTTGTGTGGCACTACTGTGAATGGGGTTGTTTTCTTAATGTCCATTTCATCCTTATTACTATTAGTATATAGAAAGGCCATTGATTTTTGTGTGTTAATTTTGTAGCCTGCCACCTTGCTATATGAGTCTATTGTTTCTAGAAGCTTTTTGATAGAGTCTTTGGGGTTTTCTAAGTAGAGTATCATGTCATCTGCAAACAGTGAGAGCTTGACTTCTTCCTTTCCTATCTGGATTCCCTTGATATCCTTTTCTTGCCTAATCGCTATAGCAAGTACTTCCAGTGCTATGTTGAATAGGAGTGGTGAGAGAGGACAGCCTTGTCTTGTGCCAGAATTTAGAGGGAAGGCTTTCAGTTTTTCTCCATTGAGGATAATATTTGCCACTGGCTTGTGGTAGATGGCCTTAACTATATTGAGAAAGGTTCCCTCCATTCCCATCTTGCTGAGAGTTTTGATCAAGAATGGGTGTTGGACCTTATCAAATGCTTTTTCTGCATCTATTGATATGATCATGTGGTTTTTATTTTTCTTGTTATTGATGTTGTGTATTATGTTGATAGATTTACGGATGTTAAACCAGCCTTGCATTCCTGGGATGAAACCTACTTGATCGTAGTGGATGATCTTCTTAACGAGGCATTGAATCCTATTTGCCAGGATTTTGTTGAGAATCTTTGCATCTGCATTCATCAGTGATATTGGTCTGTAATTTTCTTTTTTGGTAGCGTCTCTGTCTGGTTTAGGTATCAAGGTGATGTTGGCTTCATAAAAGCTATTTGGGAGTGTTTCTGTTTGTTCAATTTCATGAAATAGTCTTGCCAAGATTGGCAGTAGTTCCTCTTGGAAAGTTTGATAGAATTCATTAGTGAATCCATCTGGACCTGGGCTTTTGTTTTTCGGCAGACATTTGATTACTGTTTTAATTTCATCAATGGTGATGGGGGTGTTTAGATATGCTACATCCTCTTCCTTCAACCGTGGAAGATTATAAGAGTCCAAGAATTTATCCATTTCTTCCAGGTTCTCATTTTTAGTGGCGTAGAGTTTTTCAAAGTAGTTTCTGATTACCCTTTGAATCTCTGTCATATCAGTAGTGATCTCTCCTTTTTCATTCCTGATACGAGTTATCAAGTTTCTCTCTCTCTCTTTCTTTGTTACGTTTGCCAGTGGTCTATCAATCTTGTTTATTTTTTCAAAGAACCAACTTTTGCTTTCGTTGATCTTTCGGATTGTTTTTTGAGTTTCCACTTCGTTGATTTCTGCTCTCAGCTTTGTTATTTCCTTCTGTCTTCCTATTCTTGGGTCCTTTTGTTGAGCATTTTCTAGTTCTATTAGCTGTGTCATTAAGCTACTCAGGTAAGCTCCTTCTTCCTTCCTGATGTGTGCTTGCAAAGCTATAAATTTTCCTCTCAGTACTGCTTTTGCTGTGTCCCATAAGTTCTGAGAGTTTGTGTCTTGATTGTCATTTGTTTCCAGGAACCTTTTTATTTCCTCCTTGATTTCATCTCGGACCCACTGGTTATTGAGCATGAGGCTGTTTAACTTCCAGGTGTTAAAGTGTTTCTTCTGAGTCCCTTTGGAATTCACAAATAATTTCAGAGCCTTGTGGTCAGCGAAGGTAGTCTGCAAAATTTCTATCCTCTTGATCTTATGGAGGTATGTTTTATGTGCCAGCATGTAGTCTATCCTGGAGAATGTCCCATGTACATTGGAGAAGAATGTGTATCCAGGTTTCTGGGGATGGAGTGTCCTATATATATCCACTAGGCCTCTTTCTTCCATTTCTCTCCTCAGGTCTAGTATATTCTTGTTGGGTTTCAGTCTGGTTGACCTGTCCAGTGTTGACAAAGCCATGTTAAAGTCCCCCACAATTATTGTGTTGTTGTTGATATTATTTTTCAGATTTGTCAACAGTTGTATTAAATATTTTGCTGGCCCCTCATTCGGTGCATATATGTTTAGGAGAGTGAATTCTTCCTGCTCTACGTACCCCTTGATTAATATAAAATGTCCATCTTTGTCCCTTACAACCTTCCTGAGTATAAAGTTTGCATTATCTGATATTAGTATGGCCACTCCAGCTTTTTTATGGGTGTTGTTTGCTTGGATAATTTTTCTCCAGCCTTTTATTTTGAGTCTATGTTTCTTCTGACTATTCAGGTGCGTTTCTTGTAGGCAGCAGAAGGTTGGATTGAGTTTTTTGATCCATTTAGCCACTCTGTGTCTCTTAACTGGTGCATTTAGTCCATTGACGTTGAGAGAAAGAATTGTCCTGGGATTTAACGCCATCTTTATTTCAAAATTTGGTGTGTCTTTTGGGTAGTCTTGTCTTAGATTAGGTCTTTCAGTTTTTCTCTTAAGACTGGTTTTGTGTCTGTGAAGTTTCTGAGCTGTTTTTTTTCTGTGAAACCATGTATTCTTCCATCAAACCGGAAAGTGAGTTTTGCTGGGTATAGTATTCTGGGTGAAGCATTCATTTCATTCAGTCTTGTCACAATATCCCACCACTGCTTTCTGGCATTGAGTGTTTCTGGTGACAGGTCTGCTGTAAATCTCAGGGAAGCTTGCTTGAACATGATTTCCCCTTTTGATCTTGCTGTTTTCAGAATTCTGTCTCTATCTGTGGGATTTGTCATTGTGACTAGGATGTGTCTTGGGGTGGTTTTTCTGGGGTCTCTTTTGGTTGGTACTCTTCGGGCATGCAGGATTTGATCACATATATTCTTTAGCTCTGGAAGTTTCTCTTTAATGATGTTCTTGACCATTGATTCTTCCTGGAAATTTTCTTCCTGGGTCTCTGGGACTCCAATGATTCTTAAGTTGTTTCTGTTGATCTTATCATAGACTTCTATTTTCGTCTGTTCCCATTCTTTGACTAATTTTTCCATTGTCTGCTCATTTGCTTTAAGTTTTTTGTCCAATCTCTCCTGCTGTATGGAATTGTTATGTATCTCATCTTCCACAGCACCAAGTCTATTCTCAGCTTCTGATACCCTGTCCCAGAGCTTATCCATTTTGTCATTCACTTCGTTTACTGAGTTTTTCAGGCCTGTTAGTTGACATGTTATTTCAGTTTGGAGTTTTGTCATTTCTGCCTTCATATTTTCTTGGTTCTTATTAGTGTTCTGTTCAACTCGATCCATGGTTTCTTGGAGTCTGTTGAGCACCTTCCATATTGCTAGTCTAAAGTCCTTATCTGAGAGGTTGATTAGTTGTTCAGTCATTATCTGGTCCTCAGAATTGTCATCTTCATTCTCTATGTCTGATGCTGGCCTGCGCTGTTTCCCCATTGTCACATTTGTATTGTGGGTTTTTCTACGTGTTGTAGTGGTATTCATTGTCTATATGATGTAGGCAGCACACTCCTCTGGCTCCTCCCTTTCTGGAAGGGCTGACTTGCCTCTAAGGGAGGGGAGTCCTCCGTGGATGAAGCCTCACACTGGGTCAAATCTTAGGCCCGAGCATGTAACAGAGAAGACAGTCCAGAGAGAAATGTTTGTTTCTGTGATATAGCGCCGTTCTTAGTGTGATTTTTCCTTCTTGTTGCAATGGAGTTCTTTCCTTAGAAAGAGTGCACGGCCGCGTAGCGAAGCGGAGCGGCCGTGCTCCTCTGAGCCTCTTTTTGCCCCACTCGCAAGAGTTTCACGCAAGAGGACAGTAGACAGACATAGACAGGTCACACTCACAGTCTTTCACAGTTGAGCCCCACTGGGCCGGTGTACTTTCGCGGATTTTCCCCGCCTGGTGTCACACACAGGGAGCCGGCTTTTGCCCAGATAGCATTGTTATCTCTTCCCGAATGTAGTTTCTTTGGAGTTAGCTTCCCAGGGCTCTGAGGAGAGCTTCCAGAGTTCAGGAAAGACAGAGAAGGGTAGGACAGGGCTCCCTTCCGGTGCTCAGTTCCTCAGAAGAAGCACAGCCCGGTGGAGATTCTGCAGGTAGAGCAGTCAGCACTCTGCCTGGAAACCCCCACCTGCAGCCATTTCTCACTCACTCACTGGCTCGCTGGGTAGCTTCTGAATGTAGTTTCTTTGGGGTTCGCTTCCCAGGGCTCTGAGGAGAGCTTCCAGAGTTCAGGAAAGACAGAGAAGGGTAGGACAGGGCTCCCTTCCGGTGCTCAGTTCCTCAGAAGAGGCACAGCCCGGTGGAGATTCTGCAGGTAGAGCAGTCAGCACTCTGCCTGGAAACCCCCACCTGCAGCCATTTCTCACTCACTCACTGGCCGCAGACCAGTTTCTAAAAGAATATATTTATAGTAGTATACATTAGATATGTACAAAATACTTGTAGCCATCCATAATAATGTTTTGCAAAATAAATATTAAAAGTAATTTAGAGAAAAGAAAAATGAAAGACACCCTTGTAATAATAATTTTCAGACACAAAAGAGAAAAGAGCTGGAAGTTCCAGCTCACCTCAGGAAGCTCACCACAAATAGTGATGAGTTTAGTTAGGGAAATAACTACATTTTGAACTGTCCTAATAACGAGAATGTATGAGGAAAATGGAGAGCCTGTCTAGAGTACAGGCGGGTGTCGGGTGGGGAGGAGGGAGACTTGGGACATTGGTGATGGGAATGTTGCACTGGTGATGGGTGGTGTTCTTTACATGACTGAAACCCAAACACAATCATGTATGTAATTAAGGTGTTTAAATAAATTAAAAAATAAATAAAAAAGTAATTTAGACAAAAATGTAATTTAGACAGTCCTGAATTATCTAAACTAAGTAATAAGTAAAATTCCATTTTTCTAAACTTTCTTCTTTATGGGGAAGTTGGGGACACATTGGCATTGTTTGGGGGTTACCCTTGCTCTGCACTCAAGAGTCACTCTTGGCTGCGCTTGAGGAAATTATAAAGGATGCTCGAGATTTAACCCAGGTTGGCCACATGCAAGTCAAACACCCTACTGTGCTATTATCTGGCCCAATTTTTCTGAAAATTCTTACAATGATTGGAGGAAATTATTTAGGAACCACCTTACAGTATTCTGGGGGCCCTGACCATCATTGGCTAAGTGGACCATTGGCTTAGTACCAGTGCTATTTTGGTCCTATGCTGCTAGTGCAATCATCCTGGTTGTGCTCAGAAATTAAAAGCTATACTCCAGATGCTTGGATGCCTCCAAAGCAACACTTAGTGACTCTTTGGAGGCTATGTGGTACCTGGGATCAAACCTTGGCTAGGTGCATGTACTAACACCAGTCCCTCAATCTTGAGTCTACTTTTGAAAAAAACTATTGACTTTTGCTCTCTGATTTCTCTGTTCATTTCCTATCTTTTATTTTGAACTTGCTAGAATTGTGTTGCTACAAGCAATTACTAAAGTAAGTCATTTTGTTACTTAATGCAATCAGATATCTTAGAATAAATGAATTTTATTAATAGTTCTTTATCCAAGTGCACCACTACTATTCAGATGGCTACACATGCCCCCAAAGGAGTTCTGAAAAGAGCATGAGCCAAGCAACTTCAAGTATTAAAACTAGTTCATATCCCAAACTTTGAAAATTCCTTTATCGAATGTGCTTAATGACTAAGAAAATAAGATGTTATTGCCTGCTTTGGAATTAGCTTGCAATTTTGTTCACAAAAATTATGCATGTTTCACCACACACACACACACACACACACACACACACACACACACACAAAACCTTCACATTTTCTCCATACCCATTCGTATCTACTCAGAATTACCATTTTCAATCTTGCCTAGTTTCCACATGCTGTCTTTAAGGCTGGAGCTCTCAGCAATGCCAATGGTGAACACCTGTCTCTGTAACATCTAAGTACCTAAACTGTACTTCGCACTACTGAGCTCAATTTACCTGCTGGGATCCCTGATATCCTATATGAAACCTCTGCAGCTTTGCTGCTCTGAGACTGCTCAGTCTTTTGTACACTACCTTACTCCCTTCCCCGTACTTTTACAGTCAGCAGGCATCAACAGTAGACAGCAATTTTCCCCAGTAGCTAATCGGCTTGGCACAACAGGATCTATTTGTGATCATTCACAATCACTTTCCTACACCTGCCTATCTTGGTGTGTATAAAATTCCACATATTAATATGTTCTTAGGGGTAAGATGCTAAGTAGCAGACCTTTTAAGTAACCAAAGTAAAAGTTTTTGGTGAATAATTGCATCAAACATTACAGTTCAAAATAAGTTTGGTATAGAAATTTGGTAAAGAAAATAGGAGATAATAGAGTATGGTAAAAGATAAAATGTCTGTCCTTTTTTAATGTTGAATAAAAATTAGCATGGCATGTCACAATAATTTATTAATATTAATTTAGAATGCTAGATATTTCCACAATTCTCTGAGTGATATGGATAAAAGTTAAGTCCAGGAAATTTTTATTATGAATTTCTGGAGTACATACCTATTGTTAACATTTTCTGTCATATGCCTGAAAATTGAATAAATATTCATTGTGTTAGTTTGTGGCAGTGTTTCTCAAAGTGTGCAATCTTGACAACTTGGGAGCACTGGAGGGACAGGGAATAGTAATCTTAGATGCAATTATAAAGCATTTCATGTTTTATCAGGTCAAGCAGTCAGATTTACAGTAGGGTGCTGAATAATTTATTTTCTGAAAAGGGTCATTAGGAAAAGTGATTTGGAAACCTCTGGTTTACATAATAAATTCACATTATCATAAAGAAAACTAGTTATATTTCTGCTTTATATCACGAGGACATCATAATTTTCATAGGAATGAACAGAGAAGTGAAAGAAAAGCTAATCATAAATTCATTTCAACTACGTGGCTAACACAATGTTCCAAATGGAGTCACTTATCCTTGTGTCTTTATAACTCACATCAGAGCTTAGGTTGATTCAGCATGCCAGCCAAGCTTTTCTCAAAGCTTAGAACACAGTGTGGGCAGTTCAAAGCTTGCCAACGTCTATTTATAATCCATACAAAGCCCCTTATTCTCGTTGGATTTGTGAACTCAAATACAGTGTAGCACTGCAAGCGTTGTCAATTCTCTCACTAAATTGTTTTCATGATTACTCTTCTAATTATTTTTGCAATGAGCAGAAAAGAAACGCAATAATTTATTTCCGGTGAAGTAAAGGTAAGTGAGAATGAGTCCATGACCAGACCAAGTTTTGAATTGCCTAAATTAAGACAGTGCAGCTTGTATTCTAAACCCAAAGCAAAGAATCCTTTGGTCATAATTTGAAGAGTGGATTATAGGTTAGGATAGTATTTTAGAAGACTTGAAATCATTTAGGTAGAAAATAAAAATGATTAAATGATATAAGGGGGGAAAAAAGAAGCTATATAGAGGTCAGTAAAGAGTTTCTTTTCTATTTTTTCAATAGCTATTTAATTAATTTAAAATATGTTACCATATTCTGTTATCAAATCTTTTATAATTTGTCTTCTATTCCCAAAACATAAAGTACATTTGGAAAATTCAATAATATTCTAGTATCAGAAATACTTGAATATCTAAATCTAGAGCATAAACCCCCAAATAAGTTTATCTACTGTTTAAGGCAGAATGAAGTATTTGTGACTGGAAATTTTTTCATTGCTATTAACATTCTTATCTGATCAAATATGAACAGATCTCTTTTCATTAGTGTCTTTCAGGGCATAATCATATCTCTGTAACATTTTTGTATCTT